>NW_020948983.1:7740479-7785466 GCF_900497805.2 Vombatus ursinus
CCATTTGATGGATACGAATGGGACACAAACATTGTCTGATGCTTATCCTTTACTCTCATGTGACCAATCCCCCTTCTTTTCCTGTCTTACAATTCTCTGATAATGCTTTTACATCATTTCTCCTGCATAATTCTTCATGAGACATATTTGCAGCCTTATTTACTCTCTCTCTCTCTCTCTCTCTCTCTCTATTTACGGATAGATAGATAAGTAGGTAGATGATCATTGTCCTTTAAGTGGCTCTCAACTTTAAATCTTTAGATTTTGTTGTATTCAGTGACTTGTAGGTCTGACCAAATCATTCCTTTGCTCAAAAAACTTCAGTGGCTCCCCATTTCTTTTATGATAAAATACAAGCTACTTTGTCATTTAAAGCCTTTTCTTCGTAATCTGACTCTCACCTATCCTTTTTTTACATTGTCAGGTTAATTTTATTTTTAATTACATTTTATTTTTTAATTAATAAAACTGATTTTCTTGCCTCCTCACCTCCCCTTCCCATTGGAAAAAAAATCAAAACCATTGTAACTCCTTATAGAATGGACTCTAACATTCTAGGGCAGAGGTTCCCAAACTTATTGGCCTACTGCCCCCTTTTTAAAAAAAAAAATTAATCACTGCCCTCCTGGAAATCTACTTTCTTTAACCCTTCAATGTTTTTTTTTTAATTTGCATCATTTCACAAAAACATAAAATATTATTTTTTTAAAAAGATATCTTAAATTTAATAATTTACTGTAGGTTTGTGTTTTTTTTTCCTGAATTGAAATTTTGATGATGCAATATTGCATCTTGTAACCATATAGTTAATCATTGAACATCTGGGTTGCTTCTGATTTTTGCTGTTTCAAATAAAACAATTTTAGATGTTCCCCTTTCTCCTCTATATTATATAGATATTGAGGCAAAGATAAATAGATCAGATGGATGGTATATTTGATCTGTCTTTATATCTGTGTCTCCATATAATACAGAAGAGATAAAGATAGATATATCAGATAAATTATATATTTATCTCTGTCTCTATATCTATATTATATAGAGGAGAAAAGGGAGCCTCTAAAATTGTTTAAAATATCTCTCTCTATCTATTTTATTTTATGGCATGAAAAAGGATTCCCTTTGGTGAGCTTCCCCAGCTACTCTTGTTTGCCAATGATAGTGTGGGTTTTTGCACCAAGCTCTAGAAACATAAGTAAGTTCTGAGCATAAAAGCCATAGTGTGTGATGATGTGGAAACTACTTCAGAAATGGCACCATGTTTTAAATGCAGTTGCCTTAGTCCACTTGTAAACAAGTCATTATTGTAAACATATTGTAAACAAGTCATTACATGTACATATTCCTGCTGATGTATGCTGGATTTCCTGATAATGTGTGACACTCTTTCATGCCAATACTTGCTCGTTGAGACCTGTCAGTGGACTTGACCACTGATCTGTTATAACCTGCATTTTGTGTATTTATTTGAAAAGTAATGTAATCACTATGACTTTAACTCTGTTACACAACAGGCGAAACACGTATGAAAGTTTTTTCAAATTTTTCTTCTCTTCTCTTCTTTCTTTATATTTCCACTGCCCCCTTATTTTTATTCAACACAACCCAATTGCACCAGAGGCTACTCCCACTCTCCTGGATTGTTCCAGCGCGTCCTCCCCCGCCCCCAGCCCCGGGGGCCGTATCACCCACTTTGGGAACTTATGTTTCTAGAGCTTGGTGCAAAAACCCACACTATCATTGGCAAACAAGAGTAGCTGGGGAAGCTCACCAAAGGGAATCCTTTTTCATGCCATAAAATAAAATAGATAGAAAGAGACATTTTAAACAATTTTAGAGGCTCCCTTTTCTCCTCTATATAATATAGATATAGAGACAGAGATAAATATATAATTTATCTGATATATCTATCTTTATCTCTTCTGTATTATATGGAGACACAGATATAAAGATAGATCAAATATACCATCCATCTGATCTATTTATCTTTGCCTCAATATCTATATAATATAGAGGAGAAAGGGGAACATCTAAAATTGTTTTATTTGAAACAGCAAAAATCAGAAGCAACCCAGATGTTCAACGACTAAGAATGGCTGAATAAGTTATATATGATATGAATGTAGTGGGATATTATGATGCTACAAAAATGATAAATGAGAAGAATATAAGGAATTATGGAAAGACCAAATATGCTATATTTGTGACAATATGGAAGTGATACAAAGGCAGACTGATAAAATCAAAGCTGTATATACTCAGATTACAACCATCAAAAAGAAAACAAAGGTAAAAATAGTAGAACTTAAAATAGGTATGGAAGGGATCACAGAGCAAATGCATTTTGTTATCTGTAAATTTGTTCAGCTGTGCTTAGTAAATTCTAGTTGTGTAACATCTGATTCCTTATTTTGTGTTTTTGTCTGGTTAATTTTTGTTTATTATTAAGTTTATGATAAAAAATAAAGTAAACTGAGAATTAAGGCAAAGAGTTTCATATTGGGATATTTTTGTTTTGTTCTGATTCTTTAGGAACAGATGAGGAGAGATTGGAAATCTTTGGATAATTTGCAAAACTAACGTGAATCATTTTGAATGTATAATGATAGCTGGAAATAGCCTACTTTGTTTATATGGTATTAATTGTTGTTATTCTTATTCTATTTCTAAAAACACACTATCATAGAATCATAGGTTTAGAGCTAGAATCAGAGCTATCAGAGGCTATCTAATCTAATTTCTTCATTTTGTTTTCCTTTTTACGGATGAGGAGACTGAGGATCATGGGGAGGTTACGTGAGTTGGTCCAGGTCACATAATAAATATCACCAGTGGAATTTGAACCCAGCTCCCCTGACTAGAGAAGCAGTGCACTTTCTACTATGCCATTGTATATTCCCTTACACAGAACAAAAAGCATGTATTTAATAATAAATCAGAGTATAATAATTCTAGAAGCGGGAGGGACCATAAAGGTCATCTAGCTCAACCCTCCTCCTTTCGCAGTTGAGGAAACTGAAACACAGCGTTTACGTGACTTGTTCAAGGTTACACAGATTGTGAGCAGCAATGCCTGGATTGGAACATCTGACTACAAATTCAGTGCTCTTTCTATTTGTCAGTCTTCTAATGCTATTATTGTGGATAAGATAGAGAAATGTATCTAGCTTGTAGGACAATTATATGAATTTGAAATAGGTTGAATAACCAGGCCTAAAGAACAGATCAGTAGGTTAATAATTACATCATTGTCATCATCATTATCATCATTGTTGGGTCATCATCTTTTTTCGAAATGCTTTACATATATTATTTCATTTGATGCTCACAACAATCCTTGGAAGTGGCACCATAAACATCCTCATTTTGCAAATGAGGAAACTGAGGCTGTGAGAAGTTGCCCAGGATCACTCATCTAGCAAGTGTCTGATTTGAATCCAGTCTTCCTGACTCCATATTCAGGACTTTATCCATTATGGAAAATTCTCATGGATCACTCAAGGCATTTGTTTTTAATTCTATACTGCTGAACATTTTTACCAATGACATGGATGAAAGCAAAGACCATACACTTTTGCAAGCAAAAAGTAAAAGAGGAAGAAATTTGAACTAGCATCCTCTGAATGCAAATATTAGTTGTTTTTTCTTATCACTGAACCACTTTGTTTCTTGGACTTGAGTCTATGACATGAAGACTGGTTTGTGAAACTGGGGATGTTTAGTCTAGAATAGAGAAGACTCAGGGATGGAGGATGAAATGAGGTAACAGTTATGTTCAAGTATTTGAAAAGCTGTCATGTCACAGAAGGATCAGATGTACTCTGTTTAGCCCTAGAGTGAAGAACCAATTTGCAGGGCAAATTAAGTTTTGACGTCTGGGAAAAAAAAATTGCTCATGATTAGAGGCCTCCAAAAGTGGGATGGAATGCTCTGGGAGGTAGTGGGTTCCACCTCTTCAGGTAGAGGCTGAATGGCCATTTGTTGGGTATGTTTTAGAGGGAATTCGTCTTGGGTATGGGTTGGACTCCATGTCCCCTCTGTTACCTTCCAACTCTAAATTCTGTGATTATGTGAAATTGATGATTTTTGTTTTGGTATAACTTGTCTGTAGAGATTCAGCCATGCAGAAGGGAACATAGAAGATCCACCATTAAGTGAAAACAGGAACAAGGACAATATAGATACAGTCTGGGATATATCTTACAGGAGTCTTTAAAAATCTTCTTTAGCATTATGGAGCCCAAGGTCATGAACTACATCTTTTAAATCATTGGAAGAACACATAATATCTGCTAAGGGACTGCTAGAATACCCCAGTTGTATCCTAATGCAGCTATAATGGGCCACATTTCTCTATGTTCCAGCATTTCTATGGAAAAGACATATTATTGCTCCCAACAAGGATTAGGGTTAATAAATTACTCTTCAGAAAGCAGGATATAGATACAATGCAAATACATGAGCAAGGATGATAATAAAAACAGAGAAAATTAATCATACACTAGTTAAATAAACTCTAGGCTTGGCTCTGTGGCAAGACGATAGAAGGCCTAAAAACCAAGTCTGTCTTGGAGCTGAAATGAAAAGATGAACAACTCCCGAGTGTAAAGAACACTTACCCCTGGTGAATTTTGTAGACACATGTGGACTAAGGCAACTGCATTTAAAACATGGTGCCATTTCTGAAGTAGTTTCCACATCACCACACACTATGGCTTTTATGCTCAGAAGACAAAGATTACTGTTCATTGGAATTTAAAGTTGTAGATAATAAAAATTCTTAAAGATTGTCTAGTCCAATCACTTCATGTTACAGATGGGGAAATCAAGGACCAGAGAGAAGTGATTTGTCCAAGGTCATAATCTCCTGCCTTTTAGTCTAGTTTTCTTTCCACATTCTATAACTTAAATTTTATTCCTATTTAAAATAGAACTTGAGTTTAAGGGAGGAACAAAAAAGTAATTAGGACCCAAGAATCAGAATATACTTATTGAGCACATTGGGGGGGATTAGTATTGTTCACTAAGCACTGTGGGGGAAGAAGTATAAAATTCAAATGAAATAAACATTTGTAAGACAGGGGCTCTGCCTTCAGAGATTCTATTTGAGGAGAAATAAGGAAAGGTAGCTCACAATGTCTTACAGTAAATATGTGAAAAATACCATAGAAGTTGTCCAGATAACCTGTCAGCAGGAGACAAAAGCACTATCAATCAATTAACCAATAAGCATTTATTAAGCACCTACTATGTGCCAGGCCCTGTGCTAGGCACTGGGTGTATATATCCACACATATAATATCAAATATAAATGTGATATTACACAAATGTATATTTATATACATATGTGCATATACATGCATATACACACACATATATACATACACATGTATGCGTTTATATATGTATATATACAACTAGTTCACAGGCTATATGAAAACAGGCAGCAGGCTGGATTTGGACCATGGGCCATAGTTTGCTAACCCCTGATCTAGATGTTTTCAAGCATACTTACTGTCATGGAGAAAATATATCTGAATAGTTGTCTTCTTTTACTCATATGTTTTGGAAATATGCATATATAGCTGCTGTCTGGCATTTTATTACATTTGGTGGCACAGTGGATGGAGTGCCAAACCTGGAGTTGGGAAGACATGAGTTCAAATCTGACTTCAGACATTAGCTGTGTGATCCTGGGCAAGTCACTTAACTTCTGTTTCCCTCAGTTTTCTCATCTGTAAAATGGGGGTAATAATAGCAATCTACCTCCCAGGGTTGTTGTGAGGATTAAATGAGATAATAATTTTAAAGAACTTAGCACAGTACCTGGCACACAGTAAGCACTTTATAAATGTTAGCTATCATCATCCTCATCATCATCATCATCATTATTACCACTACTACTTGGGTCTTGGCTGTCATGGTGGTCACCCACTCACTCACCATGTACTGGATATGCATTCAATCACAAAGGGCCATGACACGATGCAGAAACATAGCCGTTCTTATCTCAAAGATGACCAAAGACAGTGACAAAAAGTGACCCAGTTATCAAAAGCAGTTGCAACATGTTACAATTGAAATACTGGAACAAATTCATTGAATCAATCACAACTCCTATTGTCCAGCAAGGTTAGTAAGTTAGTAAGTCTGGGAATTGAGAGCAATAGTGAGAACAACAACAGTGATAAAAATGACCATTGGCATTTATAAAATATTTTGCATTCATTAGCTCACTTGGTTCTCAACAACTGCTCTGTGAGGTTCGTAGGCAGCCAAAGTAATATTATCCCTGTCGTATGGATGAACATGAGATAACGGAGTCTCAGAGGTCTGAGCCCAAGGGCATTTAATTGACCAGTGGTACCTGTTCCTTTGGAACATTCCCATCCAAAGTCTAGGTAGCCAGAATTGCTTTAACACGTAACATTTTTCTCCTTATATGTTCAACAAATTAAATTTTGATGTTAATAATGGTAATAATTCACATATATACTAGTATAATTTCTTACCCTTTAAAATGGGTATTTTACTCCTAAATAGGAATGGCAATGGATTATTTAAGTTGGTTGCTCCTGGATCATCAAGCATTCTTAGAGATCATATACTCCAACAATCAATTAAAAATACATATTTTGAGGGCTGGGTATTGTGTTAGGTGCTGGAGATACCAGTATAAATAAAGAAATAATATCTATTCTCAAGGGGCTTATATTCTACTGGGGGAGAAAACATGTACTTATATAAGTATATACAGAATAAATATGTAAAGAAAAATAAATGAGCAATTAGGGAGATCTAGAAAGGCTTCATGTAGAAAGAAGGTGGTGCTTGAGCTATGCAGACTGGCTTCTGTAGGTAGGAATGGACACAATTAGACTCTTGAAAATGGTGGTCCCCTCCTCCCCCCATTCCTGTCCTCCTCCCCAGGCTCTGTAGAATTTAAAAGGTATTAACAATGCCAAGCATTCTCCTTTTACTTTTAGTGAAAAAGATATTTGTGGCCCTTGGACCACACTCCTGAGTAGCTCCCACGGCCAGCACACAGCAGCTAAGCCCACTGGGTTGTGTCTGTAGTTTAGAGGTAGGAGGTGGAAGGTGGGGGTTGTGTTTGGAGAGGAGGGGAAATGGGGGAGGGGAGCAATCTTACAATGGAAAAATTGCGTATTTATTCCTCAGAATTTACAGGGTGGGAAAGAATACCAGAGTAAATATAGCAAATTAGTTCAATTCCCCAGTGCCTCTGTTAATCTCAGGAAAATTGGTAAATTAACTCTCTTAGACCATTACATAGCAATAAAGGGTTCTCTAATGGCTTGAAAGCTTTAGTGTTTCTCCCAAAGGCTGTTTACACGACATCAAACATCTGGATATGAGGAAACATCTGGAAGAATGACCCAATCTTTGACTCGTAGACTGGATGCCTGCCATTGTGCTGACGGCGGAGGAGTTGTGCTTTCTCTAGGGAATCATTTAACCTCTCAGAGCCTTAGTTTCTTCATCTGTAAAATGGGGGTAGTAAGACTTGCACTACTGGCCTTGCCTGGGTTGTTATGAGACTCAAATGACACGATTACTATCAGGAGTTTAGCAAACCTCTAAGTGCTATAGAAATGTAAGCTTATTGTCGTTATTATTATCATTGTTATTGTTAGGCTTTGAGAGAATTGGTTCTGTTGTCTGTAAATGGATGCTTTCCTCTAAGAGATCAGGATATATGTAGTATCTTTTCCTTCCTAAGTCTTGGGAGAAGAGGCACGGTGCTTCATAAACAGTATTATAAATAATAACTCGTTCATCCTCAAGTGCTGATTTCTCCTCCTCTTACTTGAGAGGAACCATGCTACAATGTTAGGTTCAGTTGGAAGATCTGAGTTCAGATCCCTTCCCTGATAAATACCCCCTGTGTGACGTTGGACACTGACCTGAGTCCCAATCCCACATCTGTAAAAGGAGGGGGCTGGATTAATTTCTAGCTCCAAAGTTATGCTCCTGTGATCCTTGTCCTTCACAGCCCACCGTGTGACTCCATGGAGACAGATACTTTTTGTGACTATCACTCAGAATCTGTGAACATCTCTCAGGAGGGCAGACTGCTCCAAAGAGTTTCTCAAGGACAGGAGAAAACTTCACCTGGAGGTGTCTGTGGCTGAGTGGCCTTTGTTGATGTCTTCTTTGGGAGTGCCACGTCTACTGGTAGAGGAGGACAAAGCTTGGGGTATTGCTGTACCCCTCAGGAGCTTCTGCGTCACAAGGATCATGAACAATTTCAGCTGTGTGATCAGCTCATAGGGAGTGACCTTGGGCAGCTGATTTCCCTCATCTGAGCTTCACTCCTTTCCTTTGGAAGGTGAAGGGGCAAAGTTAGGTGAGCTTTAAGGACCCCTTAAATTCTAATAACAGCTGGCGTTTACATAGCATTTTAAAGTTTCACAGAGCTCGGCAGAAAGAGCACTAACCCTGAAGTCAAAGGACCGGGGTTTAAATTATTATTAAATTTTTTTTTTAGGCAATTGGGGTTAAGTGACTTGCCCAAGGTCACACAGCTAGCAAGTGTCAAGTGTTTTGTCTGAGGTTGGATTTGAACTCAGGTCCTCCTGACTTCAGGGCCGTTGCTCTATCTACTGCGCCACCAGGCTGCCCCCAGGGTTTAAATTCTGATGCTGATGTCTACTACCTGTGTAACCTTGGACAAATCACTCAACTTTCCTGCATCTCATTTTCCTCATTTGTAAAATGGTAGGAATTGGACTGGCCATGCCCTGTGTAGGTGTTGCCTAGGAGATAAGCACACTAAATATCGATGCCTGTGGGTTCCGGCAGAAATTTTCTAGTCTCCTCCTCCTTTAACCCCACCCTCATCCCCTTTCAATTTTGCATCAGCCTTGACTCCTAAGCTCATCTCCTCCCGCCTTTGGACTTGTGGAAGAAAGAAGCAAATGGAAAGGCAGAAGACTCGCAGGAATTTCTACCATGAAAAGCAAATGGAAGGTTGTCAGGGGTTGCAGAGACTCCAGAGCCAAGGCGATGTGGATGAAGCATGAAAGAGCCATGACAGCAGAGGAGAAAGGGGGACAAGTATTTATTGGATACCTGCTAGGTGCCAGGCATTCTACTAAGCACTTTACAAATATTGTCTCATTTAATCCTCACAACAACCCTGGGAGGTAGATGCTATTATTATCCCCATTTTATAGTTTAGGAAACTGAGGTAAACAGAGATTAAGTGACTTGCCCAAAGTTACACAGCTAGTTAAGTGTCTGAGGCAAAATTTGAACTTAGGTCTTCTGACCCAGGCCCAGTGTGCTGCCTAACTAGATCCTATGCTGTTGAAATCCATTCAGGTTAGAGACTGAGGCTAGAGAATATTATTACTCCTATGTTAGAGGATAGAGACAGTATTGCATAGTGGACAGAGTGGTAAAGTTGGTATCAGAAAGATGAGTTCAAATCCTACCTTTGAAATTTATTTACTGTGTGGTCATGGGTAAGCCATTGAAATTCTCTGGGCCTTCTCTGTAGAGATAATAGTACCTGCTATCGGTTGTAATTAGCTGTATAAATTTTGGTAAATTTTAAAGTGCTATAACTATGTAAATGTAGGTTATTAAGTTACGGATGAGGAAACTGAGTCTTAGGTTAAGTGATTCTCTCAAAGTCACATAGCTGTTGTGCCCCATTTCCTGTCCCCAATTCCAACACTCTTTCCAATATTCTAGGCAATAAGGCCCTTGACACCAGAGAGCAATTACTTCTTATAATACTCAGGTCACAGTAAAGCTTTCCAATTAAACTATGACTTTCCTTCCAATTCAATCAGGGCATTGCCCCTTCATGTCTTCCTTTCTTCTCCATTCAACTTTGATTTGGGTCCAAGCAAGGACTGGCAAGGAAAAGAATGAACAGACTATCTCTCTTGTTTCTGTTTCTATGATCTCAGTAGGAGCTTCCAGGCCCCTTAGGGACATCTTCTCCCATCAGCTCTTTCCTCATTTTATGGTCATTTATCAACCAACAAATATTTTACCAAGTATCTGATACAGGCCTAGCCCTGTTCTAGGCACCTAACCAAGTATCTTCTTCTGCACTGCTCTCTTCACCTCTCTATCACTCACACTATACAGGTTGGCTTTGCAATAGCTTAGCATAAGCTGTGACACGTAATACCCTCCCACTCACTAACTTTCATGAGGGCCAGTGTCGGCGCTGTAATTTGACTGTGAGGTCTTCGAGGACAAGGACCTCAAGGTTCAATTTCTCTATATCCCACACAGCTCCTGCAGCAGGGTTGGACGCTAAACACGTGCCCTTATGGGACTTTCTGGTCGACTCCGATTTGGAAAATTAGGAGCACATCACTTCATTTGCGCGATTATTTCTATGGGGCCCAAAGACCTCCTAGGTGGTTTATGGGACTGGGTTTGAACCTCACAGGGTTCAAAGCCTTAAAAGAAATGACCTTGAGAAGTACGAAGATGAATGATTCCCTCTGCAGGAGCCCGGGAAGCCCTTGCCTTGAATGGTGTTACCGCAGTTGAACACTAGAGGGCAATAAAGCCCAGGACTACCTGCGAGCCATCCTGATTTCACGCAAAAGAGGCTCATTTGTGCACCTGCGCACAATAATATCTTCCGATAAATTTCAGAACAAAGACCTGATCCAGAGGTCACTGGTGTCACCTTCTCATGAGCAGCCTCAGCTATCATGAGAGTGGGCCTGCACTCTGGCTGTCTTTGGCCTGAAATTCCTGAAATTGATCCCTGCCTTTCTCAGTCTTTACGTTAATAAACATACCCAGTCTGTAGGTCACCTGGCATAATGACTAGAGTCAGTCTTGGAGTGAGAAAGACTTGGGTTCAGGTCTTGCCTCTGATTCATATTGGCTAGGTGACCCATGAAAATCATTTAATTTAACCTTTCAGCGCCTAGTAATCCCCCTCAGTACTGGTAGATATTTGACTATACCAATGAAATCAGAGATCTTCTATAAGATGAGCCATTAATTCAAGGGACACTTCTTTCCCAGAGTTATTTTGATTGAGTAATTGCACCAAACCCACCCTACCCCCCCAAAAATCGAGACAAACATAAAAACCCTTTTATAACTGACCCAGAGACAGGGGCAGTGTGGGCTAGTGGGCCAATCACTGGCTTTTAAGTCAAGAGGCCTGGGTTCAAATATTGACTTTGTAATTTACTGTGGTGTTGCTGGATAATTGTTTCCCCAATGGAGGCCTCAATATTCCTTCTCTTTAAATACTTGGAGGTTGAATTAGATGATCTCTAAGGTCCATTACAGCTCTAAATCCTGTCATCTAGTAAAAATCTACTATCCCTCCTTCCCAGAACAGTTAGGAACCATATGAGGTCTGACAGGAACAGGGAGAATGAACATGGAGATCGTATTGAGCCTTCTGTACAAGTAAGTGTGTCAGAAAACTCACTGACAGAAAGCTCGTGAGCTTGTTCCTCGGGAAGTCAGGCTGGCCGTGGAGGAACCGTTTCTCCAGGCCTGGCTTTCTTCCTGTGTTCTCTTTCCAAAATGACACTTCCTTGTTCTTTTTCTGACTCAAACTCCAGCAAGGATTCTGTAGGGGGAAAAAAAGAGTTTCAACAGTGGGTGTTGATTTCTGTTTATTGGCACCCTGCCTGCTAAAGATACTAAGAATCACAGAATTACAAATGTCAGATCTAGAAGAGACCTTAGATTCCATCATGTCCAGCCCCCCTCATTTTACAGAAGAGAAAACTGAGGCACAGAGAGATGAAATCGTTGGCCAAAGGCCATACAGCTAATTAACCTGAGTAAGTTAGAATTTAAGAACTCTTGCTGAGATTTGAGTATTTAGAATAATTAGTCTCATTAGCTTTAAAAGAAAAGAGGCCCTTTCATATTCTAATTGACAATTTAGCTATACCGAAATTAGGTTTTAAGTCTGAACATAGGCATACATATATTATGTGTGTATATATGTGTGTGGGTATATCTTTCTATATATAATATTGGTGGATATACTCTGTCTATCTATCTATCTACCCACCTATCTACCTATCTAGCTAGGCATCGTGGATAGAGAACTAATCTTAGAGTCAGGAAGACCCATGTTCAAATCCTGCCTCTGCCCCATAATGAAAGTGTGACAGATCACTTAGCCTCTCAACATGCCAGACAGCCCTTTAAGAGCATAAGTTGTCCAGGAGGTACTGATCTATTTCAAGTAGCTACAGATACTTGGAGCTGGTAGAGAAAATCCTTACCTAAGTGCAGTCCATGTTTGTAGGTAGAGATAAAGATAGAGAAGCAAAACAGATATTGATGTATGTATACATAGATATACAGATATACATGTGTATATGTAATAGAAGTAGACATGTATGTATAGATGTACATGTATATGTAGAAATAGAATAGACATATGTGTATATAGATATACAGATACATATGTTTACATATATGTACCTAGATATAGAAAAGAGAAAGATATAGACATATGTGCATATGTATATATATATGTACCTATAAAGCTATCTATCTCTATTGTATATCTAGATACATGTGTGTACACATGTATCTCTGTCCTATATCTAGATATTATATGTGCATGTGTTTCTATTCTATATTTATTCTATCTCTATTCTATATCTAGATACATGTGTGTACACATATGTATTTAGATATAGAATAGTGATAAGGGCACATGTGCATATATATCTATCTCTTCAATATCTAGATACATATATGTACACACACGTATCTCTAGTCTATATCTAGATACATATGGATACACATGTCATACAATACACACATAAGTATCTAGATATAGACTAGAGATAGGCATATATGTGGTACTATATCTATATATCTATTCTATATCTATATATACATATATATCTATTCTATATTTAGATACATAGATATACACACATATATATCTTCTACATTTAGATACATATACATACACCCATGTATCTAGATATAGAATAGAGATAGACATAGGCATACACGTATATAGATATCTGTATACCTATATACATATATGCCTATTCCTACTCTTTATCAATATCCATATATGTATGCATTTATGTGTCTATATAAATACATGTATACATATGTGTATATGTATATAAACACGCTGCATATATACAAACATCTTAAAGTCAGTTTGTGCTTAGAAATAATGGAAAAGAAACAGTGATGGGAACAGAAACCATTGGCTCTGTCAGATGGGAATACCAAGAGCACCTCTTTTACAGGATTGTAGAAAGGATCAAATCAGATAAGAAATGCAAAGTGCTTTGCAAATCTTAAAACATCATGATGGGGGCAGCTAGGTGGCGCCATGGATAGAGCACCGGCCCTGGAGTCAGGAGAACCTGAGTTCAAATCCGGTCTCAGACCAGACACTTGATACTAGCTGTGTGACCCTGGGCAAGTCACTTAACCCCAATTGCCTAACAAAACAAACAAACAAATAAAAACAAAAAACAAAACAAAACAAAACATCATGATGTAACTTATAGCCATTATTTTGATAGTTAGCATTAAGGGACTCTCATAAGTTTTGAGATGCTCTCTCTTCTTGGGACCCTGCCTCTGGGCTTTATGCATTTCCACACTGGGAAAGAGGGAAGTGAAGGGAAACTCTCTTGTTTAGGCAGTTTGGGAAACAACATTGTCCATGGGCAATATGGTAGAGTCAAAAGAACATTGAGCTGAGGGGTTCAATCTCGGCTCTGACAGGACGGAACCATTTTCTTTCTCTGGGCTGGAGTCTCCTCCAACTATAAAATGAACAGTTTGTATTTCTTTGATCTTGAGGCAGCACTGTGTAATGGAAGAGGATCTGAGCTGAAGTTCTAGCTCTGCCAGCCTACCACCTATGTGGACCTAGACGATGTCCTTCACCTCTCTGAGTCTTAGTTTCCTCATCCATGAAATGGGAGAAGTAGACTCAATGGTCATGACGGTCCCTTTCAACTTTAAACCTATAATCTCATGATCTAAGATCTAGAGCTTAACATTCATCATTCTAGAGAGCTCAATTCTCCACTTCTCTAATAAAGACTTGGCTTGAAAGAGGATACACTTAACAACACACTGAGTAATAAAAGTTGATCTAGGCGACTTGGTGTAGGGCGGCGGTGCCAAAATAAAATAGAAATGGGGACCACCAAGTGTATATAAAGATCCCTGTGGGCCACATATTGACTTAGAAAACCATATATTAACATTATCTATGTTTTATTGTGTTTTTTATTTATTTTGGTATTTCCCAATTATATTTTAATATGGTTCTGCCTGCACTCTGGAGTAGTAACAGGCTGCATTGGCCTTGGGCCTTGTGTTTGACACCTCTGGTGCAGTGCTTGAATTGGGAGTCAGAAAGACCTGGGTCCAAATCCTACCTTAGACACTTTCTGGTTGTGCAAACCTGTGAAAGTGGCTCTCTGACCTTTAGTTTCCACATCTGTCAAATGAGGGGGTTGGACTCATGACCTCTAAGGTCCCTTTCAGCTCTAAATCTGTAGTCATATTTGATCTTTATATGGCAAAGTACAAGTTTGCAAGGCACTTTCATCACTCCCCATCCCTGCCCTGCCTCACACACACACTCACACACACACACACACATACACACACACTCACTGTGAGTGAGGTTGGCAATGTAACTTTTATTATCCTTATTTTAAATATGAGAAAACTGAGGCCTGATAGTATACTCATGGTCAATCAACCAGTCAATCAACAAGCATTTTAAAAGTGCCTACTAAAGCTCAGGTACTGTGCTAAGTGCTAGGATACAAAAAAAAAGGCAAAAGACAGATCTTGCCCTCAAGAAGTTTACAGTCTAATGGGGGAAAAATGCAAACAATTATATATAAAGAAGGCAACTGCAGAATAAGCTGGAAATAATCAACAGAAAGATGGCATTAACATTGAGGAGCATGGTGAAAGACTTCTTGCACAATGTGGGATTTTATCTGAGACTTGAAGGAAGCTGAGGAAACCAGAAGGACAAGATGAGGAAGGAGAGAGTTCCAAGCATGGAGGACATTTTTTTGGCTGTACACTTTATATAGCAATGGTCACTTAGCTATAAGGAAAGAGGGTTTGAACCCAGGTCTTCTGATTCCAAGACTTATCCCAGAACTATTGCTTCTCAGCTCCCTTGCCCCTGTTTGCTTACAGACAACCCCTGTTTGGAATTTCCTCTGGCCCAGAATCTCCTTCCTTTCAACACTGGCATGCAAATAAGCCCTTTCCAGACTCACTCCTACCTATTCCTCAGCGAACCCCTTTCTCTCCTTTCTCTCCTCTCTCCCTCCCCACCTTGCACAAAATACTTGAACCTATCAGCCCTGCCCTACCAGCAGCAAACAGAAGCCCCCTGAAGAGCCTGTACCCACACCCCTTCAGAAATGAAGAGAAAAGAAAAATTGCTTTAAACTTTTTCAGGCAAGATTTGATTTCTCTCCCTCTCTTTTTGGCAACCGTGTCAGACTCCTACCTGGTTCTTTGAAAGTTTGAATGCTTAGTTAGGTCAGCGGGGGAGGCCAGAAAAGCAAAGAACATCTCAACTTCAGCAAAACTTTTCTTTTTTCTTGGGAGTGATTGAATTCTCTATTTTATACCTACCTCCTGACTGCTCGTGCTCTCAAAAAGAGAAGCGTTTCACCTTCTTGAAAGGCATTCATGATATGCCTGAAGAGGCAAAAGTCAAATTTGGTGGTTCTCCAATTCACTGCCTTCCCTGCCTCATTATGAGCCAGTTCCAGGAGAAAGTCCTTCTTCCTGTAATTGGTGATTTATTGAGGAGCCAGCAGTCATCCATCATGCTAGTGAACCATTGTCACAAGCATTGGAGACAGGGAGAGGGACTGTCACTCCCAGCGCTAGATACAATTCCACCATGGGCTCATCTTTGCCGACTCTGTATCCCCTTGGTTCTCTTATATCAGAAATGAGAGACAAGACAGAAGTTATGGCTGTAAAAGCAGCCTCCTAATTCAGAAACAGTCTTACTTATAGAGGTCACAGCGTGAAATCGCCTCTTCCCAACATGGCACACGCATGCATGCATGCACACTCGCATATATATTCTAGGTAAAATTCTAGGTGAAAGTACCCAGCTCAAATTCCTGGGCCATCTCCAGTCATCCTGATGAATATCTGGCCACTGGACGCAGATGGCTCTGGAGGAGAAAGTGAGGCTGGTGACCTTGCACAGCCCTCCCTCACTCAAATCAAAGTCAATTGCAAGTCACGGCATCACCTCCCTCATGACATGATCCTCTTCGAGAAAGAAGGACAAACACAACACAACAACAACAACCCAGTTCAAAATCTTTTGAGTTGTCCTTTACTATAAGACCCACGGTCGCCCATGATAGGATCAGAGATATCTCATTCCTGACAGCACACGAGAAGACTGTGTTGCTGTTGCTGTTGTTTTTCAATGGTGTCCAACTTTTCATGACCCCATTTGGGGTTTTCTTGGTAAAGACACTGGAGCAGTTTGCTATGTCTTTCTCCTGCTCATTTTGCAGATGAGGAAACTGAGGCAAACAAGGTTAACTGACTTGCCTAGGATCACACAGTTAGTAAATATCTGGATTTGAACTCAGCTCTTCCTGATTCCAGGCCCAGCATTCTATCTACTGCACCATTTAGCTGTGCGCGTGCTCAGAGAGAGATAGGGCACTGTTCACCTGACTCTATTAGTGAGTCTTTGTTCTTTTTTGGTACAGACTGGAATTGTGTGCTCATTAGTTATTGAAGAAAAGGAGAAGAGGGGGATACCCAAGGGAGGGTGTGGAAGGAGTTAGGAGTAGAGGAGATGGGAGAGAGACAAGGGGAATGGAAAGGGAAGGGGATAAGCATTTATGCAGTACCTGCTATGTCCTAGGCACTGTGCTAAGTGCTTTTTATAAATATTATCTCATTCGATCCTCACAACAACTCCTCAGGTAGGTGCTGGCAAGAGGAGGATACTGGGGTTAGTAGGAAGGCAGGGAAAGGAATGGAGAGAAAGGGAAGAGCCTGAGGGGAACTGCTGAGAAAGAACCACATCCGGTATCTGCCAAAGACCTTCTGCCCCAATCCAACCTTCCCTGAGGGTCCCAGTTATATAGATCTCCAGTTTCTGTTTCCATTCCTTTTTCATAGCCAGTCTGGCAGGATCTTTAAAAAAAAAAGAAAAAGAAAAGGAAATGCACATGGAGGGACTTGTCTGTCTGACTACCACTCGCCCTGGTCAATCCTTAGCACAGTTCTTGCCATGCCCTCTCTCTTTTATCCTCAAGAGAGAAGAGACTTCAATCCCTTTTTTCAGTATCAGCGGGTGCAAACAGAATGCTACCCACCTCCCACTCCCCAATGCAACAACAACAACGACAACAAACACAAACAACCAAATGTTGCTTCTAGAGGGGTCTCCGAAGAAATCTCATGCAATGAATTAAAACACCTCATTAAGAAAAAGATGCCGGGGGCGGCTTCTACAGTTGACAAAGGAGGAAAAATCAATAATGCCTGTGGGGATTTTAAAAGCTTGGGAAACACAACAATTAATGGGCACTGGACCCCACGATATATGAAAATAAGGCAAGAAAGTCATCAGTGTCTCTGTACTGCTCAATAGTTTAGGTACAAGGGCTCCATTTCAGTAGGAAAATGGAGGCCTTATTAGGCCATCTCCCATTACGAGGTATCTGTTCCATGAAGGCTGCATGGAGCAAGACACTGAAAGGCTCTTCTTGCGCCTTGGTCCATTTGCATACCCAGGAAATCCAAGTGACAAGCCTGCTTTCATCAAGCAGGACTTGAACACAGTTTGGTTTTTCCCAGCTCGAAAAGAGCCGTATGGTCCACGTTCCACAGAAGATATTTTAACAGCCAATGAAAACTGTGTCTTGATAGAAGGGAGCAGTTGTTGCTGGACAGAGAGAGGGGGAAGGGCAGAGGGAAGAAACGATGAAATATTAGCACAAAACCCATACGCTGGCTACACGAAGTTGCCCTTCAGCATGGGACCGCAGACTGAAACTAAAACAATTTTGTTCTGTTTTGTCTAGGGGCTATTCCTGTAATGAAAGGAAGATGTTCTCAATAATAGAGCATGTCTTAGAGACCCAGAGAAACTTCTGGAGTTGCTCCCTGAATCCCCAAATCATATTTCTCCCAGTGATCGAAGTTTACAGTTTCTATGGCTCCCAATTTCCCCATTAAAATAAAAAATCTAACTCCAGAAATAACATCGTGTTGCATACATCTTCCTTCTCCCGCCTCTTTGTGCTCTGATACTCCCTGCCAGTTATGAAGTTAAAAAATAAATTCACATCTGTCCTTGATCCTGTAAGGCAAGAACATAAAAATACAGCAATACAGAATGCATGTTTTTTCTTTTTTTTTTTCCCCCTGCTCTGCTCTCTTCCCACCCCACCAAAGGCCAACTCCGGTTTAGTGCTCTTGGTTAGCATGAGATCCTTTACATATGTTTTTGATGCTGAAACTATAACATTTTGGCTTTTTTCCCCCCTTCTCAAAAGTGCTATCCAAATAAATAAGAATTAGAAGATGTTTGTTCAAACCAAGAGCTATGACCTAAGATTCTTGCTCCTTTTCTGACTCCAGTGAGAGGCTTAGTGATTTAATCCTGATACTTAAAGGCATTCATTTTATTTTTATGGAATCCACGAATGCAGCAAACAACCTGTTTTTCAGCAAATACACAAACGATGAAGTGATTTCACATGTTTGTCGGCCAAAGTTGAATGGCATCTAGGCTGCTTAAAGCCTTCTATCTGTCTCACTGTCAGTCCATTTTAATTAAAGATCTAGAGACTAGCATAGTAGTTTGGCCCCTACTTGCATCTGCACTTTGAACCCTTGATAGCTACCTGCCACATGTGCACTATCAGAGCCAAGGAAAGGAAGAATAAAAAATATACATGGTTCACTGGACACCATCACTTGGATGTCCTGTAGGCATCTCAAACTTAGCCTGCCCAAAATAGAACTTTTTTTTTTTGTTTCAGACCTTTGCTTTCATTGGTATAAAATTGTGATGAAAAAAACTCCCTCTACTTAATTCAGATGGACAGCTGTTCAGTAATTTATGGCCTTACATAGCTGTCTAGGGACACTGAGAAGTTAAGTGTCTTGCCCAGGTTCATACAGCCAGTATGTTAAAGACAGGACTTAAATCTAGGATTTCCTAACTCTCTAAACCCTATAGTAGTGATCTCCAAAGTGAGATCCAGAGCTCACTAGGGCCCCATGTCATGACTGCAAGGGATCTGTAACCAACCAGAGTGTGGGAAGACGGATCACATTTCATTCTTCCCATGAGAGCTAATCATGGGGCTTGTTTTTAGCACAACCACACCCACCTTCTACCTATTTCAGAATAGGCTTCCTCTCTCCACCTCCTCCTTCCACATAAGCTCCCTACCTTCCCTCTTCTAAACCATCAGTCCATTAACCATCAGTCTATCCCTCAGAGCTATTACATTCTCACCCTGACTCAGGCACCCACAACAACAGCTGTAAAGGTGCCACTGATAAATTCCCCGCTGTCTCCATACTCCATATTCACCAAGGGAAGAAAAAATTACTAAGAGTAGTATGTGATAAAAAAAAAAATTTTGGTGACCACTGTCGTATACCAAGACACCACTAACTCTGTTTCCTCCCAATTCATTTCTTTTCCTAACTTCCCCATTTTTGATTATGGTACCTCCATCCTTTCAGCCATTCGGGTATATAACATAGGAATCATTATTGGCTATTCCTCCTTTTAATCCACATATCCAACCAAATTCCATTTCTTGTCTATTCCTCATCCACAGCCTCTTACAACCTGCCTTTTCTCAAGTCACACAACTCAACTCTTCCCTAGTTCTCACTACATTATTTGGCCTATTGCAACAACCTCTTGGTTCATCCCTAAATCTAGTTGCTCCCCTCTGTAATGCATTCTGTACATTGCTACCTGATAAACTCCAAAAATGTAGATTTGATCATGTAAAAATCTCCAAGGACTTTCCATTGCCTCTAGAATAAAGTACAAAGTCCTTAGATTTTGGCATTTAAAGCCCTATCACAATGTGGTTCCCACCTACGTTTCTAGCCGTGTCATAGTATTCTCCTTTATACACTTTCCATTCTTGTCTAACTGGTTGTCTATACGTGATACAACATCTCCGAGATCTGTGTCTTCTCATGAGTGGTCCTTCATATCTGAAATGGACCTCTACATCGTCTTTTCCTCACAGATTTCCTAGTTCTAGTTCAAGTGACACGGTCAGCCTACGTGATCCCCTTAATTATTAGCTTTCTCCTTCTTGAAATTAATGTTGGAGATATTTTGTATCTGTATATTCTATCTCCTTAGTAAAATGTAATTGCTCGTTGAAGTGAGGGACTATTTCATATTTATCTTTATGTCTCCAATGCCTAGAACAATGCCTTGAATATATGAGACTTAAAATATTTGTCAGATCAAATTAAATTGACTTGAATCTTTACTATTGCAACATCAACTGAGAAAACATGAATTGTCATCTTCCTGTGTGAAGAATGGGGCAAGCAACATAGTAAGAGTGGGAAGGTAAGTGAAAAAGAGAAAGTGGGCAGATGCCATTTAAGCCAAAGAAGGATTGCTGAAATGTATTTTCTTACAAATCACAAATTTGAAAAATGTCATCAAAGGGATTGGATCATGTTGGCCTAGATAAAGCCCCAGATTTAACTTATAGAGATGGAACTCCAGTGCATAGTACATAGTACATAGTTCCTAGTACATAGTAGGTGCTTAATAAATGATTATTGATTGATTGACCTCAACACCTGCAGGTTAAAATGGAAAACTTAAATTAATTGTCAAGTGTTGTTGAATCTACCTTCACAACATCTCTCTTATATAGCCACTTGTCTCCTCTGAGAGCAGGTCTGACAAAGTTACCTTCCTATTCAATAAATTTTAGTGGATTCCCATTATTTTCAAAATCAAGTACAGAGTTCTCTGTTTGACTTTTGAAGTTTTTCATAACTTAGCCCCAACCCCACCTTTCCAGTCTTCTTACATCCCACATGTACCCTATAATCCAGTGACACTGGTTTCCTTGCTCTTCCTCCTACTCCATCTCCCAACTCAATGAAATTTTCAGAGGTTGTCCTCCATCCCTTGAATTCTCATCTCTGTCTCCTGGCTTCCTTCAAGCATCAGTCAAAATCTTACCTCTATGTGAAGCCTTTCCTCATTTCCCTTAATGCTAGTACCTCCCCTCTGGGATTATCCCCAATTTATCCTGTACATATCTTATTTGTACATTGTTATTTGTATGTTTTTCCCCCATTAGACTGGAAGCTCCTTCAGAACAGGGACTAATTTTGCCTTCCCTTGTATCTCCAGTGCTTAGCACAGTGCCCAGTACTTAATAAATGCATATGTACTTGAATTTGACACTTACCATATGAGACTGTGTATTGTTAACCAACTTTTCATGTCTATATTCCCTATCTTTTGAACCAGACTGTAAACTTTTCAAAGGCAGGGACTATATCTTAGTCCTCTTTGCCTTCTCTACATTGGCAGGTACAAGGAGCTATAGATAATAGGTGCTTTGTAGAAACCCATTGACCGTGGAGGACCTACCCATCTACTATTTGACAGAGCTTTTTCTTTATTTCTTGAGCCTGGAAGAGGCTGGATGAGTAGGAGGACTCATCTCAGGTCATAATCATAACTCTGTCCTAGAAAGCCAATGCTTGTAGTTCTATCAGTACCAAAGTCCTTTCACTTCTTCCGTCAATTGGAGGAATTACTATTTGGCAGTATGTTAGAGAATTAAATGCTGTAGGTATACTCTGGGTCCACAGTGTTTTAGTTCTACTAGGGTTCTGAACCAGGTGACCTGTACAACCTTGGAGAGGACTTAGGGAAGAAGAAAGGAAGCTGGAGCAGGAAGAGAAAACAGGTTAGGAAGGAAGTAAAAGAGGCTGGTCATGGGACTAGTATTTGGGAAAGGAAATAGATGGTGGCAGCAGGGAGGGGCAAATTTTGTCCACTTGGAGAGAATGGATGTGAATACAATTAAATTCTTCATAGGCTATGTACTTACTACTTTGAATCATGAAAAGCTAGCCCACAGAAGACACTGTTTTTTGTTTTTTAATCATTCTGGGTAATTGATAGCTGGTCCTTATTTTCCTCTTTCCTAAATAAGTGACTTACATGAGGAGTGGTTTTTTAATATGATGTTCACTGGCAAAGCCAGTGTTGCTCAGTTCACTTGATGTTTTCCTTAGCTGGAGTGCATGTATAAGGGAGAGGTGGAGGAGGGTTTTGAAAACAGCAATATTCACATAATGAGTAAAACTAAAGTAGTCCAGGCAATAAAACACTTTTATTTTTAGGAGAGGGAAGTGTAGTTCTTCTTTGTCTCTTTGGGAAGGTCTCCTTTCAAGGCACAAAGCTGTTGTAAAATCAGGTCATGATCTTGTTCAGGAGCCAGAAAGGATTTGTGCTTCCATAGCTATGCGACCCTGGCTAAGTCATAATCTTCTCTCTGGACCTCTATTTCCTCATCTGTAAAATGAAGGTCTTTTTTCCACTTTTAATAATCTATATTTCTGAGGCTTTCAGTGTAAAGATGGAGGAAAATAGACCCAGCTTTGGGGCTTCTGGTCATTTTAGCACATAAGCCCCCTTATCAGATTCTCTGACTGTGGGGGAAGGAAAGGCTTCAATGAAGACCGTTCAGGCATGTGCCCCTTGGCCAAGCCCGAGGTCTGTCTAACATCACAGGCGGTTTCCAGGGTGACTGCAACTGACTCAGGTCTCTTACCCCATCCATTTCTGTAACTTGCAGACATACAAGATGAAGGGAGGTTTCCCATAGGCCCTCTGATTTCCCCAAGGCATCCACGCAGTTAAGACTAGTCCCCTGTGGTTTCAACATTACAGACGGAACACACAGGGAATTTGTGCAGTTTACACAAGGGGACAACTGGAGGCAGATCCCAGCCATTGTGAACTGCTGCCCCGATTTCCAAGTGTTGGTAATTAGCAGACCACTGACTGCTTTCCATTGTTCCCCCTAGGAGAATCACAGAGGCTAGTTTCAACAATCATCATCTCTGCCCTTAAAAACCAATGTCTATGCTTGTTCCCAAAGGGGCAATAGGTAGCTGTTCCTTATCTGGAAATAAACAGCTAAAGTGTCTACACCCAGACTTCTTTAGAGAGACTGCAGAGGCCAATGCAGGAGGGTGTAGTTCTGCTGGTTCATATACAGAGTTTATTATCACTCACTCAGTTAACAAAAGAGAATGTTGTTTCCCTCTAGCCTCTCAATGGAATGTTGAGTTCTACCTCTCTCTTCAATATTGAGACAACCTGGGGTAATGGAAAGAAACTGGAAGACCTGGTTCAAATGCTGCAGCTAACACTAATTAGCCGTATGACTATGGGCAAGTCACTTACTATTTAGGTCATTTGTAAAAATAAAATGGGAACAACTATATGTATATTACCCACATCATAAGGCTGTTAAGAAGAAAGTATTTTACAAACTTTCAAGTGAGTTATTATTACAGGGAAAGAATTCCTTAAAATGATGAGAATCTCCCAGAAGATGCATTCAGGAATTTCTGACTTCACTGAGGGCTTCTCAGGTAACAAAGGAATCTATATCATTTTTAAAGCCCTTCATAAACTGGCCACTTCCCACCTTTCCAATTTTTTTAGGTTTTACTTCCATCCCCTCTATGATCAGTGACATTGACCTCTACTGTCTGCCTCATAAAAAAAAAAAACAACTCCCAACTCTCTTGTCTTTGCATTGCCCGTCCCCCAGGCTTGGAATGCTCTCCTTCCTCATCACTACCTCTTGGTTTCCCTAGCTTTCTTCAAGATTCAGCTCAAAGTAGAGCCAGAACACTTTGTACTATGATGACAACGTTGTAAAAATGAACAAGCTATGAAAAACTTAAGAACTCTGATCAGTGTAATGATCAACCACGAATCAACCAAAGGACTGATGAGGAAGAATGGCCCCCATCTCCTGACAGAGAGGTAATCGACTCAAGATGCAGAATGAGACACACATTTTTGGACATGTCAAAGGGAGGAATTTGTTTTGCTTGCCTGTGCATATTAATCATAAGAGTTTTGTTTTTCTTTCTTTGTTTTTATCCCCTTTCCACTACCATTCCCCAATACTCAGGGTGGGGGACGTTGGGGGGAGAGAAAAGAGATGCTTTTTTGATTGAAATAATTGAAATAATTAATTATTTTTAAAGAAATGATTGTGTTTAAATTCTACCTTCTTTGGGAGACCTTTCCCATCCCTTCCCTCATCACCACCTGTCTCTCTCTCTCTCTCTCTCTCTCTCTCTCTCTCTCTCTCTCACACACACACACACACACACACACACCCCCCTGAGATTATTTTCCATTTACACAATTATTTTCCATTTATAATTTTTCTAAATATCTTGCATTTATAATTTTTGCATGTTGTGCAGTGACTGGCATCTTGTAAGCACTTAAGAAATACTTGTTGGCTGGTTGGTTATTGTTTCTTCTGGTAGAATGTGATCTCCTTGAGCACAGGGAGTAAGTATTCACTATTCTTTGTATCCCCAGTACTTAGCATAGTACCTGGTATATAGTAAATGCTTAATAAATGTTTTTTAGTCAACTGCGGGTACAACGGTAAATATAGTTCTGAAAAGAATACTCACAAAATAACTATATCTCATGTGTAGAAATTTAACTATTCAGAAGATACTTCAGTGACTATAAGTGGCCCAAACAAAATGTGATTTGCCTAGATATAGAGTCAGTGATTTCCTTAAATTTTGTGATGATATATTCCTCTAAAATGATTTTCTGTAAGCTTCTGACTCAAGTTTCCCCTAATTTCTTTTCAAGACCAGAGAACCATGGGCTACTTTATATGTTCCAGACCCATGTCAACCTAATGATTTTTTCAAGAAACTTCTTTTATAATCTGCCCTCTGTCTCAGAAATGTCTCAACCATAAGAAAATGGACAGTGACTCCCAAATGTAGTTATGTTAAAGAGAAAAATAGATTTGGGGGTTTAAGCAATTATTTAATCTAAGCCCTTCCTTTCATAGATAAGGAAATTAAAGATGAAATGCTTTGCATACGGTCATAGAGGTAGATAAATGGTGGAGTCCAGGTTTGAGTCCCCATTCTCTGATTTCGAGTCCAGAGCTCCTTATCCTACCCACCATGACTCTGGTGATAATACTGTGCTGCCAGTTAGACCAGAAGGCTTGAATGTTATCAGAAACAATAGCTACTTTCTAAGGTAAAAACTGTACTTGTGACTATAGTTGACTAGTTCTCCTGCACTCCGATCCAATCTTCTTGGTGTGGGGAATCACTTAAGATTCTAAGCAACTTTTCAGTAATTATCATACCTTCTGTACCTCTACATGTTCATAACTTTCTATCATGGAATATACAGAGGGGCTTCATTTACAAGACCCCACAGTCCACTAGGAATGGGCCTTACTAATGAACACAGGTGATCTGTCTTGATATAGTCCCATGGGGACATTTGTAGATTGCATCACTCATCCTCTGAAGAGGAATATTAAAAGCAAAGGCCTTCCCCTGCCAACCCACAGGACTCTTCTAAACTTGGAAAGGAAGCTCTGATTCCAGTTTACCTTGCCCAGGGTGGTGTCAGTGAATGTGCCATTCCATCTCTGTCGCTCAAAGGGCTCCCTGCTGATCTGCAACAAGGAACCCCCAAAGCCTTGTTGTTCAAAAAGGATAAGGATTAAATGGGAAAAGTCACATGATGAAAGCTTTCACCCTTGTGAAGTCTTTTTTCTTCTTTTGCTAGTGGAACCTAGATCGTTAATTAAGAAGTGTTTTAGTTCACTAAAGCAGTCAATAATTTGAAGACTTCTTTTGAAATAGAGGACAAAAGACAAGCAAAGTCAAAATGTCTATTCATAATGACAACTCAAAAGTCAAAATATGTCATTCATTGCATCTCCTGTCTCAGCTCTAATACAACTTTCTCTGGTTCTTTGGCATCTCCAAATTATTCTCAAGAATTCATTTTCTATGCTCACCTTGAACAACTCTACCTCTCTGGCACATTTGGCTTTAAGAATTGATTCAGAGATGGATGTAGGGCTAAGAGGATACTAAAACTCTTTAGCACTGTCCAGCACTAAAATCTGACTCCCATTGGGAATATTAAATATTCATCTCGGAGGTGGTGGAAGAATCATAAATGGGATGGTGCATAGGCCCTTGTCCCAGTACACCAACATCAACACACTTCCTCCCCAAGGTGGTCCACTGACATCTCTCATATCTCTAGTCCATTGGCTCTGAGCCATTTGGCATGGTCATCCTCATTCATTTTCCTAGCCCGAGGTGACCACCTACAGGCTGTTCTCCTGGGGCTCATCTCTTCTCATTCCTATGTCCCCTATTTGCTGCCTTCCCCATCGACATCTCCTCCTCCTCCCAGAGAAGATTCTCCAGGGACACAAGGAACGCACGGCAACACAAACAATCATAAAGGAAAACTTACACACATAATCAGACTTCTACAAAGGGAAGAGAGGCCAGAGCCTTCAACAGGCTTACTGACAACAGCTGCTTCCTAACCCACCAATCAATTGCCCTGCCTACCTCATTGTGTTAATACATTTTCTTACATGTTTGGCACAGCAACTTTGTGAAAGAGAGGGAGATAATGCAATGATCCCCATTTTACAGATAAGGAAACTGAGGCTCAGAGAGACTAATTAAGCAACTTACCCAAGGTCACATATCTAATCAGAAATGGAAACAAGACTACAGTCCAAACTTCTAATGCAATATCTAGTGCTCTTTCCCCTTAACAACATAGTTTGGAGGAAGGAAATAAAGTCTAGGATATCTTGCCTGGTGGAGTGCTCTTATTAAATCCCTACAGAAGTACAGTTTTTGAAAAACTATGCCCTTTTCCTATTATCAGTAGTCCATACTCTTCACTTTTATAGTACAATATAACTGTACTCTTTTATTCATACCTTTCTTACCCATTTAATCTCATGGTGAAAATCTAGAATTTTCAGGACAGCTGACTGAGAGTTCCATCTGTAGCCTCTGGCACAACTTGCAAGAAGATGAAGCCCAGGACTTTGACCTTCTTAGCTGCACTCACTACCTGGACTTAAAACAACTTGATGACATCATCATGATTGGATGACTTCTAATCTTTATAGCCAGATACTCCAAATTCAGAAAACATAATGTTAATACAGCCAAGAAAAACCACAGAGAGAATGTCCTTGTACTTGGTCATTTGTTCATTCTGTGGAAGGGCTGACATGATCTCTTAGGTAGAACTTAATGTAAAATGTAATTCTGATATTGAAAATATCAGAGTGCAGTTCCCCACAAAAACAAAGCATGCCCCTGTCGACCCTTTGCTTCCACATCCACAGAACCCTGGTTTCCAAGTAAACTCCTTCAGAGGCCATGGAAAAAGGGTTTGTGGCCTCAGCTCACATGTACTATTATCATAGGGTCATCCTGACCTTACTAAGCACTCCTTGTAGACAAAATGCTCATCATTTTTCATGTTCCTAGGGGGAATTGCTGCATTCATTGCAAGCTGAAGCTGGGCTTTGTAGTCTGAGGCACAGCTGTTGATGAGTCATAAGAAAGAAAGAGACTGAGCCATTTTGTGTCTGGGGCCAGGGTGAGGATCTATCCCTCCCTGGGTTTTCAATGTATGCTTTTGGGGTTTGGAAAGAATGGTTACATTTGGCTTATACATGCTTGTTAAGGGCCTTCCCAAAAGTGCCTGAAGCAAACATCTGGGAAGATGAAGATACAGTGAATGGGTTAACTCCCTAGCCATTCACAAAGGGTTAAATATGATGCCCAAGTGCTTCTAAAACAGGTGGCCTCAGCCCAAAATAAAGCCTAGAGCATCTCTGTCTCAAGCCTCTTGTATGCTCAACCATTTTCCTAAATCACTCATTTTTTTTAGTTGTAATTCCTTTGTCCTTTCGGAAAAATAAAATCTTTTTCAGCACATTGTGTTCATCTAAATCTTTACCACAATGTACTTTGTAAGGTACTTTTCATAAACCTTAGCTTCCAGGTATAATTAATGCCCATTATAATCATCCAGCTAACGAATCACAGAAGGTTCCCAAGAGGAACAGGGGAGAGTGAGAGACTATTTATGAAATTGTACTTAACATAGTCTTATCTTGCCACCTATAAAAAACATCTGTCTGACATCCTGCAAACAAAAACCACTCAGGTTCTCTGGCCATTTTTGTCATGGTGACTTGTGACCATGGTGTGTAGCGATTGTGCTAAACACACACACACACCCCCCCCAAAACCCAAGCATAAGAATCAGTCTGAATTTCTATGGAAACCATTGGAGCAGTGTTTTCTATATGCTGCTGACTGATACAACCCACCTTGTGACCAAGAAAACAGAAAAGAGGAAAGAAAAAAAGAAAAGGGTCAGCATTTTCTGGGCTTCTTTTCAAATGCAGCCATCTGGCCCAGAAAAGACTAAAGGTTGACGGGATTTTTTGCTGCCCCCCCATCCCACTCCCAGCCCCGCAGGATACTCAGTTGAAATCACAGCAAAAACATGTTGCCTGAAGAGCTAATGAGTTCCATTCCCCCACCCACTCTCAAAAGAGAGTAATAAGCATATCTGCATAGTTCAGTGTCTCTACACAATTAAAAACACAATCATGTATATGGAATATCTTAGCCCATTTACAGCAAACTCCCATTAATTACTAATGATTATATTAAATATATGCTATAATGACTATGAATGATAAATAAGTTACAACCGGGACTTTAAAAAAAGCATTCATGTGCATTGTCTCATTTGGCATAGCAAACCTATGAGTTAGATTGAGCAGAGAGTATTATCCCCATTTCATAGTTGAGAAAACAGAAGTTCAGAGAGGAAGAAGCTAATAAGTTGGAGAGATAGGCCTAGACCTCAGGTCTCCTGAATCCCAATCCAGGTCTAATGACAAGTGGACTTAACTTTTGATAAGGCAAACGAGGAATGGGGTAGGGGTGGAAGTTCCATGGTACCTACACAAAGGAAATGTGTACACACATACACAACACACACACACACACATACACACACATATACACATAGTATGGCAGACCAAGAGAACTATCTAGCTCAGCCCCACTATAAGCTGTCTGGTACTGAACCCCATACCTCACTTCTCACTAGCCAGCTTGTATTCCTCAGTTTAGATCTGACTCTACTTCAGACACCATTTCCCATGTGGCACTACTCATTATTCACTTAGCAATCCCAATCTGATACAATAACTTTAGTACCTCATTGGGTAGAGGAAGTTTTCATCCACACATCCTTTCTTGCCCACTCTGAATCAGGAAGAATTCAGTCAACTATCCTGGAACCTCTCTCCTTCATACCTAGATGCTGGTCAATCTCATCAGGGGAAGAATCCAGAGAGGTCAGAGGGAGGCCCTTTTTGTCTCTATGCCTCATGGTACAGAGATAAGAACTGTTTTGATTGACTAACAAATCATTTGGTTTAATGAGCTGAAAGAGCCCACAGAGATCATTTCATTGTGGAATCATAGACCTAGGGCTGGAAGGGCAGTTGGGGCCAATCCCCTCATTTTATAGATAAGAAAATTGAGGACCAGGGACATTCAATGCATTGGTCCAGGTCATACTGGTGCTCAGTATCAGAGGTAGGATTTGTATTCAAATCTTCTGAATGCAGAACCAGTGCCCTGTTCTCTGGACCGTGAAGTTTTAGAGCTGGACTTGATCTTAGAAATCACTTATTTGAGCCCCATCGTATGGTAGGAAATGGCAGGCTAGAGCAGTGAAATATCATGCCCAAGTCCACATAGCTAGGAAGTTGTAGGGGAAAGAGTCAAACCCAGGTCGTCTGCTTCCATTATACTACAGAGTCTCATTTTACAAATTAAGAAACTGATGAATGAGCAAATGGATGAATGAAAAAGCAGTTATTAAGCGCATGCTATGTGCCAGGCATTGTTAAGATTTAGGGATACAATTACAAGCAAGCAACATAATCCCTGCCCTCAAGGAGCTTACATTTTAATAAGAGAAGACAACAAATGCACACGTAAATTACGTGATGGACTAGGAGAAATGTTTTGCACAGAGAAATCAGAGTGAATGATGATTAAAGGACAATTGATTGAGATGTCTTTCTCAGGAATGGTAGTGTTGATTTGATTACTGTTCTCAGAGCAGGAATTGGAAAGGAGGGTAAGAGGGTCGGGGAAACAGGCAGTTGGATATGTAGAATCATCAAGTTGCTCCTGGACACCCCAGCTGGTGACCCAGAAAACAAGAAAGAAGGAAACAAAATAGAAAGAAATGGTCCACATTTCCCAGAATGCTTTTCCTTTTTCTTAAGCCTCTTAAAAAAGGTCAAGTGTGAGGTCTATAGGAATACCCCCTCCAGTGCTCACGCCCTTCCAGGTCTAGGGGTTTAAAGAAGGGTGGGGGGGTGGGAGCCTCTTCCAACATTGCAGCGATAACCAAAGATGATTTTCCCTATTCCCCCTCTCCAGACTTAGCTCTGTTTTGCATCTTTCCTAAAACCTCCCTGATGCCCTAAATCCAGGGAAGATTTCTGGAAATAAGGGATTTTTAATTTCCAGAAATACACAGATAACAGTGAAATTCATTTCCTGATTTCCTGGATATTTTGAAAAACAAATACCTTTCTCTGGAGCACTTAAACTGGAGGCTTTTAAAGTATTGTTTTACAATAGAAAATTGTTCTGCCTTCAGCTGCCTTTTCCCTACAAGAATTCGTTCGATGAGAGAGACCATTAAAGTTTTTTCTCCCCGGTTCAGACTTGGCAGTATATACACTCCTGGCCAACTTTCCTGACTCTACATCTTAGTAAATTCTTCTTGACAACAGTTAGTGACAAGCATGTCAAAAACAACAAACTCCGTCATCTATATGGCTTATCAATAATTTAGTCTCTTCCCCTCGTGAGAGCCTGTGTGTTTTGCGATAATGAAATATATGATTTTAAAAATAAATAATAGGCTGTTGTCAGCCCGATTGTAGCTAGAAGTTATGAATTTGATTGATTGATTGAGCATTTGACTTCATTCTCTCTAGCAGGATCAAAGAGAAACTCTTCCACTTGCCCAAGGCCACTTGCAATTTATTTAGAGACTGTGTTCATATCCCAGCAGGTAGCAATATTGGACTGAGGTACATAGAAAATCAGCTCTTTGAGGTTTTTTCCAAGTCTAAGGGATGCAACAAATGAGTTTTTTTTTTTTAGTTCATTAAATCATTAACCACTTAATCACTAAAAACAAGACATTATGTGTTTTGCTTGAGCTAGGGTACTCCGGGAAATGGGAGGAACTCAGGCTCCCATAACAGAATCTGGCATTTGAGTGTGGGCCTTTTAAAAATGTGACAGTCTCTAATTTTTTATTTATGTGGCACTTTTTCCCCCCTTAACTAATCAGTGTGGCAACAGCCGTGCTGACACCCCACTGTGACAGGCGTATGAATTGCAATGAGAAATCTATACAGCAGACAACATAGGGGAAACAAAAGCTGAGGGTATAGAGGAGATGTTTGTAAAACAAATATTGTGACTGTTAGGCTGGTATAAGGGGAAAAAAAACAGGACTCAGATTTGCCTGTGAACTCTCCAGACCATGGGAAATGTAGCTATGGAATTAACTCAGGCTGGATTCCCTTAACCTGGTTTTATACCCTTTCCCTAGGTAGAGAGACAGTGCTTTTCTTTTTCCAAATTCCTAGACTGTGTTTTCTTTCTCTCATTGCGTAACAACCTTCCTTGGGCTTCAAACACACACAAACACACACACACACATACACACACACAAACCTGGACTGAAAGCTATCTGAGGTAGGAGCAGGCATGCTGATGAGTATTCAAATGAGCAAGGCTAATGTAGAACCTGGGAGCTGGTCTTAACCAGGGTGCAGGGAATAAAAGAGACAGGATGTGAAGGCCTCAGGATGTTCATCCACAGAGGGACAAGCCTATCTTAACAAGTACAGGTTATGGTCTTAGTTGTTCTAGCAGGGGAATGGAAGAAAGAGAGCTTGTCTTCTCTTTCTAGCTCCCTTCGTCATGTGCTGTCTGACCTCAGGCAAGGCAATTTAATAATCATCCTAATGCTTTATACTTCATAGTGCCTTTCATCCACAGATCTCAAAGCACTTCACAAATACCAATTCATTAACCTTCACAACCCACCCTGGGGGAGGACGAGGGGGTGGGAGCATTTCCCTTGTGGTATAAACTCACAGTTGGAAGCACAGGAAAAATCAGTCCTTCCCTCAAGGTCACATGAAAGTCGACCGTGAAACAAGGAAACGAGATTCTGGAGCATTTGACTTCAGATCTGGTTGACACTGGACTTTGTCACCTCAGTTTACCTGTTTTAACCTGAGCTCAGAATTCTCCATGTTGTTGAGAATGGAAGCATAAGGAATCCGAAAACCGATATTTCTCCTCTTTTGAAAAGTTTCTTTTAAGTGGTTTGAAGGCTGAAATTGCATACACAAAATTGTTCCACTGTTGTCCAAATGCCTTGTTAGATTGATCTAAAGAGCAGTGTGTTTGAACAAAAATTAAAATTCAGTGAAACTATTAAAAATTATGTTCAGAGCAATAATGAAAAATCCCAGCACCGAGGGAAAATGTAGTTGAACATGGTAGGGAAGGATGGCATCAAGATGACAGGCCATGCGCCTGCCATTATCATTGATTCAAAGGTATGCCGTGGGGCACAGATTCCTAGGCTGTCTGCTCTGGTCAGGTACAGTCATGCTGTACCTGATGGAGGAAGGCAAGCCCAGAGAGGCACGCTATCGTCACAGGGTCCCTGAGGATAGCAGATCCCAGTGAGGAAGGAAAGGGACTTGAGGGTGGTCCCAGGTGGCATGGGGCCAGAGGAGGACTGCCATGGGGAGAAAGTGAACATCTCTCATCAGTGCCCTGGAACAAAGTCTCAGTTGCCTTGTGCTAATTACGATTCTGATTATATCCCCCAGCTTTTGGAATGAACTAACCATTTAATTCAACCAAAACGGTCAAATTGGCTTGTAAAGCAACATAGTAATGAGGCTCAGTATGAATGCTTCCCAATTCATGAGATCATAGATGTATAGCAGAAGGGACTTGAGAGGATATTGAATCTATCTTACATGTCTAATATTTATAGCTTACTTTCTGTTATGTTCTGTGTTACTGTCAGAATATATTCTTTGCACATACTCCGCCCTCTCCCACCTTTTTAAACACATAATGGCCTCTTTCCTTCCTTTTGCCCATTGAATTCCAAGTCATCCTGTGAAACCCAGTCCAAATGCTATTTCCTTCATGAAGCTTTCCCTGATGCCCTGAATGATAGTGTTCTTCTTACTTGGACCTAATATAACATTTTGTTTTTCATTTCTCGAACACACTTATGAAGTAATATTGCATATTACATTTATCTATGTTTATATCTTATCCCCCTCTTAGACTATAGGCTCCATAAAGGGAGAGACCCTGATATTGAAACTTTGTACCTCCCGATTCCCTAGCACAGTACTCTGAGCACATACTTTGAGAAGTGGTTTATTAATTATTATTATTATTATTATTGATGAATGAATGAAGCAGTTGATTTAAACTAAATCTAGCTAAGTGCTGCTGGTGCTTCCTTCTACCACAATGACCTCAGTCTTACCTGCATATTTGTATATCCTTTCTACCTCAGCGTGAGGAAGTCAGTCCCTATGTGAAGGACACTATATGAGGGACATGGTCTATCCTGAATTCTCAAAGGCCCACTTTGCCCCAGCAAATATTCTTGGAACCACACCAAGGACACATCATTGACCCAAACCATGAGAAATGACTTCGACTTGAAAAGCAAAAATAAAACATGAAGCCAAATAGAGAAGGGGTTATCATATTGCCTATGAGTTAAATTTCCCTTAATTGTTTTCATGAGCTGACAAGAACCAGAAAGTCTCAATTCTCAGCTCCTACACGCTTCTCACCCCTAGTCCAGCTATCTGAGAGGGCTGGATCCGCAGTAGGAGCTCAGGAATTGTTGAATGATAGAATCTGCCACATAAGCAAACATGGCAGACTAGACCCCCATGTGAGGTACCTTCTCTCCTGGCAGCTACTAAGAATTCTCTTGATTGTTTTCTGAGCTAAACTGGTTAATATGTCTCCCTCTGGGTACACAATAGGGACAGTAAGTCCTCAACATTTCTGAACTCATCATACCAGTCCCAAACTACAGTAAATCAACAAGCATTTATTAATCACTTCCTCTGGGCCAGATAGCTAAACTTCCATTTAATGACATGAGTTTCTCTTTTTCCACGTACAAGGCAAAAATCAGATTCATAAGCATTCTGGAATCCCCAATACATACTGAGGAAGGGGAGCCAGGGGTTGAGGTGGAAGAAGGACCAGAGAAGTGCAGGGCAGGTAGCTGAGGAGCAATGGACGTCTTTTTATAATGAGGGTGAATGGGCAGAGCTAGCTTAGTCCATAATAGATTATGACTAGGACAATCTTAGGCAACTGGATGGCACAGTGGGTAGAGTGTTGGGCCTGGAGTCAGAAAGACTCATCTTCCTGAGTTCAAATCCGGCCTCAGATCCTTATTGTGTGACCCTGGGCAAGTCACTTGACCCAGTTTCCTAATCTGTCAAACAAGCTAGAGAAGAAAAAGGCAAACCACTCCAGTGTCTTTACTAAGAAAATCCCAAATGGGATCGTCAAGAGTTGGACAGGACTGAAAAAACTGAACAACAACAAAAGGACAATCTTAACTCTGGAAGCAAAAGTCCAAATCATTGAGAATATGTAGGGCTGGAGAAGAATACTTTCTTCTCGCTCTTATCCAAGAAGTCTGCTACTCAATGGTCCTTTCATTTTTTTCCATTTCAAATCAGTAAGCACTTATTAAGTACCTTTTGTGTGAAAGACACTGGGGTAGATAGGGGACATTAAAAGACAAAATTGAAATATTCTATATCCTACTTTGCTGGAGTGAAATAATGATATGAGAAGGGTCCCTATTAATGGTAATTATGTTACATTATTTATTTATTTATTATCATTATTACTGTATTAATTCCAACTTGACCATTTCTATGAGTTATAAAGATTTGCGTTTTGTGCCTGGGTGGAAAGTAAGCTCCTTGAGAGCAGGGATGTCTTTTGCTTTTTTCCCCCCCCCCAACATATCTCCAACTCAGCACAGCATCTGGCACATAGTAGGTACTTAATATATGCTAGCTGACTGATTGCCTGCCTCATTAGTCCTTTTCTTAGTAACATGGAGGAGAGAATTGCTTTTACTAATTTCTGTCTACATATGTAAATCTAAGTGTCTACTTACCTCAAAGCTAAACATCCCTGCTTAAAATGTCCAGATAATTTGGCTACACAGGTAACTATAGAAGTTCCTTGAGGGCAAAGGTTGGTTGTTTTATTTTTGAACTGAGACAGAGAGGCAGTGTGGGCAGTGAATACAGAGCAGGGTTTGTAGCAAAGAGGACCTCAGTTCAAGTCCCCACACCCTATCCAAAATCCTAGTTGTGGTACCTTGGCTCAAGTCATTTCACCTCTTAATGAAAGAGGCAGCTCTCTGTGATTAAGATACAAAATGCCAACCTGTATAATAGAGGGAATTTTCTCACTTGGAAGTTCTCTATACTAATGAAATCACAGGTCGAGTTAGATCCTCTTCTTTATTTATATACACTGTGGCTTACGAAAGAGTAGGAGCTTAATAAATGCTTTTTGTGGAATTGAATCGCATTGTTTTTAAGTTATCTGGAACACAGCCTGAGCTTTTCACTTCACTTGTGTAGACTCAGTCTTACTAGGAAAAGCACTTGGGAAATTCGTCCCTCCCACCAGTCCCCCTTCACCCCCTCCCCGACTTTGCCTGGAGTAAACATGGTACTTGGATCTCTGTGGCACTCCCTTGAACACTACAGCTTTACTTTGAAAAATTCACACGCACTTTTCATACACTGCAGGTGTTCATTAAAGCCTAAATTCCAATTCTTTAAAACTCCACTTCTTTTCATTGAAGACACCAAACCTTAGCCGTTCCGGGAGACTGAGGCTGAAATATTCCACTGTGATGACTCACCCCTTCTTTCCATCTTTCTTTCTCTGCTGCATTCAATTACCTCCCTTCCCATTTTCAGAGACAAAAGAGAAAATTCTATGACAACTGGACTCCATCCAGAAACACAGGGGAAAATGAGCTGAGGCAGACAATAGATGAAAAGTATACAACAAAAGAATTAACTCAAATGAAACTGCTTAATAACCCTTCGGCTGGGCCTGGCAGGTCACCACTCGGCCTTTTGTTTTCGACTTGTCTTAAAAATCCTCTTTGGGTTGCAGAGTCACAGAGCAAAATCAGGCATTAGCAAATATCTTCTGAAAAATCATAAGAAAAAATCCTGTCACCTGAGAAGAAAAGTCAAAGACTTAATACACCTAGGAGGAGCTCAATAAATACTGGTGGAACTGAGTTGATTAACTTAGTGAACTAGCTTACTTTAACTAACTTTAGTTACTTAGTGAACTAAGTTCATTCTTCTCATCTTCTCCCCATGCCCATGTTTGTGTGAGTAGCAGTGTGGGGTAGTAGTTAGAGAGCTAGTCTGGAAACTAGGGAGATCTGGGTTTAGTCCCACTTCTCAGCTTACCCAACTAGCCTTGGGCACTTAACCTCTCAGTAATCTAGATAACTTTCTAAGATCTTAAGTAGTAGAGAAGGTGCTAATCTATTTGGATAGAGGGAGTTTCTTAACCTGGCAGTTCTCTATATCAATGAAATCAGAGAGGTCTCAGGCCCTATCCTATCATTTTCTGCTTCCCCAAAAAACAGAATTTGGTGAATAATAATATGAGACACTTCTCTGGCCTGGCCAGGACCAGGAACCAACAGATATGTCATTTGTTCTTTCATTAATTCCACAAAGATGTAGTAAGTGCCTATTAAGTCCAGTACTGGATGCTGTGAGGAATATGGAGATAAATAAGGCCCAGGCCCTGATCTCCCGAAACTTACGGTTTAAGAGAGGTGAAAAGATACAAAACATAGAATTGGAACATTTAGATGTCAACTAGTCTAACCTCCTCATTTTACCAATGACAAAACTGAGGCCCAGAAAAGGAAAATGACTTGTCCAAAAATGCCATTAGTGGTAGAATTGAGATGAGAAACCAGATCTCCTGCATCTAGAGCCAATGTTCTTTCCACTATGCAATGGTGTTTTTAATCTTTTTTTTTTTTTAACCAGACATGTGATTTCATTGATGTAGGGAGCACATCACAACTTCTAAGTTCACCAAACATAGTGAGTGCATGAGAGGAGTATGGTATCTGTTCTGAGATCACTACAAAGAGACACACTTGATTTAAGTCATGTTACAATTATAATTTATATTTACCAAGTTCTTTACAGTTTGCAAAGTTCTTTCCTTACAGCAAGTCTAGAAGGTACACAGTTAGTCCCACTTTATGGATAAAGAAACTAAGACTCAGAAAGGTTGTGAGGTTATTTCATCACAGTCTTATTGACAGCAAGTGATAGAACTGGATTCAAATCCAGGTAATGCAATCTAATGACTCCCACACCATTAGCCACAAGAATTCTAGATTGTTAGAGCTAGATGAGGTTCATCTACCTCAATCACCTTATTGATTGTCTATGAAACAGCAGATGGTCTGGCGGGAAATGAAATAATGTAAATCAGTTGTTATTGTTGAGTTGTTTCAGTCATGTTAGACTCTTCATGACCCCATTCAGGGTCTTCTTGGCCCAGATACTGGAATGGTTTGCCATTTCCTTCTCCAACTCATTTGACAGATGAGGAAACTGAGGCAAACAGACTTGCCCAGGGTCACAGAGCTAATAAGTGTCTGAGGCTAGATTTGAACTCAGGAAGATAAGTCTTTCTGACTCCAGGCCTGGCACTAGATCCATTGGGCCCCCTAACTTCTCCTCAATGCAAATAAACAGTTTATCTTTAAACTTTAGGCTTTGAGCACATTTACATAGACAATCCTCACCCACTCCTTCCCAGCCAGGTCACTGCCCTTAAGATATATCATCTTTGTCCTTTGGGGAAAAATCCTCCTTTGGTGTCATCCTCCCCACAAGAAGTTTAGGGTCTGTCTAAGTCACAGTCATAGTGTGTGAAACACTTATGGGTAGCAGGGGCTTAAAATCCAGATATTTCCCAAGCTTTTCACTTGCTTCCAAAATTTTGTCTTGTGGTAACAGGAGCAGAGTTTTCTAGGTGTAGCGGAGGGAGTTTCCCTTCCCACCTCAATTTTGTGGTTCAGGAAGACCCAGAATATAATCACAAAGAGTAAAGGAGGTGATTAGGAAGTTGTCCACAATCCCACAACACTGTAGTCACAGAGAGGTGGTTGTAATATGTAAACAAGATTCCTAGACCTGATCTCTTTATCAGACATGAAAGCCTCTCTAATGAATCAAGAAAGAGAGGAATATGGTAGGCCTGAGAAGTCTCTTAGCCCTATATATAAAAGTAATTCATTCATTTGAGGAGTCCAGGTTCTGGAGCATTCTGTGCAGGCAACACTTGAGGCAGGAGAGGGGACCTTATCTTCTTCCCCTTACTCCTCACCTATTAGCCATGTCATCAGAATTATTGAACCAAGAGGAAACAATGCTACCAACCAGAAGTAGAGACACGCACCTTCAGAGCCACAGTCACTCAAAGGAAGAGGCAGCTTCAGGGAGTGTGACCCTTCATGGCTGAGATGATTGCCAAATATGGACTCAAGAAAGAAGCACACCTTGGGAGCCCAGCTGAACGGCCTATCTAGAAGCTAAGCTGCACCCTAATAGCTATGTGAGGATTCTACAAAGAAAGGACTTCTGAACCTTGTAGTAACAGGAGTTGTGAGCTCTCTTTGGACACATATGCCTCATTACCAATGTACTTTAATTTTGAGTCCACTCTTCTCATGAGCACTGTGTATACTTGTGGGAGAACGTTTCCCATGTTGGAGGGAGAGAATGTTTTATAACAACTGTTTCTGTTATACCATGTCAGTAAATACCTTTGCTAAAAGCTAATTGTTTATTGACTGATCATTAATACAAAGCATTCTGGTAGGGGCTCACAAGTTTTGTAGTAGGAGAGTTACTTCCTTGAACCTGATGCAGCAGCCATGCTATGAAGATTTAATTTGTAAATGAGTTGAGGAAATAAACCAGGTATTACATAAACAAAGCCTTTATGATTGGATATCGTAACTGAGTGTCAAAGACCAAAGCATCTTGATCGACTCTCAACGACCTTAGTTTTAGCCCATTAGACAATAAGAGATGGGAAGAAGGGAACTTCTCTTGGAGATCTGGCCTCTTATAGAACCATAGGATCGTAGCCCTAGAATTTGAAGGGGACCCCTAAGGCCATCTGGTCAAAACCCCTTATTTTCAAGATGAGTAAACTGAAGCTTATGGAGGTTAAGTGATTTGTTCAAAGTGACATTGGCTGTCAACATCAGAGATAGGATTTAAACTCAGGTCCTCTGATTTGAGAGCCAATGATACATCCACTGTAGCCACTTAAATTTTGTTTTGGTTCTATCAGTATTTAGCACAGTAACTTGTATAAACATATTTAAGAAATGTTTGTTAAATCATATTGAACTAAATATACAAAACTACATGATTATGTCATTAGATACAGAAAAAGCTTTTAACAAAGCACAACACTCATTTTTGCTAAAAACAAAAACCCAAACTACAAAACATTGGCATTTATGGGCCATTTTCTAATACAATAAAAAGTGTGTATCAAAAATTTAAAGATAACATTATTTTCAAAAGAAAAACACTAGAAGCCCAATCAACATAGAATTAAAGCAAGAATGTGCCATATCTGCACTGTCATTTGTTATATTTTTAGAAATAGCAATAAGATAAGAAAAATAAACATAATTCATAACCATTGGCAAAAAAGAGACAAAATTATCCCAAATTGTTGACATCATGATAATTTTCTTAGAAAACCCCAGAGAATGAGCAAAGGAAGTAATCAAGCTAATTAATAGCTTCGGTAAGATACAAAATGGTAATATCAAATAAAAAGGCTTGACAATCATCTGGTTAATTTGCTCAGTGTAAACTACTCATTGGGATAATTCTTCATAGTCTCAGCCTAAAGATTACTGCTACAATTATATCATAGATTAGAAATCTTTCTGCCAACCTACATTCACCTCAAACATCTTTATCTGGTCTTTCTGAGAGTTTGGGTGTTTTATATTTTTGAAGGTATTCCTCTATTTCTCTTGTGTTCTCAGTTTTGTTAACATAAACCTGTTTATTATATGTTCTGATTACTTTTTTCATTTCTTCTGGTTTTGCTTTGATTTTATCTTGGTCATTTGCTATTTTATTGCTTTGATTTTCTGCTGTTTGTTTTTAAATCAGATTAACTCAAGCTTTATCAATTTTATTGGTCTTTTCAAAGAACCAACTTTCAGTTTTATTTGTCATTTCTATAGGCTTTTTGTTTTCTGTTTATCTATTTCCCTTCTAATTTTAATATCTTTTCTTTTGTGCTTATTTTAGGCTTGTTAATTTGTTGGCTTCCTAATTTTATTTTAAAACACACATTCAGTTCATTAATCCTCTTTCTTTCTATTTTGTTATTGTAGGTTTGTAAAGACATGATTTTCCCCTTGAAGCTGTTTTAGCTGCATTCCAGTAATTTGGGTATGTTATTTCATCATTATAATTTTATTTTACATAGTTATTAATCATTTCTATGATTTGTTCTTTGACCCACTTCAAGATTTCATTGTTAAGTCTGTATCTTTTGTTTGTGGTTCCTGAACTAATCACTATTTTTATTGGTTATGGTCTACAAAAGGTGTATTAATTATTTCTTCCTTTTTACATTTGTTTGCAACACCTCTATGTTCTAGTACCTGGTCAATTTTTGTAAAAGTTTCATGTACTGCTGAGAAATATGTGTAGTCTTTTGTTATCCTATTTAGAAGATGCCATAATTCTTTTACTTCTAGCTTCTCCAGCCATTCATCATTTCCATATTTTTCTCCTTTGTCTTTCTATTAGACTTATCCAAAACTGAGAGAGAGATATTGAAGTCTGTCATTATTGTGTTATTGTCTATATATTTTTGTAACTTAGGTAATGTTTCCCTTATGAATTTGGATGCTAAGGCATTCAGAGGTCATATGTTTATTACTGATACTGCTTTGTCTATGGTTACTTTCAATATAATGTAGTTTGTCTATTTTTTTTGAATGTTCAGTTTTGCTTTGCCAGGTGGAATGATTACAACTCCTACTATTTGGATACATTTGATGCATAGTAAATTTTTTTCCACCCCCTCAGTTTTATTTTGTGTATGTCTTTGTTTTTTAAATGTGCTTCTTGTAAGCTGCAAACTGTAGGATTTTGTTTTCTTTTCCAGCCTATCACTCTTTTTCAAAAATTCAATTGTTTAATTCATATTTAAATACATGAGAATTAAGTTTATAATTTCCTCTGTCTCTAATATTTTTTCAAGTTATGATTCTTTCCCTCTTTTGCTATAAACACAGTTTTTTTTGGTACACACACACACACAATCTTATGTTACAATTTTCCCTAACAGGGAAACACCTCTGGTTTAATTAATCTGTTTTCCTATTTGTATTACCATGACCACGACGTTATTTCCCTTTCTCAGAATGCTCTTTATTCTTTTCTTCACTTATCCAAATTCTACCTATCCTTCAAAACCCAAGTGAAGTTGGAAACCTTTTACAAAGTTTTCATTGACTACTGTAATCTTCATTTCTTTTCTCTCTTCTCTCAACTCCTATAGTATTTCAGGTCTGAACCACTCATTTTAGCACTTCATCATAAATTGCCTTGTTATTGGCCACAAATTGCTACATATTAGTCTTAGTTTCCCCCAGCTGGATTAGATTCCTATAGGTCTTGGAGCTGGAAGGCTCCTCAAAACATCAGCTAGTCCACTCCCTACTTTTAGACAACCTGACACCTGGTTCGACCTATGGAATACTGAAAGAATTGCTCTATTCAAATATGGCTTTACCTCCACACAGGAAAGAAAGAAAAAGGCAATGCTTTGGTCTGGAAGGGCACTGAGTATAGTTGTTATTATCTCAAAAAAAATCAATAGATTTCTCATCCATCACTTTATGAGGTTTTGACGTCAACTTGAGAACATTTAAATTCTCCCAGCCCAACATCCTCTTGAGTCTGCAGACCTGAGTATGCAAGTTGAGGCAACATCATCAGGCTGAGTCAGGCCAATAAATCATTTCCTTTCTGGAGCCCACAACTATGCTTTAAGGTATTAACATATATTATTTGTCTACTCTCTTCTAGATGATATGCTGAGTGAACAGAGAAAGAACAAGCTATATAAACACCAGATTTCATATTCCAAAGGATAGGGTGGAGTCCTATGCCCTTCATGACATAACTAACAGTTGGCCTAAGGTGCCTAAGGATAGATAGAATTCCTTTACAAGGTCTTTCAGAGGATTAGACCCAGATTTAGGGCTGAGAGGTGTTGATTAAGCACACTCAGAATAAAGCCATAGAATTAAAAAAAATTCCAGGGTTAGAAATGACCTCAGGGGCCACCGTCTAGTCCAAGACATATCTAAACAAGAATCCTCTCTATAACATCTCTAGCGAGTACTTATCTAACTTTCAGCCTGAAGATCTCTGCAGAGGGAGAAGCCACTCTCTACCAAGACAGCCCATTCCACTCTTTGTTAGTTCTAATTGTTAGCAATTGTTTTTCCTCCATCAAGCTTAAATATACACCTGTGCAAATTCCACTCATTCTCCTTCATTTTGCCCTCTGGAGCCAAGAACAAGGTTAATCCCTCTTCCACATAATAGCCCTGAAAATAATTGAAAGCAGCTATCATGTCTCCTCTAAGTCTTTTCTTTTTCAGGCTAAACCTCTCCAGTTCCTTTAACCCATCCTTGGGTGGCATAGTCTCAAGACTTCTTACCATTCTAGTTGGATCCAGGAAGGGAAGACTCTTTCCATATCTAAAATAATACTTCACTCATGCCATATCTCAGAAAATTTTTGTCTCCAAAGAATTTCTAAAGCAAGAATAGTCAAATAATTCCTATTCAGCAGAGAAGACAAGATGAATGAAGGGGCAGGAGTCATAAATCTAAGCAGGAAACACACTAGCAGATCTCATTCTTATATTGAGACCACTGGTGATATCCTAAGAACAAAGGGCCCAATTAAGCAGGTGGAAATTGGAAGTTAGGGAAGTTCAAGGTCAGAGATTGTTCAAAGGGAAAATAGGTGGTAATACATAAGTTCTTGGTTCTTTCTCTCCAAATTTTCTTCTGTATAAACTAAACCATTGATGAGATCTAGAGCTCTGGCACTTTCCTTGAAATCAAGAAGGCATGGGTTCAAATTCCACCTTAGACACTCACCACTATGTGACTCTGGGTCAGTCAATTGATTTTTGTTTCCTCTGTGCCTCAGTTTCTTCATCTATAAAATAGGGGTCTGGACTCTAGAGCTTCTAAGTTTCCTTCCAGTTCTAGTTCTATGATCTCATGGTACTTCCATTCTATGTAAACTGTTAGGATGTCTAGAAGTCACCAATGTACTCATTAGGTAAGTAAGAGTTTCACCAGAAAGTGGAGGAGGGCCCATCCCACCAGGGAGTCTGACCAGGGAAACAACCACTGAAATAGAATTCGAGACAGAATCATTGGTAGAAACTCAAGGGCCCACCCTACATTTCCTCTCCCTCAATAACCACCATGTGGTTTTCTTAGCGTCAGACAAATGTGTAATGGGAAACAATCCCAAGCACATTTAATTCATCTGTGCCCCTAAACCTCCCATCCCCAAGAAAACATGACAATTGAGGTAAGAGTATAGAAAAACGAACTGTTTCTATCTATTCCTAGGATCTGGTAAAAAAAAAAAAACTCAGAAAAACTCAACAAACATAGGAGTTGCAGATTGGCATTTCTCATACACAGTAGCTTTAGCTTTGTGTCAACCTAAAAAAAGGAAAAACCCAATATTTTGTTTAACCAAAGTCATTAAAATATCCTGTAACAGCCTGTTTCAGTCAGCAAGAGGCTAGTAAATTTACTGTTAAGTAATATGGCAATATGACTCAACTCAGGGTTTACTGAAAAATCTCTCTTTAGTTAGCTCTTTCTATCATCAGTTTCTCCTCTATCCATCCATTCACCTATTTCTATCAAACAAACATAAATAACTTCTATTACTATCATAGCATTGCCAGCATTTCTATATGTGAAACCATCAGAATTCATTTTTCATCAGAAGACCAGCTAGGTAACAGAGCCTAAATATCCCAAGTGTTAAGTTACAGAGAAAAAAATAATCAAGGAGAAACAACCATATAAGTAAGCACAATTAGAATGTGAGTCTAGTAGTGTGTAAGATGTTGGAGGGCAGGAACTATTTTAATTTTTGTCTTTGTGTCACCAGCAGAGCGCCTGATATGTAGTAGATGTGTTTATTAATAATTCTTCTTTAATTAAATTCACCAAGCCCTTGGCTCTGGGGAGGTGAAGAGAAAGGTGGACTCAATTCTTAACTAACAAATTATGGATCTAAAGCACACTCATATAGCAGTGGCTGTGTCTATATATTACAATGTATGCATATACACACATATATATACATATATGTATGTGTGTGTATATAGATACATATACACAGCTATACATGTGAATGTATGTGTGTATATATATATTCATATATATGTGTACACACACACACACACACACACACACACACACACACACACACACACA
>NW_020948983.1:7785476-7857271 GCF_900497805.2 Vombatus ursinus
CACACACACACACACACACACACACACACACACACACACACACACACCCCATTAAATTCATCCATCCAGTGGAGAAAAAGGCAGTTACTTGGGGGGAAAGGGGGAAGGGAGCCTATCACTCAAGTCAGTTGTTTAATGTTATATAGACATCAAGAAAAAAAACTAGGGAAAGTCCTACTTGAAACAATGAATTTATGGAACCAACTGCCTAAAGAAATGGTCTTGGCAAGAAGTAGAATTGGATTCAGAAAGAGTTTGGAAACAATTATGAATAATTGAGCCGTAAATGTCCATTAAGAGAAACTGGGATAGATCTAATCTTTAAAAGTGAGATCAGAAGATAATTACCTGACTTTTCCATAGCATGTCCCTTGGAGTTGCTGTTGGCAATAGAACCCTGACCTAAACATGGATCCTGTATCTGAACCAAGGTGGCAACTCTTACGTTCCTATATAGTTTTGGTATTGTTTAGGCAGCCAAAGGGGAATACAGAGCCTTTGTCTAGGTGACACTTTGGGGAGTAGTGGGAGGTTGGGAATGAAGGTGGGTGGTTCTCCTGTGATTTCTTTTATATAAATCAATAATCAACAAGTATTTATTAAGTATCTACTATGTGCCAAGCACTTTGCTATGAGCAGAGGAACTCCCAGTAAGGAAACAGTCTCTCTACCAATACTGCCTTTCTCTAGGAACTTTAGAAGAATCTAAATATTATATAGAGAGTTAGGAATCTGCATAGAATAGGAGTAGGATCAGAGGTCCTGAAAGCCTTTTCTTGGGGGAACTATAAGGCTGTCTTATACTTTGATAGCAGAGAATAGAGGTCAGGAAAAAGTAACCACCACTGTCACTCACTTAGTTTCCTTCCTAGAGACATCATAGTTGATATCAGAACATCCTTGGAAATTGCATTCAATCCTTTGTTAACCTAGGAATTTGCCTGGTTAGAAGAGGGCCACATTTCAAATAAAACAGAGCTCTATCCCTAGTGTTTCTCAAGCATTTGAAAAGTTCCCCTTGAGAGAGTGTTGCATTAGAAATGTTGGTCCTTCCCAAGGGACCCAGCCTATGTTCTAATCCTTAGCTACACAGGTACTTGTTGAGCCTTGCCTCTTGCTGGCTGACAACATACACTTGTCCTTACCTAGCTACATAAAATGAGAGAGGGAGAGGGAGAGGGAGAGGGAGAGAGCACAGACTGCCCTGTCCTAGGATCAATGGCCCTAACCCTGTTGTAGTGCACACATCTGTACAGAACTCTGGAATGCTGCTCCCACCCTGCCTTATTGAGGTCTGCTATCTCTCTATGCTGAGCTCCTTGGAGAAGGAAACCTACATAGTTTGCCTATTTTAAAGCTTCTTGTTATCTCCTCACTAAGTGGAACTGCATGGAGAACCATGTCTGCCTTTTTCTACTATTTTCTCCCCTCATCTCCTGAACTTTGGACCCAACTCCATCGTATTGACTTCCCTACAGTAACCAACCTTCTATTTTTCTCCTGTACACACCATCCACTTCACCTACACCCCATGAATCTAGCAATATACTTAGTTCCATGTCTTTTCTGGGCCGTCTTTCTGCTATTTCACAAGACTTGACCTGCCATATTATTTAGGGATAGGGAAATCTCTCATAATAGTAAATAGAAGAAGCCTACCAATTTACATTTAGTCTAGAGCTATATATTTACAAAGCATTGGATGTATTCATTGATTTTTCACATAATTTTGGGAGTGAGGCATTATAAACATTATTTTTGCCCCTGTTTTAAAGATGAAGAAACAGAAAGATTTAGAGATTTTTCCAAGATCAAATAGCTAATAAAATGGGAGAGGTAGGGCTTGAAACCACATTTTGAACTCCATGTTAAATAGCCTCTCTCCTCAAAAGTTGAGTACAAAGTGCAGAAGGAAGGAAGAGGTAGAATGGGGTAAATTATCTCACATGAAGAGGTGAGAAAGACCTATTACATTGCTTGAACCTTACTCTCATCAGTATTGGCTCCAAGAGGTAATAATATCCATAATCAGTGGAATGTAGAGTATAGAAATCTATGTTACCCAACAGGGAAGTAGGAAGAAAGAAGATTAAGTAAGGGGGGGGGGGGCTGACATAAGGGAGGGAAAATCAGGGGAAGTGGTAGACAAAAGCAAAACACTGGTGAAGTGGGAAAGGGTGAAAGGAGAGAGAGGACAAACAGGAGGGAGAATAAGAGGGAGAGAAATATACAGGTAGCAATTATAACCATGAATGTGAATGGGATGAACTCTCCCATAAAATGGAAAAGGATATCAAAGTAGATCAAAAACCAGAATCCTACATTATGTTGCTTACAAGAAACACACTTGAAGCAGAGAGACTCATACAGAGTAAAGGTAAGGGGCTGGAGCAGAATATATTATGCTTCAGCTGAAGTTAAAAAAAAAAAAAAAGCAGGGGTAGCAATCCTGATCTTAGACAAAGTAAAAGCAAAAATATACCTAATAAGGAAGCAATCAAATTAGAAGAGCAAGCAACAGTCTACCTGTCAGATCTATGGGGAGGGGAAGAATTCATGACCAAACAAGAGATAGAAAGCATTATGAAATATAGAATGAATAATTTTGATCATATTAAACTGCAAAGCTTTTGTATAAACAAAACCAGTGCAACCAAGATCAGAAGGAAAGCAGAAAGCTAGGAAACAATCTTTACAGCAAATGTCTCTGATAAAGGCCTTATTTCTCAAATATATAGAAAACTCAGTCAAATTTATGAGAGTACAAGCCATTCTTCAATTGATAAATTGTCAAAGGATATGAACAGACAGTTTTCAGATGCAGACATCAAAACTATCTATAGGCATATGAAGAAGTGCTCTAAATCACTTTTGATTAGAGAAATACAAATTAAAACAACTCTGAAATTCCTCCTCACACCAATCAGATTGGCTAATATGACAAAAAAGAAAAATGATAGATGTTGGAGAGGATGTGGGAAAATTGGGTCACTAATACACTGTTGATAGAGTTGTGAACTGATCTAACCACTCTGGAGAGCAATTTGGAACTATGCCCAAAGATCAACCATACTGTGCATACCCTTTGATCCAGCAATACCACTACTAAATCTGTATCCCAAAGAAATCATAAAAAAGGGAAAGGGACCTACATGTGCAAAATAATTTATAGCAGCTCTTTCTGTGGTGGCAAAATATTGGAAATTGAGAGGAAGCCCATCTATTGGTGAATGGCTGAACAAGCTGTGGAATATGAATGGAATGGAATCCTATTATGCAATAAAAAATGAACAGGCAGATTTCAGAAAAACCTGGAAAGACTTGTACAAACTGATGCAAAGTGAAATGAGCAGAACCAGGAAAACATTGTATACAATATCAGTGACATCATGCGGTGATCAACTATGTATGACACAGCTCTTCTCAGCAACACAATGATCCAAGACAAGTACAAAGGACTCGCAAAGGGAAATGCTATACACATCCATATAAAGAACTGATGAACTCAGAATGCAGATTGAAGCATATTTTTTCACTTATTTTATTCTTTCTCATGGTTTTATTTCCTTTTGATCTGTTTCTCCTTCCACAAATGTGATGAATATGGGAAATAGATTTTACATGATAGCACATGTATAAACTTATACCAAACTGCCTACCATTTTCAGAAGAGAAGGAGGGAGGGAGGAAAAGAGAAAAATTTGGAACTCAAAATCTTGAAAAATGAATGCTAAAATTTTTTTCTTAACATGTATTTTGGGAAAAAATAAAATACTATTAAAATTTTTAAAATAAAGTTACTCCAAAAATATTTTTAAAAATAGTCTTTCTCCTCTATCACATTGAGAGAGAGAGAGAAAAAAGAGAGAGAGAGAGAGAAACTTTTTCAATGTGGAATAATGGATGGAGTGATATATTTGGGGCTAGGAAAACCTGGGTTCAAATCTTGGTTCTGACACTGAATCTGGGCAAATCCTGTAACCTATATATAGTTCAGGCAACTCTCTAGTACTTACATAGTGTCAGACTTAAAGTTAGGAGGAGCTGAGTTAGAATCCTGCTTCTAACTTTTACTAGCTGTGTAAGTCACAATCTGTCAGCCTCAGTTCATTCTTCTATAAACAGGGAAAATAATAACATCTATTTTACAGGGTGGCAGTGAGGATCAAAAGAGAGAAAATATTTAATGCACTTTGCAAATCCTAAAGTATTCTACAAATGTGATTTATGATTATTATCATCATTAATTTTTATCTCCTAGGTGATGGAGGGATTATTTCCCCAGAGGATAGTGAAATTTTTATACTGGAAATTCTCCTACAAAATCACATTCCTTGTATACTCACAAATTTGAAAGTGGTTGATGAAAACAACCTGGTGATTTCTCTTTTGTTTCCTCTGTCCCTGAATTCCTGATTTATATTTTGTGTAGCATCATTTCAGCAGCAAGGAAACAACAGATCTACAACTGAAACTTAGCTGGTTGAAAAGGGATTTAAAACTGTTGCCCTGACTACTTCTATTAATATCTGACTCAGTTCACCTGTTGACTTATTTCCCCTACAAAGCTGAAATTAGGGGCTCATGCTACCTGACCATTTCTTTTTAAGGCCTATACCAAAATCTAACACTTCCAAGGTGTGGTGAGACAGACTGGGACACAGAGGTGAATGTGGGAATCAATAAGTAAACGTATTTATACCCTACTTGGGGAAAATGGGCTTTTGTTGGCATCCAAATATAACAGGAGTGGCTTCACAAGCCAAACAGTGGTTAGCCTTTGACGCTAAATATGTTACTTCTGGCCCAATTTAGACACAACAAGGTTCTAGTCTGGGAAAGACTGTTTTTTCCCCAAATTTGCCAAAAACCCAAAAGATGGACATAGAGTCTTTGGAAGTGAAGGGAAGTTCAGCAAAAGGCCAGAGTATCCAGACTGTTAGAGCAGTAACAGGTGTTGGAAAAGCTGAGAGAGCTTAAAGATCCCACGATCCCATGCCCCTTCCCACAATTCCCTCAAAGGAAATCAAGGTGGATGGCTGTGACAGCATCTCACCAAAGCAACTCATTGGAAAATGAAAAATTTGAAATGAAAACCGTTGACAAATCAACCAGTTATTTTGTGTACACAATGCCAGCCAGTCAGACTACTGGATTTTATTTTTTTTTCCACAAAATTCTCTGAATGAACTGTTGATTTGGGTGTTGAGTAACCAGGGCTGAAATATATCCACACAGAAGAATTCTTTTTCTACTGCCCAATCTTCTTATTGCTGAACTAAATGGTTTTAAGGTTTCCTTTACTGCATAGGTGTCAAATAAATGGGCTGAGCAACATTCTTTAGGCAGGCCTCAGAACCGAATTAAAATGCAATTGGGAAATATTTGACAAAATAAATAAAAATACAGTTAAACATAGATAATGTTAATATGTGTTTTTCTAAGTCAATATGGCATCTACAGGGATCCCTATGTATGGTTTAGTGCCTTTTCTCTCTCCCCATTTGATTTTGACATCACTGCTTTACAGGATCAAGGATTTGGCAGCTAAAAATAACAAAAAAACAACAAAATACAACCAAAAAAATTTCAGCATTTCCAAAATTTTGCTGGAAATGCCCAAATGGTTTAGAAGGCCAGTTCAAGCATTTATAAAGTACCTATCATGTGCCAGACACTGTGCTAAGCACTTTATGAATATTATCTCATTTGATAGAATAAATAATTTGATAGAAAGAGCTAAGCACTTTATGAATACTATCTCATTTGATAGAATAACATGGAAGACTAGCTGTAATTTCTCTAGTACCTCTCTTTGTCAGCACCCAGAGCCCCTCACCTATCATACAGAGAGGCACTAGACTAAGGATCAAAATATCTGAGGGATGATGTCATTCCTGCCACTTACTAACTCTGTCTGACCCTAAGCAAGTCGACCACTCTGTGCCTCAGTTTGCTCATCTGTAAAATAGGGCCAAAAATACTTTCGCTATAAGGTTCTGGTAAAGATTCCAAGATCATATGATCTAGGACTAGTAAAGGAGTTCAGCAACTAGTCAGAATCTTTTTTTTTAAACAGATGAAGAAAACAAGGTCTAGAGAGGATAAGTGACTTACCCTAGGTCACAAAGATATCAAGGAATAAAACCAGGGTTTCTAACTCCAAATACACTGTTTTTTACACCAAGGCAAACTGCCTCTTTCTGTGAGAACCTTTTGTAACCATAAAGCATTTTCTGAATGGGAGCTATTATTCCTACTGTCACTTCCCTACATGTGTTGACCCCTTCAGTAGAATGTAAGCTCACTGAAAGTAGGGATTGTCTCACTTTTGTATTGTATTCCTTGTGTCTAGCACAGGTCAGGCACATAGTAGAAACTTAAGAAATGTTTATTGATTGATTAGATTATCTTACCTTTGTATTGTATTCCCCATGTCAAACAGGAGTCAGGCACATGGTAGGCCTTAATAAATGTTTATTGATGACCTTAAATGCTTTTTTTATTCATTCATTTATTCATCCATTCATCCTGAGTTACATATCTGAGAAAGACATGTTTCATCACTCAAAGTTGTAACAGGTGAGACATTTTACAGATGGAGAAAATGAGGTTCATGGAGTCACACATCAAGCTTGGGATGGATGGAGGAGTCAAATTCATGTTTTTTCACTCTTGCTCCTACTCTTTCAGCTGCTCAAAAGTAAGACAGCAATCATTGTAACAAGAGGCCTCTCTCTGGGGGGCAGGGCACAGAGAAAAGCTCTCAGGTAGGAAGAGTTCCACTGCGGCCCTGTGTGGGGCCATTTTGCCACTAATGTCAAAGTGTAGCTGCCCAAGTCAGCAAGCAGTCTTCGGTCGACCTTTCATGTTCACCAATATCTAAACCTTGGGTTGACGCTCAGGCATGGAAAAGGCCAACATGCCTTCAGGTGAGGACAGAGTGTCAGAAAATAAATGCTTCTCAAAAATTTTCCATTGCAGGCAGCCTGGAGACCGGCACAGTCAGTCAGGACTTCTAAAGGTTGCCTCCTCTTTCTCTTCCCTGCACAGCATGCATTTATTGCTTCAGTGTATCTGGGGAAAGGCAAAAATAAAGCAAAATAATAAAACAACCAAGAAATGCACACACACACACACACACACACACACACACACACACACACACACACACACACACACACACAGAGCTCAGAGAAGCCTCTGTGATTAAGCCCTAAAGGGCTGGTTGCTAATCACCGTGGATGGGAGAAGTCCTCCACCAGGCTCCTGCCTTGTTTTCCACTGGTTTGTTAAAACCCACACAAAGCCCTTCCTTCCCTCCCCCCACAAACACACCTGAACCTTTCACGTTGTTCCCCAGAGCACAGACACCAGAGCTACTCTGAAATAGCTGAGAGCTGGGCTGCGTTCTGGGTACAGGCATGCAAATAAGTAACACAACCAAGTGTGTCCCACATTGCTTCAGAATGCCTGAATTTTTTATGCACTGTATATGCTTTTTTATGTTTTTATTGTCTCCTGGAATAACTGGTACGCATTCCTACTTTGACAAATAGAAGTTGATATATATGTATATAGGTGTAATATAGGCGCACATACATATATGTATGTGTATGTGTATACACACCTCTCCCCTTGCCCCAAACTGTCTTTTTACACCCCCCCCACACACAGACAATGCAGGGGGAGAGAGGGGCTTACCACTACACAAACCATGCTTACTTTAAAGAAAATATTTTAAGCAATTCAACCACAGATCTGACGAAGAAAAGAAAACATGTTGATTTTTTAAAATTCCTTAGAGAAAAACCCTAGTTCCCTTACCTCACTTAAAAATAGAATCTTAGACTATCAAAGCTAGAAGGCACTTCAAGACAGGTTAGTCCAATGTCCTCCTTTTATAGGTGAGAAAATTGAGACAAGGGGGAGGGGGTGGGAGGCGGGGAAGAAGCTTGGCCAATGTCATACATCTAGGAAGCAGAACTCAGTTCCCCCAAACTAAAAAGACTCTGGTTTTTCTGATTAGGTGAGGGGAGGCCAGTTTTTAAGCACTCATCAGTTTTGTAGACTTTCTCCTTCCATATCTGCTCCTAATTAGGGTAGAAAAGCTAGTTGTGGTAAATTCTGGGACCCTCACAAGAGTCCCACCATCACCACCATCTTTCCCCTCAACCCACCATCAGCAAGGACTGAGCTAACTTTGGAGAAGACATCAGTTCATTTCTCACTGCTGTTTGCCCTTACAGCCCAGGGCTAGACCCAGAATATCGGCCCTCCTGCCAAATACCTCTGTTTCTGTGGTATTTCTGGTTTGGCCGTTGGAAGGAATTGTTGGACAAATCACAAGGAAGTCCATTCCGGGGAAATTCCTGCCAGATTTTTTTCTCCTAGACTTGGGGTGACTAAGATCATTTGGATAAGGGTTTGGGTTTCAGATAGCTTGTCTGAACCTGGATTTGAGACCTTTTAAGAATCCCAATTTCGTTCCAATCTTTAACCACACAAAGAAGAGCACCAAGAGAAAAACACTGCAAATTTTGTAAACCTGAACACAGGCTGTGTTGTCCACAAAACCTAATAAACCTTGTGTTTGGTTTGCAATTGCTCTTGTCCAAGGACTTACAACATTTGGTCCCAGCCTGAATTTTTCTCTACAAACCACCTCCTTTCTTTTGTCCTGTTCCACCCATACCTCAGCCTTTTTTGTTCCTTACTCCAACACTGTTACGTCTACCTCTGGACAACCTTCCCTCCCCACATCACACCTTCAGTCTGGTAACCCTATGGACAATTATACTTTCAAATCCCTCCCTGGATCCCCTTTCTTCTATGAAGCCCTCTCTCTCTTTTGACATGTCTCCACAAAGTGACTGTGTCCTCAGGCTGCTGAATTCAGTGTCTTGATTCCGTGTCTTGATAACTGAAATCCCATCCCCAATGAGCCATCCATATTTCCCCTGAGATTTCTCTTCCACCCAAGCAGCATATGAGAAGCCATATATTTTGCCTGGTTCTATAATGTGACCACTATAGGTCTTCCAGAGAATAAGTTGCTGGAAGCTCTATTAACCCTTTTGGGTCATAAATGTACTAAATAATGCTGGAGAGATTGGGAGAATGCATGCTCCTACCCACTACATCAAAACGAGTCCCCAGCAGCAGTTTATGTAAGGAGAGAATGAGCCCCATAAATGCTAAAAATACAATTAAAAGCAGCAATAGATATTTCTACCACTCTTAGCTTCCCTTAGGATTGCATGATCTCAGAATAGAAATGAATAGATGTTTTGGCAAGAAGTACTTTTAAAATGCTATTTATACTTAAGTGAGTACAAATAGATGCTCACAGGGTTCAAGTGCGGCCCTCAGTTTATTTGCTTTGAGTCTCAAAGCCAGACGTCCTGATTCCATAGCTGAGTTCACAAAAATAAACAAGTGAGACAAAATGTTTTCACCTACTAGTCAACTCCCAGCCCTCCTTGCCCTTTAACAAGCCTTGCTCTTTCCAAAGCTAGGGCATTGTCCAGGTGCTCTCTTGAGTCAGAGAGAGATAGAGGAGATCAGCTCAACCTTGCCAAGAAATCCACTAAACAGAAAAAGGAGTTCTTATAGGAGGCTTCTCAGTGGTGAATCCAACTAGGACCCGGGGAGAAAAAGATAGGGATTCCCAGAAATATTTCACTGGCATTAATTAGATCCAAAGAAAGCATAAATAATAGTGCTCCTGACTTGGAAGCAGCAAACAGTTGCCATATACAACCTTTCCCCATAAAGCCTATAGAATTCCCTCCTCTCCCCCATCCCCTACTGCCCTCATATTGCTCCTCAATCTCCTTGAAATGTTTAGGCATTTGATTTGGAGACAAGGGGTAAATATATTTATTGTGACAATTAATAATGTCTGATGACCTGCAACACCCCTGCCTGAGTTTTTGTTGTTTTTATGCTGTAAGTTCTGTAACTGATACCAGTTGTCATCAAACATCATAAAAGCCAATCATGCCTCAAGTCATCAATATTTATTGTTCTTTTTAGGGCTAAGTCTGTTTTCAGTTTGTGGCAGATGGGTTTAATTTTTTGATTGAATAATCAAACCAGCCGCACCTAGTACAAAGTACTAAATCAGTCCTGACATGATACAATTGAGACATTTAGACAGCTAGAAGAATAAATATATTTGGAAAGAGGGAAAGAGAGAAAGAAGGAAGGAAAGAAGGAAAGAAGGAAGGAAAAGAGGAAAGATGAGGGGAAAAGGGAGGAAGAAAGGAAAAGAAATCAGAGAGCACAAGACAGGAGAAAAGAAAGAAGAGAGAAAAATGAAAGAAGGAAGGAAGAAGGGAGAGAAAGGAGAAAAAAGTAGAAAGTACAAGAAGGGAGAAAAGAAGGAAGAGAGAGAAGGGGAGGAAGAGAAAATGGAGGAAGGAAGGAAGAAGGAGGGAAAGTAGGAGGGAGAAAGGAGAAGAAATCAGAGAGCATAAGGCAGGAAAAAAAGAAGGAAGAGAGAAAAAGGAAGGAAGGAAAAAAGGAAGGAAGAAAGGAAAGAAGGAAGGAAAGAAGAAGGGAGAGAAAGAGGAAAAAAGTAGAAAGCACAAGAAGGGAGAAAAGAAGGAAGAGAGAAAAGGGGAGGAAGAGAAAATGGAGGAAGGAAGGGAGGAAGGAAGGAGAGAGAAAGGAGAAGAAATCAGAGAGCACAAGGCAGGAAAAAAGAAGAAAGAGATAAAAAGGAAGGAAAAAAAGAAGGAAGGAAAGAAGGAAGAAAGGAAGGACAGAAGGAAGGAAGGAAAGAAAGCAGGCTAAAATAGAATGGAATCAAAAGGAACTATTACGAACAATCAGTATCTTTCACCTGATTTTCCCCACTTACACTTTACCTCTCTGTAGTCTTAGAATTGTTACTAAAATAACCTTGCAGTGCTGTGGTCCTTCAATATGACTGCCCAGGAGGGAAGGCCACCAGAAGGCAATACCCCATTGTAAATGTGTGAATGCCTGTCCCCTTGGCGTTTGAAGGATGTGTCTATGTCAACATTAAAAAGTGAGAAATTTGCAAGTGTTACATTTTCAAATTCCTCCTTCATATTCCTTCATTGAAAACTTCAGTTTACTAATGTATCTCAGTGTAACATAGGTTTCACTGACTTTTCCCTAGGCCAACTATTCCCTGGTGAAACCTCTCCTCGGTGTATAGCCTTCTGCATAAAGATCATCCCAACTGGAATAAGATAGATACAACCCAGACCAGCCCTTAACAAAGTTACGAAGTTGGCAGAGTTTGGTTTCATCATCCCCCATGTTCTCCTTTGGTTTTGCTCTCTCTGCCATCTTGGGTTCTCAGGGCTATCTAGTACTCTCCTTCTATCTTTTCAAAACTGCTCCAGAGAAAGCCTACATCCAATAAATGGAGATTGTGAGCTCCTCATGGGCTGGAGCTACCTTTTACCTTTCTTTGTAGCCTCAGCTTCTTAGCTCAGTGTCTAACGCAGAGTAGATGCTTAATAAATTTTTATTGACTCACTGACTTCAGTGAAATGGCTGACAAGTCTTATTAGTATTGTTAATGTGGAATCATTAACTTTACATGGGTCTGCAAGTTATTTTACATATATTATTCTCACAGAGAGGTAAGTCCTTTAGTAGAAAGGGCATTGACCTGAGGGTCTGGCCACTGCAGTCCTGCCTACAGTGAGGGCCATATTTCATTTTCCCTAGGATGTAACAAGATATAGTGATTGTATGGGTCACATTTTACCTAATAAGCCTCAGTTTCTTCATCTGTAAAATGAGGGAATTAGAGGGGTAAACTCAAAGGACCTTCCCAGCTCTACCCTTTTATGATCCCACAACTCAGGATTTCCTAACTCCTCAGGAGGATCCTTTTTGCTATTGTCTCAGTTGACCTCTATTCATTATTTTATCAGGAATGAAGCAAGCAAACATTTACTATGTGCCAGGCCCTGTGGGAAATAATCTCATTTGATTCACACAGATGAAGTAGTTAAATTAGCGGCCCTGCAGTCAGGAAGACCTGAGTTCAAATTAGGACTCAGACACTAGTCATGTAACCCTGGGTAAGTCACTTTTACCTCAGTTCCCTTAATTGTAAAATGGGCATAATAATTGCACCTACCTCCCAAGACTGTTGTGAGGATCAGTTTACAATACTTGTAAAGCACTTAGTGCAATGCCCGGCACATAGCTGTCAATTCATAAATGTTCCCTTCTCTATTCTACAGTTAGAGAAACTGAGGTTTAAAGTGACTTACCCAGGGTCACAGAGTTAGGAAGTATCTGACAGAGGCCGGAATTGAATTTAGCTTTCCTATACTCCAGGCCCAGTGCTCTATCCACTGCATTACTGCCAGTGTTCCCGATAGGAATAACATTTTTGCTCATTGTTGGTTTTAGGGGAGACGATGGAAACTCTCAGATAAGTAGTTTGGGGGATTATCAGTGATTCTCCATGAGTCTCATAGAGCTTATTATCTAGTAACTGAGAATGAGAGGAAGGTCAGAGCCTCTGCTTAGGACTACATTCTCCCAGGCCACCCCAGCCCCCAACACTATAGAAGACAGCTCTGAATGAGAGAGACTGAAGAAACTATGTCCTTTTCCTTCCTAAGGTAAAATGTGATCTAAGCTGCCAGTGTACCTTGTCACACCCCAGGGGAGAGGAAAGAGACACTCGGCCCTGTAGGGCCGCACCTATTGGGGATAGACACCACGCACCACAACTTCCCACCCACACGGCCTTTTGTGGTGACATTAAAGTCAGGGAGAAAAAAGGGAAAGGGAAGGCGAAACCATGACAAAAGGAGAGTTTCCAAAAAGCTCCTGGCAAAAGAAATAGGTCGGACTTCAAAGCAACCCAGCAAACTCTCCCTAATAGTCCAAACCAGCACTTGAATTTAGAAGAATAATATCTCAAGTTTATGTAACAGTGCTCCAAGAAGTTTAGAGAGTTTCAAGTTGATTCCTTTTTTTTTCCTTTTCTTCATTATGAGATGGGTGAGGGGGTTGAGAGAGACTCACTTGATGGAGGGGGACACTGAAGGACAGAGAGAGGTACGGTGGCTTGTCCGTGCTCACAGAACTGGCCAACAGGAGGCATAACACATCAAAACTCTGAACAAGTCTCCTTCGATCCTGCAGGTGCTGGGATCTTCTCGCTAGGACACAATGTCTTAGACAGGTGATGTCTTTCTGATATCCTCATCTGGGGCATGGTAGATTTAGTAGAGACCTCAGAGGTCATCTAATCCAAGTTCGTCATTTTACAGAGGCCCAGAGAGGCTAAGTAGTAATAGTCAGAAGTAGGATTTGAACCTATGTCCCCAGATCCAGAGCTCTTCTGTCTGTATTATACTGCTATTTTTTGTTTGTTTGTTTGTTTTTGTTTTTGTTTTGTTTTTAGTGAGCTGGGAAAGCCATGTTCATCTTCCTGTCTTATCATCTAGCTTGATTGTGAAATTGTCAAAAGAAGAAGAAGAGAAAAAGAATTACAAAGGATCATGCAGATGAACATAGGCCCACAGGTACACTCTGAAGAACAGGAGTTGTTGAGGATCCATGGGGTACATTTCACACACTTCCATTTCCCCCAGGACAGCCTGTGCATTCCCTGGTAGAAGGATATCATATCCTCCATCGGTTCCCCCTTCCTGTTTGGATGAGCACCAAACATCCAAATGCCACCCATGTCTTCTCATGTTGGCTGAGATCCAGTACAAGGTTTTGGAGCATTATATTACCTGTTAGACCATTCCCAGCCCAACCTTGCCTGAGTTAAGATGGCTCCACGCCATCCTCCCCCAGGGACTGGGTTTGCAATCCAGAGCCCACCATGAAAAGGAAGAAGACTCATGAGGGGGTGGTAGGGTTATGAGTCTTGTTCAGGCAGAAAAGGGTCTTGAGCTTTTAAAGTATTGTATGTTCCTGCCTCTGGTGGAGACAGCCCTGCCCAGTCATGACTTCTGGTGGGATATCTGACATGAGCTGAAGAAGTATCAGTACACATCATTTACCAAGCATCTTTATCACAGGCTACGCCTTCCCTTTGTCCTCTGTCCTCCTTCTTCCTGTCACCCTGAATTAGCCCCGTTGGAAAAAACAAAAGAAGACCTGGCCTCCGCCCTTAAAATGTCTAATGAAGGAGACTGGATTCACATGCATAAACACATGTAAGGAAAATACATAAGTCCCAACTGACATCAGGAGGTCACTCTGTAATTGTCAGGAGTTGTTAAAACTCATGAAGTGGTTGGATCTGGGTAGCATGAATTAAGGAAGACTTCCTGGAGGGGGTTGGTCTTGAGCATGGGTTTAGAATTGGGGAACAACTTGCATTGGTCCAGAGCAGCAGCCAGGAAGTGAGCTGATGTTGTAGTGTCTCCTTACCCTGTAATCCTAATTGAAAAAGTTCTATGATTGAGTCAGATATCCAATGGCCAAATAAGAGACAAAGTATTTAAACAAAATTGGAAAGACCCTGGGAATGGCTAACCTTCCATATCTTCTTCTGGTAAAATTTCTAGGCTTGATGACATTTAGGAGGTCTGGAAAAGTAATGACTGTACAATGACAAAGGCTCAAACTGGAGGGTCAGATAAGGAGTCTGGGAGTTGCCAGGTCACCCTGTTCACCCCAGGAGGTAATCACAGGTAACCCTTCACCTTCAAGGTATCAGTCAGCCCCTGAATCTCACTGCCTACAGGGGATCTCAAACAGAGGGCTCTCAGATGGTTGGACCCCAATTGTTCTTTGACTGAATAGATGCCATCGAGAGATAGTAGGGTTGAACCTCACTTCTCATCCAGAGCCACCTACCAGGTCATACCTTCATGGGCCACCAGGGAGGACTGGGCCAGGTAAAATAAAGTAAGGGTATGTTGGAACCAAATCTAACAGGCTTTCCCAGCTGACTGTTAAATTTTCAATGTGAGTATTTACACCTCAATAATCAGCAATCTGTACAAATCAGGACCTGAATGATTGTTTTATTGAGTATATAGGCTTAAGAAAGTTTATAATGCAGATTAAATTTAAAAGTGTGTGTGCACATACTTTCTAGAGAGTCTGGTTGTTAAATATTTACCTTCGCATCCCTCTATTACTCTAGGAACATTGCTGGAACTCAGCGGGAGTATAGTGCAGTGAATGAAATCATCCTGAGACTGAATGCCTGGTTTTCCCCAGACTGGAGGCTAATAACAATAATAATAAATAACTGGCATTTATATATCACTTCAAGGTTTGTTAAGTGCTTTATATCCATTATCTCATTTGAACCTCATAATAACACCCCCTGGAATAAAATGCCTCATCTCTTTTTACTATTCAGTCTGGTTTTTTGGAATTGCAGCGTGAAACAGAACTGTGTCTTACGGTTTGAACATAGATTTAGCCTGAGACTTTAATTGCAAAACCCTTTCAAAGATGTGGACATACAACCCCTCCTCACCTTCAGAGTGGACTTGTGAGCTTATGTTTAGATAAATAATGCCTAGAAATCATTTTTCTCTTCCCTTTCCTTTGGCAATTTCTTCACCAATATAGACTTACAACCAGAATGATGAACATGGCTTCATCTCCTCATTCTCCTCTTGATGATGAACTTACCAATACATTTTTATCAGCGTCTATCATGTGCAAATCTGCCCTGCCACAATCTGAGGTCCTCTGGGGCCTTCTATCTGTCATTCCCCTATGCCCTCTGTCTCTGAAGGTGCTGCCCTCTGACTTGCTGATATTCTCTAGGGACTCCTGGGTTTTTCCATCTGTCTGTCATTGTACCCTTAGGATTTCTGGGTCTTTCCATTTTTCTTGAAGATGAATTCTGTTACATGTGTTGTCTCCCCTGTTTAGAAAGGAGAAACAGTCTTACTTTTTCTATGTCTTCCTAGCACTAAACAAAGTGATTAGCATGTAGTAAACATTTAATAAGTAACTTTTTATTCACTCATTTAAATAACTGTTCTAAGAATTGTAAAGAATGGGGTGTGTGTGTGTATGTGTGTGTGTGTGTGTGTGTGTGTGTGTGTGTATGTTCGAGGTAAGTCATGAGCCCTGCCCTTAAGGAGCTTGAAATCTAATTGGGACAATAAAACAACACACATATGTACATACACATATACAGAGAGAGAGAGAGGGACAGAGAGAGATAGAGAGACAGAGAGAGAGAGGAAGAGGGAGAGAGAGAGAACTACATAAAGGGGTATGCTGGTAAATATTTAACAACTGGCTCTCTAGGGGGGAAATGACATTTTAGAATTGAATCTGCACTGCTAATATTTTCTCCATTACTTGCTAAATTTTACACAATCACCAAAATACTAAATCAAGCCCTGATGTGTTGTGTTTGCTGATTTCCAAGATACAAATGCTCACACTGAAAACTTAACAATCACCCAAGTAAGGTTGAACTGGCCCCAACACACTGCTGCACCTAGGTAAATACAATGCCTTCCCTCCCCACTCCTCTTCTTCCAATCGATCTACATCCTATTCATATTTCAAAACCCAGTTCAACTCCCACTTCCTCCAAGAAGCCTTCTCTGACTACTTTAGCCCACCCTGAGCTTCCCTTCTTCTAAACTTTTAAAGTACTTATTGTCAAAATTGCTCCTTTGGCACTTACGTCCTCTCATATGTTTTGAATTATCTTTCTATGCATGTGGTCTCCTTCCTTCACTAGACTATGAGCTCCTTGAGGCAGGGACCATGTCTTACACTTTATTGTATCTCTTACAACTCCCAGAACTATACTAGGTAGAGCTCATAGATTCCCATTGAATTGGTGAAAAAAAAAATAATCAAAACAACTTTAATAAGGCTTCAAGACTTTGTATTTGGCCCTAGGTGAAATACCAAAATTAGTAAGATATAGTCCTTTTCCTCAAGGAGCTTACTTCTAGTAGGAAAGATATGACATATACACAAATATTTATTATGCAAAATAATACAAATGTCAGAAGAAAGGTTCAAAGTGCCATGGGCTTTGAGAGGAGAGAGCAATTACTTTTAGATGTGGAAGAGCCAAGATAACTTCATGGAAGAGGGAGCATTTGAACTAGGTATAAGATTCAGGTAGGTAGAGATGGGAAAGAGTACCTTTCATATAGAAGTGACCATCTGACTATGGGCACAGAGCTGGGAAAGGAGAGGACATGGCTAGGAAATAGTGAGTAATGCAGTTTGGCTGGAGGGTGGGGGACATGAAGTAGGTGAGAGGGTAGTATGAGATGGATTATCATGCTCCCAGAAAGCCAAAGTGAGGAGTCTAAGCTTTATCTAATAGGCAAAAGGGAGCCATTCAGGATTTGCAATCAGGGGAGTGCCGCAATCAAAACTGCACAGCAGGAAGATTAATCTGTCAGCAACTCATAGAATGGATTGGAGAGGGGAGAGACTAGAAGTGGGGAGGCCATTGCGATCATCAAGACATGAAAAATGATGAGAACTTGAACTAGGGGGAATGGAAAGGAAGGAACAGGAACAAGAGACATTCTTTCTGGAGATAGTACAGATAGGGCTTGATGACTGATGGAAAAGGGGGAGGAAGAGAGAAAAGAGTCAAAATGACTTCAAGGTTTCAAGCCTTGGTGACTGGGAGAATAACATGCTGGGGTCAAAAATGGAGAAGTCGAGATGATGAGCAAGCAGGGCTGGTTGGGGAAATGATGTTTGGTTTTAGATTTAAGATTGACATAAAAAATAACACTAGTTTACAGCCTTGTAAAGGAGAAAATGAGTGGAACAGACACCGTGTTCAGCCCCAACAGTTCTGAGGAGGAAGAATTCAGCCACGTGGCTCCTCGGACACCTCCTCTGTTAGGAAGTTAGCTCAATCCCATTGAATTCCACAGTCGTTATACCCAATGCTCCTCTTTTTTCCTCTCTCGGAGGAGTCAGAAGGCTGGAGGATCAGGACAGCAGAGATGGGGCTGCGAGCTTGTGGGTGGTCTCCCCAGCTGATCTGGTAGATTTCTACTTTGAGAATCGGTCTTTAAGGACTCAATCTCTCCCCCTTTCCCCCTCTCTCTGGGTTTTTTTTCCCTTCCCAACTGAAAACAGCTGGCAACTTATTCAGGGACTTCTAGGAAGGAACAAACTCCTCTTTCATGATGAGAACGCCAAGCACAAGAAGCCTGTGTTTGAATGTTTATAGACTTCACCTGAGATAGGGGGACCAACGGTGCTGTTCTACATTAGGTCTGGAGGAAACACCAAAAGCGTGTTACGGGTAAGGAGTTGGCAGGCCTCCTTCCAGCTGTGCGTGGGTCTTCATCAGGCTGGCCAAATGTTCTCAGGCTCCATCTCACACAGTCCATACTTATGAAAACTCTGTGTCAGACTTTTAAAAAAAACTACAACAAACCTTGGGTTTCTAAACTTGGAGGTCAAAGTCCAAGGATATCTGCTCAGCATGCTGAAACAACGCAACCCAAGGTAGAAAAGGATATAGGGAATGATGGTTTCTTTGGCGACTTCATCTGAGGTGATTTAGAACTGGGACCTAACTTGGTGTCCCAGGGACAGGGAGGCAGGTAATTGACCTCATTTGTCAAGTTGTTTTTTTTTTTCCAAGAAGAAAACCAAATTTTGAACTTCTTGAACCTGGAGCAAGGGAGTAAACAGGGATTTGTTTCAGGACACCCAACATCTAAGAGGGTACACTTTCCTCTCCATGGTGATCATCATCCCCATGCTTTTCCTCTCTGATGCTCCAAGCCAATAAACGAGGTACCATAGGGCAGGGCCTTCCTCTTCCAGTGTTGTGGTACATTTCTGCTTCTGGTGGTCCCTTTCGCCTACCCTTTGCTACCACTGACAAATCTCTGTTTAGTTCAATGATTTGGAGATTGTTTGCTTTCAGTTAATGTAGTATGCCCCATGTAGGGGGTGGAGGCAGCATTAACTATATATGGCCCACAGTAAACAAGATTATAAAATTATGTAAATACACAAAGAAGCTGCGAATTTTTTCTCAGTACTGCCATAAATCACTCCGTCAACATAGATCTCAACCTATCTACAATTTAGTAGATCAGTCCTTGGGAGCTCTGCCAAGAAAACCTCATCTGGGATGACAAAGAATCAGACACAACTAAAACCACTGAACAACAACAAATAGCACCTACCTTAGTGCTATTGTGAAGACAAAATGAGGTAGTATCTGAAAGCACTTTGCAAACTTTAAATATGATGTAAATGATAATGCTACTAAACAGTGACTCTTTGCCAGTGCTCAGCTAAGGACTAACCCTGCAACTAATTATTGCTGTAACAACATCTTACATTTGGTTAGGGCTTTAAACTTTTCACTCAGATCCTCTCGTCTGATGAATGCAATGCCTCTGTAAAATAAGTATAGCTAGAATTGTCAGACCTATTTCACAGTTAAGGAAGTTAAGGTACAGAATAGTTAAATGAATTGCATAAAGCCAAACTACATGCTAATGGCAGTGTTGGACTAATCTGTCATTGCTATTTCAGGCTCCTTCTGGGTAATACCCTCAATGTCTGGGACAAGTCCTTGCTTTGGTGGCCCAACCAACATGGGTAACGAAGGCCAGATCCCCAAGCTATTCAAATTCTTCAGCCTGGCATTTGAGGCCCTCTTCAATTGTCTTCCTACCTAGTTTTCCAATTTGACCTGCTGGCTCTTCCCTGTATATGGCAATCCATCTCTTGTCTCCATGGCTACACATAGATATTTTCCCATGCCTGGAATGCGTTCTCCTCTCCTGTCCAACTCTTAGACATTCCTCTTTTAGACAAAGCTCAGGTGCCGTCTCCTAGATGAGGCCTTCCCTGGGGGTTACCCCTCAAAATCCCTTTGCATCATTTTTTTTATAAACTTGGTATTTATTCCTGTCTCTAGTCATGCCAGTAGAATATAAATTCCTTGAGATCAGGGACTATTTTGCTTTTGCTTGGCATGAGAGTAACACAACTTTGTTGAATTAAATTGAATTGAATTCAGTTGAACTGACTCTACCTCTGCCCCAATACTCAGCATTCTCATAATGTCTTACTTTCCAAAAGCATGTGTTACATATGAGTCTGATTAGCACAATGGGGGAGAGGCAGGTCTTCTAAGCCCCAGTTCTGTGTCACATAATGGTTAAGTGAGTAATCCAAGGCCACACAGTGTTTCAGAGTTATAAATCAAATCCCTTGCCTTGGTCTGGTGCTTTCCCCAGAAGGCCACCATATCTTCTTTTTCGAAACTTTCATTCTCACTCCAAATAGTCTTGCCAATATTAAATAAGAGGCAACTTTCACACCATTCTGGGTCTTTTGAGTGGTTTTTTTTTTTGTGGGGGGAGGAGAAGGGGAGTATGGGTGGTAAGAGGGTGTTGTTTTGAAACCATTGTCAGTTGCAAAACCAAGTAGACAAAGAGGATCCTGGCTAGCAGCAAAGCAGCAGAGATTGTAACTAATTGTGGAGGTGAAAGGGCTATAAGTGAAAGAGCTGGAATGTCAGAGATTCTATGCCTGTTGGAAGAAGTGACTGGCCATTCAGGATGTCCCCGAGACACCCAGAGCAAGTTACAGGCAGCTGGAACCCTCTTACTCTAGACTTTTCATAAATTATTGCTCACATACATCTAATGAGAAAAAGTAGCTTTCGATTAAGTGTGAAAGGAAAGATATAAACTGGTTCATTTTGAGTCAGAGGATCTGGGCTTCATAGAATCGAGATTCTTAGACCTGGAAAGTCACTTAGAGATCATCTAGTTCAAACACCCCATTTTACAGATGAGAAACTTGAGCTTCAGAACAGTTCAGTAATCTTTAGAGTTTATAGATGTGGTTCTTATGTTTATGGGTGGAGTTGTTTCCTCATCTGTTGTTATTGCTTCTTCATCTATCAAACTGTAGTTTAGGTCATATGAACACTGGTGCTTTTCATTTGGAATTCAGACTCTGAATTCAGATGCTGACTTGTCCAAGGTCACACAGATAAATGGTGGCATAGCTTGGTTTTAGAAGACAGTTTTCCTCTTTCCCAGGCCTGCCACCCACTCCACTGTACATGCCACATCCCTTAAAATGATTTTTGAAATATCTGTCAACATGAATAAAGAGACAGTATGGCCTGACGGATAAAGGGTTGGTCTCAAAGTCAAGAAAGCCTGGCTGGGTTCAAATTCTGTCTCTGGCACGTTACTGACTGTATCGTTCTTGGCAAGTCACTTAACCAATTACCAACCCTGGGGTAACTGTCTGAGACCAGAAGGGCTGAAAGAGGGAGATCCTTCATTGGGAATGACCTGTACCAATGAAAGCACAGGGTCAGTGCCATCCTGAGCAGTCATGAGGGGATTAAAAGCAGGCATTTTGTCTTCAAGACTTTCAGTCACATCGACTCAGTTGTCCTGAGCAGCAGCAGTGGAAAGTGGAGAAGTCAGGAGACAGTAAGCAGCAAGTCTGACTTACATACAGCCTGAGCATGTGCACGTACATGTGTGTTTATGCCTTTCTGGTCCCCTCCCCTCGGCAATGTCTTCTCTACCAAGAAGCTAGTATGAGTAGCGAGTCATTTCACAAGTAGCCTAGAGCAAAAATTAGTCCTCCATGTAGATTTCTACATCAAATGTTGGGTTTGGGTGGGAGCTATGTAAACAGTTGGGAAGCAGATGTAGCCTGAGGTATAACCACTTCTTGTACACAAGTGGAGAAGGGAAGGGAGGAAAGGGGGAGGGGGCAAAGAGACAGAGAAAACAAAGCCTTCAGAATGGAAGATTCCTCACACTTTAGACCTTTAAGGGACTTTAAAGACCTACTTAGCCATTTCTCTCATTTTACAGGGGAGGAAAATGAAGCTCAGAGAGGGCCAGTGACTTCACTAAGGCCACAGAGCTAGGAGTGACAGCAGGGATTGGAATTAAACGCCCAGAAAGACTCTTGCAAGGACTTGAGGAAGGAATAACAAATATTTCAAATGCCATGTAATAAAAGAGCACAGGGTCCGATTACTTGAGGAAAGGGCATTTAATGACAACTGAAACATTAATGGCCTTGAGATCCCTGACAGTGGGGCTCTGTGTTCTTCAGATGGTGACATAGAGTCCATTAAATTCTTTATGCTACAAAGAGCCTAAATCCCATTTGCTGTGCTCCCAGCACATTTCCTCAGTGCAAATCAGCTAGGCAGACATTTAGAAAAACCACACTGTGCTCGAAGTTATGAATCTACCTGGACGGAGGGAAAGGCATATTCTCAGTGGCCAAAACCCAATTATCTGTGATCAGAACTATCTTGAGGCATAGCTCTAAAGGCAATGAGATTTGTCTCATAAACCCCCCCTCTCAACTTTTGGTGGCCCATCACTTCCAAGAGGAATAAAACCTAGGAACCGTTTGGAACAGCTTCTCATATCAACCCCTTACATTTTCCTCACCCCAGTTTACCTAAAGCCCTGAGTTCAAACCTGACCTCAGATACTTCTTAGCAGTGTGACCCTGGGCAAGTCACTTAACACTGTTTGCCTCCATTTTCTCCTCTGTAAAATGGGTATAATCATAGCACCTACCTCCCAGGGTTGTTGTGAGGCTCAAATGAAATAAAAACTGTAAAGCGCTTAGCACAGTGCCCAGCACACAGTAAGCACTATATGTTGTTGTTGCTCAGTTGTGTCAGTGGTGCCTGACTCTTCTCTCTTGCCCCCATTCAGGATTTTCTTGGCAAAGATATTGGAGAGGTTTGCCGTTTCCTTCTCCAGATCATTTTATAGATAAGGACACTGAGGCAAAAAGTGAGTTGCCCAGGGTCACACAGATTTACTAAGTAAGCATCTGAGGTCATATTTGAATTCAGCTCTTCCTGACTCCTGGCCTAGCGCTCTATCCACTGTGCACCTAGCTGCCATAAGCACTGTATAAATATTAGCTATTAATAGGTATTATTACTAGCTGTGTGACCTTCAGCAAGGCCTTCTCACTTCGTCCTCTGTAAAATAAGGGCAGATGATTTCTAAAGTTCCTTTCAGCTCTGTGTCATTCTGTGATTCTTAGCTTCTCTGAGCCTATTGCTTCATCTGTAAAATGGGGATGACAATAGTATTTGACCTGTTAGAATGTTAGCTCTTTGAGGGGAGATACCTTATATCACTTTTGTCATTGTAACCTCCATCATTTAGCACAGAACCAGACACATGGTATGAGCCTAATAAATGTCTTCTGATTGATTGATTGATTGATTGATTGACTTGCTTGTTTGCCTTGATTGACCGGTCTCACCCTGGAGGGTGTTGTGGGTCAAATAAGATAGTACATGTGGAAGCACTTTGTACCTTCTAAAGTGCCATACAAAATTATTGTCATTGTTTGGAGCTGTATCTTCAACAGACCAAGGAACTTGGTTGAGGGCATAATTAAAGCCCAGGGTATAAGAAACCTTTGACTCCAAAGGATCATCTCAAAGTGAGAAGATGCAAAGGTCGTGCCCCCACCCCCACCCCCACCACCTTGGAATTCACATTAGCTCTTCCTAAGTGGCTGTTCTACCCAGAGGCCTCTGGGGCAGCAGCAGTTGTCTGGGCTGTTGCTCAATCAGGCCTTTCAGGGGCTGTGGAATGTCTGTGTGCATATGTCAGCACCTACATGATGTGGTACTATCGAACCCCTGCTCAGCCTGGGCGTCAGCATCTGAGGGTAAATACGTCCGCACTTCAGCAACAGCCAGATATTTCCTGTACCAGGAGCACTCCGCATCTAAAAAAACAGGTTGGCTGCACACAGAGCTGGCTTATTCATCCTCGGCCTGTACAGCCTTCTTGTTTCCAACTTCTAAGAGGCTGGGGGCAGGGAGAGTTAACTCCCTTGCTCACTAGGCTGCCCCTCTGAATAAATCCTTCTGCATCTTCAGAGAACAAACAAAACAAAACAAACAAACAAAAAAGCCGCGCCATAGGATGGCAGGTTCACCGTGTCCCAGCACGGAAAATGCAGGGAGAGAAAGGAGAACATCATGATGTACAAAAACCCCTTGGTTGTGGGATACACTGGTTCTTGCCCCAAACACCTGCCTGCTCTAGCCTAAAAGGGCCGCGAGATGGCAGCATTTCTGAACTTTCCCACTCTGCCTAAGTGGTCTCCACATTGTGTGTTGCCCTGGTTCGTGGTCAGCCACCTAGCCTCCCTTGTGTGCACAAGTGTTCAGGGTCCGCAGCTGGGCTGCTCTCCCCTCTTCAGCCAGAGCCTGGGAACAGAAGGCCAAAGCGGGCATTCTTGATTACTGCTGTTTCAGCAAAACCACGTTGAACCTCAGAGTTGTGTAGGTCAGCTACTGACCCTTCTGAGATCACGTCAGAAACTGGGATGTACTTAGCTAGTCCCACCTAGGACCGACTACTCGTTGCGGTCCTTGGAGAAATCCATTAACTCTGAGGTTACGACTTCTCTCCCCTGGAAAAATTCTTCTTGTCCAAATTCCTGGTCAAATAACAAAATTGTAGAATGTCAGGAATCCTAAAAATATCATCATATCATTTCCTTCCCTTCTTCCTTTCTTTCATTATTTTTACTTCCTCCATGCCCTCCACTTTCCTTTCCTTCTTTCTTTACTTCTTTTTCCTTCCCTCCTCCTTTTTCTTCTTCCTTTCTTTCATTCTTTTTCTTCCTTCCTTCCTCCATGACTTCTTTCTTCTCTTTTTTATTTCTCCTTCCTCTCTCCCTTCTTCCCTCTCTCCCTTCCTTTCCTTCTTTCTTCCTTTTCTTTCCTTCCTTCCTTCCTTTCTTCCTTTCTCTCTCTCTTTCTTCTTTAGAAGCACATGCCGAGGTGCAGTGAGAAAGATCTGAGTGAGTTACTCTTCAGTTACTTATTAACTATGTGACCCTGGGCAAGTCATTTGACCTCCCTGAGCCTCCCTGATATCATCTATAAAATGGAAACAATACTAGTACCCTCTTCACAGGGCTATTGTTAGTATCAAAGAAGATAATATATGTAAAGCACTTTGAAAAACTGATGCTGTTGCTACTCCTACACCTATTGCTTAATAAATAAGCATGTATTGAGCTTCTACTATCTTCTGGGAACTATGTGAAGTGTTGGGGATACAAAAACAGACATAAAACTGTACACCCTCAAGGAGCTTATGTCACAGAGGTGAAACAACATGCACAGATAAAAATGTATACAAAGAGACACAAAAGAAAGTAATTGGCTAGGAGGTGCACTTGCTGCTGAAGAGAATCAGGAAAGGATTTGTGTAGGTGGAAGATGCCATGGCAGCTGAGCTTTGAAGAAAATGAAGGATTCTAAGAGATGGAGGCGAGGATTGAGTGCATTTCAGGCACAGGTGGAGGGGAGGAAGGAACACCTTTTAGGCATGGGAGGGCAGCCTGTGTGAAGGTGCAGAGAAAGGAGACAGTGTCATTTATGAAGAAAGCATGAAGAAGGCTGGTCTAGACGGTGAAAGTTGCGAAAGGAAGTACTTGGAAGGCAGGTTGGGGCCAGGCTGTGAAGGGCTTTACAAGCCAAGCAAAGGAATTTCTATTTGCTCCTCAGGGTTGTAAGGAGTCATCAGACTTTACTGAGCAGGGGAGGGACGTGATTGCACCTGTGTTTTAGCACTGTGGTAGCCGGGTGGAAGATGGATGGGAGAAAGGAGAGACATGAGCCAGAAGGAAGCTACTGTAGCATTCTGGGTAAGAAGTGATGAAGGTCTGAAGCAGGCTCTGTTAGTAGACAGAAGGGAATGGATGTGAGAGATATTGCAGAGGGAGAAACTGCAGGATCAGTCAATTGGCTAATTATGTGGGGGTGAGAAAGAGCGTGAAATCCAGGATGATTCTGATTTTGTGGCTGTGAGTCTGGGTGACTGGAACGATGAGGGTGCTTTTGGAAGAAATAAGGTACCACTACTAGCACTAACACTAGAATGTTAATTCATATAATAACTTAAAGTTTACAAATAGTATCTCATTTGTATCCTGACAACAGCCCGAGAGGGAGGTGCTATTATTATTTTCATTTTACAGATGAGGAAACTGAGGCAAACAGAGGTTAAGTGACTTGCCCAGGATCATAGAACTAGTAAGTGTCTGAGGTAGGATGTGAATTGCAAGGCTTCCTGATTCCAAGTCCAACTATCTAGCCACACCTCCTAGCTTCCACAGGGTCCTATGGGCTAAAGATCTTCCTGCTAACGCCCAGTGCCAAGCTGGGGACAAGTCAATGGCAATCCCCTCTAGGAAGCCTTCCCTGACTACAGCAGTGTAGAGTGAGAGATGCCCCATTCCTTTGAACTCCACATAACCTCCCAACCGCTCATTAGAATTTTGCATATATTACCTGGTGTTCTAATAAACCATTTCATGTGTACATCCTATCTCTTCACTAAGATTGTAAGTTCCTCAGGAACAGGGTCAATACCTTATATTACTTGGCATACCCTCCAAAAATAGGTGTGCAGTGAAAATTCATTGAATTTCCATGAGAGGTCCCCTTGGAACCTGCATAGGTAGCTTCTCATTTGTAGTTCCTAGAAATCTAGCCCGTTCATTCACTCAACATTTATTAAGCACCTTCTGTATAGAAAGAATGATGTTCACTCTTTAGAGAAATACAAAGATAGAGAGGACATGAATCCAGACCTCATGGCACTTATAATTTATTGGGGGTGGGAGAATTGACATGCACACAAATATGTAGTCATGGCATCCCCTCCTACCCAGATAATGTAGAATCTTGACCATTTACGCTGATAGCATGAATAGCTGGGGAATTCGTGAGCCTTTTACTTTTTCCTCCTATAGTCCGGGCTTACAATATAATTCTTAATGCATTCCTTATGTGAATGTGAAGGGGATCATAGGATTTAAAGGTAGAAGGGACCTCAGAGATCCTTCAGAATAAGCTGAGCCTGGCAAGGAAGGCTAAGGACAACAAAGAGGGTTTCTTTCTTTCTTTCTTTCTTTTTTTAAGCTATCCTGGGGAAGAGAGGAGGATGAAAGATAGGATAAGAGCACTGCTCAGGGTGGATGGGTCAATGATAACTGAAGATACGGAAAAGGCAGAGCTCTTCAAATATCTCTTTGCTTCTATTTTTTTTTTTTTCTGCCAGGGATAATGATCTTTGGACTGGAAAGGACAGAACAAAAATGACTAATAGGGAACTGATTCTCAAGATAAGTAGGGAAATGGTAAGAGAATGCCAACCAGCCCTTGATGAGTTCAAGGTGTGAGGCCCAGATGAACTATATCCTCAGGAACTGAAAGAACTGGCAAATATGACGACTGACCCTCTTACTGTTGGTGATCTTTGGAAAAGCAGAGTATGGGAGAGGAGCCACGGCATCGGAGAAAAGCAGAGATCCCCCCCATTATCCACAGGGAAGAGGCTTGGGTCTGTAAACTAAAGACCATCATGCTTGATTTTGCCTCCTGGCAAAATTCTAGAACTTATTAAGAGGATAATTAATGAACATCTAGAAAAGGGAGCAGCAATCAGTGAAAGCTACCGTGGCTTCATCAAGAACAAGCCTTGCCAAAGTCACTTCCTTTTAGAACAATGTTATTAGACTGATAGACCAAGGAAACTCCATAAAATTAGTTTAGGTATATGCTAATAAAGTAATGGGCAGACTCATAGACTGTTCTTGATATGGAGATGGCAATGGTTACAGTCATGGGCTGATTTAAAACCTGCCAAATGGCTGAACCCCCAAAATCATCATTAATGACTGGATGTCACCTTGGAAAGAGATCTCTAGCTCTAGGGAGGTTTGTTTGGCCCCGCGCCATTGAAAACATTTGTCAAATTACTTGAATAAAGGAATATATGGCTTGGTTGCCATATTTATAGTTGACACAAAGCTGGGAAGGATAGCTATGGCAAATCACAAAGAAAGAATTCAGATAGGTCATGATAGGCTCAAACATGGGGATGAATCTAAGAAAATGAAATTTAATAGACAAATAAAAAGTCATACTTGGGTTCAAAAAAGTCACTTGTATAAGTGCAAGATGGTGAGACAATACGTCATCTGAAAAAGACCTGGGGCTTCTAATAGTCTGCTAAAAAAAAGTCATTAAGGGCAGAGGCTACTTCCCCTGTTTTATTTCTTCAGGCTTAGTACAGTATGAGCACTTACAATTTTAAGAGTTTAATAAATGCTTATTGAATTGAATGTCCTGATATGGAAGTCCAAAAAAAATAAAAAAATAAAGGCGATTTTAAGTTGTTTTGGTGCTCGGGACTAGGAAGGTATAGTTCCACTATACTCTTCTCTAGATTACTATGTTCATTTTGAGGTGCCATATTTTCAGAAGGATATTGATGGAGAATGTACAGAAGAGGAACTGAGACAGTAAAAGCCCTCCACTTGAAGCCTTCTTTAAGGAAATGGGAGTGATTAACCTAGGTCACAAGGGTGGGGAACCTGTGGCCTCAAGGCCACACGTGGCCCTCTAGGTCCTCAAGTACAGCCCTTCGACTGAATCCAAACTTCACAGAACAAATCCCCTTAATAAAAGGATATGTTGTGTAAAACTTGCACTCTGTCAAAAGGCTGCACCCAAGTCACATGTGGCTTTGAGGCTACAGGTTCCCCAACCCTGACTGAAGAAAAGACTTAACCGCCAATGTAATCGTCAAGTATTTCTATCATCTAGAAAGGCTACACCCAAAGGGTAGAACAAAGACCAATGGGTGAAGGTCATAGCAAAGTAAATTTAGACTTTACAGAAAGGGGGAAATAACCTACAAATAAGAAATATGCAAAAATGAAATGGGCTGCCTCCACGATAGAGGCCTCCTGCTCATTGCAGTTACTTAAGCAAAATGGTATAACTACTTGTTGAGTATATGGTAGAGATGTCTCAGGTTTAGAAGCAGATTGGACTAGATGGTTTCTGAGATTGTGAAAAGGGATTATGTTATTCTTTATACTTGTATTCCTAGAGCCTATCATAGTGCCTAGCACAGAGCAGGTGCTTAATAAATGTTTGCTGCTTGATCGACCCCTTTAAAATTTGATTTGCGATTTCGTCTACTTCTTTCATTTTACAGATAAAGAAACTGAGGCACAGAGAACTGAAGTCACTTCTCCAAGGTGACATGGGTAGTAAGTGATTGGACTGAGATTTGAACTAGGAACTTCCAGAGTCTAGGCCTGACACTCAGTTCCACTTTACCACAAAGAACTTCACCCAGGCAAAGGACTAGGGAGGTTTAGAAGTTCTCCCAGGCATAATGCAATCACTTCTGGCTTGCTCTAGCTCATTTGTTTAGCTTCTTCATGGCCATTGTCCACAGGACAGATATGTTCCATCATTCTGGGTATCTAAATGGGCTATTGAGATGACTAAAGTAATAAATCATCCAGTGCATCTTCTGGGATGTCTTTCAATTGTGGGAATAGATGGAGTCAACTCAGCACCAGAGAACTGATCAATCTGATCAATTCAAATAATCAAGTAAGGAAAGAAAAATCATTCAGACCAGATGGTTAAGAGAATCATCTTCTTATTTGTTAAGACATTTCTTTTGTGAGTGTGAATAGGATCAAAGGATTTCTAGCTAAAAGGGACCTTAAGAAACCCTAGATTTGGAGTCATTGGAATTGCCACCTTGAACAAGTCACTTACTGTCTCTAAGAATCAGTTTCTTCATCTGTGAAATGGGATCATTATACTTGTGATGCCTGTCTCCCAGGACTGTTGTAGGTAAGGCACCTCCTGTTTGAAGTCTGACTTTGGTATTTACTCCCTGTATGACCTTAAATAAGTTATTTCCTCTGTCTGAGCTCCAATTTCCTTATCTATGATATGAGGGGTAGGACCAGGTGACCTCTAAGGTCCCTTCCTACTCTAAATCAATGTCCCTATGCTCTTTTATGGAAACACTAAGCAATTGAATCACACTGAGTGAATCTAATTGGGTTGAGTGGTCAATTTAGAGCAAATGGTTAATGTAATATCACTTTGTCAATCAACTTACCAGAATTTAAGTGTCTACTATGTGCCAAGAGTGGGCAGCTAGGTGACACAGAGGATAGAGCACTAGACTTGGAATCAGGAAGACTCATCTTCTTGAGTTCAAATCTGGCTTCAGATACTTACTAGCTGTGTGACCCCACGCAAGTCACTTAACCCTGTTTGCCTCAATTTCTTTATCTAGAAAATGATCTGGAGAAGGAAATGGCAAGGGACTCTAATATCTTTGTCAAGAAAGCCCCAAATGGGGTCATGACTGAAATGACTGAACAACAACAATATATGCCAGGCACCATACTAGGCACGGACAATACAAAGAAAAAAAATGGAAGTGTCTGCTATTGAAGAGCTTCTATTTCATCTGAAGAGACAAAATGTACCTATTTAAGTGTGTGCAGAATAAATAGAAAACAATTATAAGATAGTTGAGGAAATGAGTCCACTAGTAGTTGGAAGAAACAAGAAAGGCTCCATGTAGAATATAGTGCTTGAGATGAGAGGAGAAGGAAGCCAGGGTTCCTACCGAGTAGAGAGGAGGAACAAGGGCATTCCAGCCAAGAAGGCCAGCCAGGAAAAAGTCACCGATGTGGGAGAGAGCTATTGTTCTTCCTTTTCCAAGAGGCCCAGTGACATCATGAGTGTGATGTCTTGACTTGCCAATGAATTGGATTTGAGTGGGGCAGACCTGCATAGGGTGATCCATTTCTGCTCTCTCCTCCAGAGTAATCAGAGTCCAGTGGCAAGACCAAGGTGAAGTCAACTGGCAATGGCCCAGGGTGCAGTGGGTGACCTTGGGCTTTCTGAATTAAGGTCTTTCCTAGGTATCAGTTTGTCTGAAGCAATGACCATTCAATGACTAAGAGCTAGGTAAGATTTGAGACAAAAGATGGCCCAGTTTACCATCCCAAGGATATCAATTTGGGAGGGGAAGATCTTCAGAGTTTCTGTCCAGAACAGAAAACAATTACTTTTCATACTCATTCTAAGCCATCAAAACCAGAACTGTGAACTACAGAAGCTTGGGCTGGATCTATTATTAGCCATTCAATGAAAGGCTGAATGATTTGGGTTTAAAGGTGTAGTCAAGTAGCTCCATTTAAAACACAATGGGTTTTTAAAAGCCTGTTTTTCAGAGCTACATTTCAAGAAATCAAAAATGGAAACTGAGCAGGACAAAAGTAAATTGTCTTAGCTTTTAAAAAAAATGGAGGAGATGGAAGAGAATAAGGAGAAGAACAAGAACAAGAAGGAGGAGGAGGAGAAAGAGAAGAAGGAGAAAAAGGAGGAGGAGGAAGAAGACAAGGAGAAGAAGAAGAAAAGCATTTCCCAAATTCTGTATGAATTGGCAGGTTGGGTCCCCAGAGAGCAGCTTCTACCACTCTCAAGTAAAATGGTAAAGACAGTTAATACAAAACCTTCTCCTAAGAACCTAGTTCACTCCTTCCCACAAATACATACAGCATCCATAGAAGGAATCAATTTAAACTAGACCCTAATCATAATGAGGCACATGTGTAAGAAATATGTACAACAAGGTTTTACTCACATCATCTGCTCTGGAAGTCCTTTTCTCTATGTAGAGACCTCATACAAAACATTTGTTGTTGTTGTTGTTATTTATCCTTCATTCTCAAAGAGATCCAATGATATCAGGAGTGTGATGTCTTGACTTGCGCATGAATTGGATTTGAGTGAGCAAGCCTTGCTTGGGAGAGACAGTAGCCATGCATATGGAACAGTAAGAAAGTTCATCTGGCTAGGCCCTAGAATGCAGGGGCAAAAATTAATCTATAATAAGCCTGGAAAGGTAGTTTGGGGCAAGGTTAGGAAAGACTTTAAAAGATAAACAGAGGGATTCATCTTTTATCCCAGAAACAATAGGGAGCCACTGGAGTCTATTGGGGAGTATCATGGTCAGATCTGTGCTTAAGGAAAATGACTCATAGATGCCAATCTATGTGGAAAATGAATTAGATTAGAGAGAGACCTGAAGCAGGAGACAAACTAGAAAGCCATTGCAATAGTCTAGGAAAAAGGTAATGAAGGAAGGGACTGAGGTGGTAGTTGTGTGACTAGTGAGAAGGGGAAGGTTAAAAAAAAGTTGCTGTGGAAGTAAAAATGGTAAGATCTGGCAAATGATTGAACTTGTGGGATACGAAGAGTAAAGATTTGAGGATAATGCTGAAGTTTCAAGCCTGGGTATGATGGAGTCCTCACCTGAAATGTGAAAATTAAAAAAAGAAGTGAGTTTTGAGGGAAAATTAATGAGTTCTGTTTAGAACATGCTGAGTTTGAGAAGTCTATGAGACATCCACCAATGAGCAGTTGGTGAAGCAGGACTAGATTTTAGGAGAAATACTGGGCCTAGACATACAAGCCATTTTCATGGAGGTGATAATTAAACACATGGGCGGTAAAGAGGTCACCAAATGAGGGAGTACAGGGAGAGAAGAGATGAGGGCTTTTACGTACCCTCATAATCAGATCATGATGTACATGATACGTCATCTAAGGAGGCGAAGGAGTGGGCAGACGGTTTAGAAGAGAACTAGGAAAGAGTAGTTTCAAAAAAACCTAGAGGTGAAAACATATCCAGGAGGAGAGGGTGGTCATGACTGTCAAATGCTGCAGAGAGGTCAAAAAGCATGAGGACTGAGAGATGACCTTTAGATGTGGCAATTTAGATATAGGAATAAGCATTTTCATAGTGCCTACCACACATCAGCCACGGTGCTAAGTGTTTTACAAATGTAATCATTTGATCCTCACAACAATCCTGGGAGGTAGGTGCTATTATTATCCCCATTTTACAGTGGAGAAACCTAAGGCAAACAGAGGTTAAATGATGTAACCAGGGTCACACGTGGGAAGTGTCTGAGGCCAGATTTGAACTCAAGTCTTCCTGACTCCAGGCCCATCACTACATCATCTAGCTGCCTAGATTCTGCAGAGTAGTTTCAATTAAGTGTGGAGAATGGAAGTCAGATCATGGATAAAGGCTAGTGAAGTGAGTGAGAAGAAGGTAAGTGGAGGCAATGATTATAGAAAACTATTTTTAGGAGTTTGGGTGAGAAAGGGAGGAGAAATATCAGATGATAACTTGAGTCTGGGTAGGGTCTGTGAACATTTTTTAAGGATGTGGCAGACAGTTGTGTTTGAAGGCAAGGAAGGCACTGGTTGATTGGGAGAAATTAAAGATTAGAAATAGAGAGGAAGAAATTAGGGGCAATCTTCTGGAGAAGATAGGAGGCAATGGAGTTGTCCCTGGCAAAGAGAAAATCCACTTCATTATCAGAGACTGGAGAAAAGGAGAGAGAAGGAGATGATGTCAAGGGATTCTAAGATGGAGACAAAGGGAGCTCATGGCCTAAATGGCCATGTTTTCTCAGTAAAGTAAGAAGTGAGGTGTTCTTCTGAGAAGGTGAGAATAGAGAGAGGTATAGAAGGTTTGAGGAGAGAAGAGAAAGTTTGGAACAGCCTCTCTGGGACTGGTATAGAGAATCAATTAAGGAGGAGTAAAAGGATTGCCTTGCTGCAGTGAGGACCCAGGGGTTAGCAAACATATTTTTAAATTTTTTTTTATTTTTAAAGTTTTTAAAAATTAATTAATTTATTTTTAGTTTTCAACATTCACTTAGCAAACATATTTTTAATAGACCTAGTCAGTATGGTTATATGACTTTCTCCAGAATCAAAAGGAACTGAATAACTATAGGATCAAGACTGGGAAACAAGAAAAGTAAAATCACAGAAGGAGCAATGGACACATACACAGATACATACAAAAACTTGTTAGAAAAGAAATAACAGAGAAAACGGTTGTTACACCTGCTTGCAGTTTATGTGGTTAAATCCCACTGAGCTAGACCCAATATTTTCCTTGTTCTCTCTGCCTACCTCACTGTCTCTCTCTAGTTAAAACTGGACTCAGATTGCTTTCATTAAAGGTTCTGTCTTATTAAAGGGGAGCCCTCCTTCAAACCATATTAATATAAAGGTATCATTGTTCCCTTAGGTCACTGGAGAAGTCCTAAATATCCCACAGATAAAGGAAAGAGATTGTTGTCCTCAGTCTTTAGGGATGAATCAATAGTAATATCAAGCTTTTCTACTGACTATGTGAGGCCAGCATAGTACAGAGGGAAGAAATGAAGAACCAGCATCTAATTTTACCTCTTGATCCAACACATTTGGGTGCCTCTTCCTTATTTTAGGAACATTTTGGCTGATGAAAAGTGTAGTGGTCACCAAATTATAGGAAAACCTGAATGTATAGAATGCTCAGGAAGATGAAGTTTTACTTGAGGACTTAGATGAAAACCCTTTTTGCTCCAGTCCTAGCTGTTGCCAAAAGTTTCTAAAGTGGAGTAATTAGCAGGGTGTGGTGAACACAACTGAATCTGTCTATAGCAAGGCCTTGAGTTGTCCTTCTGAACATAGAGTATGGAATGTTAGCACTGGAAGGGACCCTTAGAGATGAACTAATTTAAGACCTTCATCATGCAAAAGAGGAAACTGAGGCCCTGAGAGACAAAGTGACTTGCCCGATGTCACACAGCAAGTTGGTAGTTGAGCCAAGCCTAGAACCCAAGCCTTCTGAGTCACTGGCCAGGGTCCATTCCCCGTTATTCACATAGAATGTCCACTCCTTGGGGACAAGAACGGTTTCATTCTTTGGTCTTCATTTCTCTTGTGCCTAGCACAGCCTATGACACATGCCAGGGAATGAACAAATGCTTGTTGAATTGAGTTCAATGAATAAATGAAAAAAAGCACAAATCAACCCCAAATCCAGCTGAAGGTTCTACTTCACTAACTGCCATCAGATGCAATTAGACAAGAAATAAAAATGAAAAACCTTTCACTTGGATCATCAACATCATTCTTGTTTTCCTTTAGTCATTTGGGTAACAGCTTCAACTCTCTCTTTTACCCTAGATATTCAATTGTTCTGGGTTAGGCTTATTCTCTGTCTTCAATGCTGGTCTAACTTCCGCTAGCCCAGTCCACTTCCCTGACCCCAGGAAGAAAAAGGGACCAAAGCTGACAAAATCCAAACCATTTTGCTGGTGCAGTTTTTATTGAGCTCATGTCAAACCTTTTCTAAGGTTTCTCCCATTCCTTATGCAGGTACATGTGCACACACACGCACACACACACACAATTTAAAAGGCTTATATGCCATCTGAAAATACTTTCCTGGATGGCAACAACCTCTCCCAAAAATGTTTTGATTAGTTAAGTGTAAATGAATTAAAACCATATGGATTAAATCTCCCCTGTAATATACACAGTATTAACTATTGTGGGCAAAAGCTTAGAGAAAAACTGCATTGGGAGTGGGGAGGGGGATGCTTATAGGCTTCCAAACATTAACAAAATCATCACCATCATTATCCTTGGAGACATTCAACTCATCCCAAATATACCCAGGTAACCTGCTCTGGGTTTTAGATGCCCTCATTAGCAAGGAACTCCCCAAGGTCCCTAGCTCACTTTATAACTCCAGGTTGTGGGCTTGCGGTTTTTTAATGTATTTGTTTTTCCAGGTAGGTAGATAATCTTGGGTTGGAACTTAATGAGACCTTGGAGGAGAAGCAGAAAATCAAGAGCATCTTGATCAGGCTGCTGTTCCTGCAAATTCCCTCTTTGAAAGCTGGTGAGGCAACCAATTTAGAAGAACATTGGAAACCATCCTACCTCTCAATGTGTCTTTCATGACCTTTCATGCTACCAGACCATCTGCTAAGAGGCTGACAGCCCAGCCTGGGCATGTGCTTTTCAGGATTTCAGCTGAGGTAGTGAACAAACTGGATTGCAGTTTATCTAGTACACAATTTGTGTGCGCCTTAGTCTATCCCGACTCCCAGATGGAGACGATCACCCTGGCCTCGGATGCTCATATTCCTTGAGACCTCCCTTGGGCGCTTTCCACATTCTACATGGTGTAGAAGTTATTTCATAGAATCTTAGAATAGGACTGCTTTAAGAAGCCTAATTGATCATCTTGTCCAACTCCCTCATTTTACAAAAGAGCAGACGGAATTCCAGAGAGCTGAAATACCCTGTCCAAGGTAGCACAGTAAATTGGCAATAGAGCTGAGATTAGTTTAGATCACTAGATTTCTAACCTAGTCTTTTTACCATCTGCCTTTTGTCTCTTACCTTATTTCCCTAAATGGTATGTTTTTTGAGGTCAGGGGCTGTGTCTTTTTCATTTTTTAATTTTCCAAGCTTTTAGCATAGGGTCTTATATGGAGGAGGTATTAGATAAATGTTTGATGAATGAATGAATGAATGAATGACTCATCGCCTACCCAACTTCCAAGTGGAAGTTAGTGAATTCACAAAATTTTTTAGGAACTCAGGGTGTATTTATTTGGAAGTTTTCAATCTCTATTTCTCCCTTCCATTGTAGCATTTCCTAACCCTAGCTTTAGCTTCAAATGAACCCATAAATGATTTTCCTATAGGTCATGAAAAGATTATGTTAATTAAATATAAAGTATGCATCCTGACTCTATAATAATTAGACTGAGTCTATACACATAAATCTGTCTTGTTACTTTATCTCTATACTATCAATTCAATTCAACAAGCATGTACTAAGTGCCTACTAGGTGCCAAAGTATTGCATTATAAAGACAAAATAAAACAGTTCCTGTCTCCAAGGAGCTTACGCCTTGACAAAAATCATCATCCCTACCTCAGGATCGTCCATTTCCACATATGACTAGACTAACCCACTATGAGTTTTAAATGTATTCTTTAGGAAGGGGACCCATTTATGGGGCTAATTTACATGTCTGTTTAAGATAGGTGAAGAAAGACTAAATTATCTTTTTAAACTTTGTTAACTAAGGAAAGAGTGAAATATATTATGAGCCATAAGCTCAGGAGGCTGAATAACCACTTACAGAGCTATGACTAGCAATTTTGCTATGCAGAGCAATCATCACAAAATATGTCCTCAGATTGGCTTTTTAAGACAATTTCATTTGGGAATGGGGAGAAAGACCCCAGGGAACATATCTCCTTTGGGAGTGATACTAGAACACTACAATGCTGTTGACAGGAAGGCCAGATTACAGGAGAACAAGAGTTTTACTGAGGTGTGGCCAACAGGGGAGGAAGCAAGCTATTTGGAAATCTCATCCTATTTATGGCTCAGACTGCATATATTAGCGATGTAATGGAGGGGACTCCCATTTGGGTATGAATTAGAGTAGTTGTACTCTGAAGTTCTTTCCAGGTCCGAGATTCTATGATTCTATGACTTTTATTCTAATCTTAATATGCCATGTCTGCTTAGCACTGTGCCTCACACCTATTAAGTGCTTAATAAACATTTGTTGATAGACTGAGTGACCATAAACAAGTCATTTAGCCACTTGTGGCTTAAGTCACCAACCCTTGTAATTGTCCCCACCTCTACTATGCCACTTGGTAAGGGTAGGGTCAACAAGATATGTGTAAAGCCTGTAGACCTCTTCAAGAGAAATCTAAGATAAAAATAAGAGGGCTTATTTTAAAATAGGTAAATTTACCTTTAAATCATCAACATAAAGACTTTCTCAATGAAACAAACTTCTCACCCTGTACGTTTTACTTTTATCGTACCAATAGATGGTGATTTCACAAAGGCTGTATGTCTTTCTAGCTTTATACTATTGATGCATCCTCCAGGAATATTCTCCTTCCTCACTCTTACTCCCATTTACCTTTTGAATTCTACCCATCATCCTTCAAAGGGCAGAGCAAATGCTACTTCTTCCATGACAGATGGCTGCCCTGGTCTCTCCCATTAGGAATGACCTTTCTCTCCTTGAAAATCTCACAGTCCCACTCCTATGTTTAGTCCATCCTATTTTGCATAATCTTAATTTATATCTATGTATTTTAACTCCTCTTCTTGACTGTGAATTCCTTGATGAAGAGGACCACATCATTTCTTTCTTTGCTTCTCTCTGCACCTCACATGTTTCTCTGTGCATAGTAGAGGCTTAGTAGATGTTTGTAGAATAGTTAAGTTCTCAGGATTCAAAGGCTTTTAAAAGATCTTCCTGCATGCCCATTTTTTAGAACAATACACAGAGAAGCATGCTGAAAATAATGATCATTAGGATAAATATTTTGAACTGTAATTGAAAGCATGGAAAATGGCCAGGGCAAGGACTTGAAAAATGAAGATATTTTGCTATGTGTAAAGATCAGAAAAATATCTAGTTTGCCTGGATTGTGTAGTGCACATTTTATAGATGAGGAAATTGAAACCCAGAGAAGGGAAGGGACCTGTATAAGATCACACAGCTTGTAAGTGGCAAATCCAGGATTTGAACCCAGGCCTACATCCAGTCTTCTTTCCACTACTCAATGTTGCCTCCCTTGGGTTGTATCAGATGCTTTTTTTCAGTATCTTTCCCTACTACTTACTGCAGAACTGGACTCATAGTAAACATTTGACAAGTATTTGTTTAATTCAATTGAAACAGAATTAAATGAATGGCATTCGATAGCCTGTATTGAAATCTGAAAAATCTCTGGTCTCTACTGCCTCGGTGGTATAATTCTAAAATGCAGTACCTTTGTAAGAGACAGTCCCACTCACTTCAGCCTCCTCAGGGGAAGAACAGGAATCTTCATTTGTTATTGGCAGCTGACTCAAAGTGAGCAACTATGTGAAACTTGAGAGTGGAAGGAACCTAGCATATCCTGAAAAGCCTGCTACCAGGCTGTGGGCCAGTTGGGTGTATGACTCCCAAATTATTTTTCCAGCCCTGAACTTGCTTTGGAGCTCTGAGATTGGAGGTCCTGCTAGTATTCCAATTTGAGCATCTCACAAACCGAACCCACCCTTTCTCCAAACCTCTTCCTCCTGGCTCTCATCTTTCTGCTGATGGCATGACTGATCTCTCAATCACATAGGCTCAATACCTCAGTTTTTTATTGCTCATTTCCTCTTGACCTCAAATCCAATCAATCTCTAAGTCCTATAGACTCTATCTTCCTCCTTCGTCCCCTCCTTTCTATTCTCCCTGACACTATCCTAATTCCAGCTCACATTACACTGACTTAGACTACTGCAATCGTCTTCTAACATAACGAATGCTTAATAAATGTTTGCTTAGTGAAAACCAAATTACTGAATGAATGAATGATTTGTTGCCAACTCTATTGGTGGCACTGATTTCTTTGGTTCCCACACTCAGGACAGCAGAAAAAGAAAGTGGGAGGAATAACAGTCTAGTAAACAGACCTGCAATGATTCCATTTATGTCAACAAACATTTAGTATGTCCTTACAATGGTGAAGGTGCTATGTAACCAAGAGACTCAGTTTCTACTCTGCCTTTCTCCCTCCTTTCTTTTCTACCAGTTCACTCTTTGCCTGTCATTCACCCTTTTCTTGACTCATTACATCCCCTTCCTGCTGGTAAGATAGCAAGGAGTAGTGGAAAGAACCCTACACAGGGGCTTGGGTTTGATCGTTGTGACCTTGAGCAGGTCATTGAAACACAATCTCTTCAGCTGTAAGATGAGATGATTGAACAAGACAATCTGCAAGGTCCCTTCAGGTTCTAAATTTAGGGATACCATGATTCTCCTTCCCATGGTGACACTAAGAATTCCCTCCCCTTTACCTGCCAGTCCTCTTTATATATTCATTCGCCTTTGTCTTCCTAACCCTGACAAAATTCTTGCCATGATTGGCTACTTCTCTCGCTTAGCTCTTATTCCATAAATTAGACTCCTGGGACTGCTTCTTCCTGAAGATCCAATGGATTCATTTTGGAGCCCACCCACTGAGTGTTGAAGGGGTAACAGTACTGGGCTGGGCTAAGTTTCTAACTCAGCTTTCCTGGACCCTGTGATTGAAGCAAATTTCCGTCTAGCTCAGACTGCTCTCAGTTAAGGTGCACCCTCCAGAGGTTTAGGGAGAACATATGATTTGGCAAGGTGCCTATTCCCAGTTGAGATGCAATTTCCAGAGGTATAAGGAAAACATACAGCTTAACAAGGCAAATGGCCAATTAAAATATATAATCCCTATAGACCTGCCTTTGAATTGTCAGCCTGGGAGATGAGAACCTACCACTCTGCCTGATCATTCAGCTTCACAGGCGAATAATGGTGCCTGGTCTCTGGGATCCATAGTGCAGTAACTTGAGCAAGTTAGGCAGAGCTGTGACTAGAGCCCAAGACTTCCTCCCTCTGGGGCTCAGTTTCTATATCTGTGAAAAGGGCAAGTTTGTAAGTATGTAAGTTCTCTTCCAATTTTAACATGACATGAGTCTGTGATTCTGAACACAATCCACTATGACTCCTTCCTTCCCTTTGCCCTAATGGCTGAGGTTTCCCCAGGGAGTGAGTGCCTGGAATCTTGTAAGTTAGGCCCATTGCCTGCCATCCAGAGCCTTCCTTCAGCTCTTCTTCTTTCAGGTCAAACCCATGTTCCTTTTCTCCACCAACCCTCCCATCTTGCAAAGTCTCAGAATTAAATGCCAGGGTGAGACAGTCGACTTGTCCTCTTGCATCTGAAAACCGGGAGAACAAGCTAAGTGCCTGCTTCCCCTTCAGAAGAGGACAAGAGGAACAGAGGGTGTTGCAGGGAGGTAGGCCCAGGGTGGAAGGAAGCTGTCTCTCCTAACCTGATGCTGTTTTTCTCCATCAAATTCATTGTTCAAATGGTACCCTCAAGTATCAACCGCCCCCCCCCAAAAAAACAAATAAACAAACCAGGAGCCAGCCACACCCTTTGTTGTAATTCACAGCTCTTTCAGACTTGATTTCCCTTAGGAGTGGCTTTATTAAAATTGAATGAATCCAGAGTTCACATATGTTGCCTGAATGCGGCATTGTGCATCCCCTTTTCCTTTTCTTCCTCTCCCTCTCTCCCTCTCTCTCTCTTTCTAAACCCTTGCTCTCATTGAGTGGCATACAAAAAAAAATCCCCCACACTCCCACTAAGAGGACTGAGACATGGGGAGCAGGAGCAGAGGAGAGGTTGTCGCCTCTAAAGTTCAGAAATAAAAATGACTTTCTCTTTTCAGTTGCTGTTCCCTGATGTGACACTGTGATCAGTATCAAATACTATATGGCAAGTATTTCTGTAGAGAGCTTTCTCGGCTAAAATAGATTTAACCTACCCGTTGCTCTTTGTGAGTCGAACAATGTGAGGGACAATAAAGAACGGCTATATTGTTAATAAATGAATAGTCCCGATTCTATATATTTACTGTTGTGCTCTGTGGATTACCTGCGAGGAATGTTTGGCTGTCTCTATTGAGAAAGGTTATGCTACGGGGAAGGAGTTTGGCCGGCTTCGTGGTAATGAATCAATAGGCGCCTGCAATTAACGAAAGTTTCATTTTGAAATGGTAGGAGTTGCCTTTTGAAACAGGGTCAGTTTTCTCTACACCCCGCCTCCCCCCAGTCAAAATGCACCATCCGAGGTGTCCTTCTGCTTTGGATGGGTCGATTTAGGGGGGAAGGGGGCGGGATTAGTACAAGGATTGGGTCGTGGGATAGGGAGAAGGCTGGGTTTGAGAAAGTAACTTTTTGTAACGAGGATGTGACGGTTATCAGGAATAAAACAATCGCTGTTTGTTTTCCTTCTTACAAAGGAGGGTTGGGCACAGCGGGTCTAGAGGAAAGGTATTTCCAGAAATAACATGTAAAAACAAAGGTTTCCCTAAAACTTGATTTTAAAAATTTTTAAAGGAATAAAACAATAAAACAGCCTGGTTTTTGACGCATCTTCAGGATGACAAAAGGAACCGAGCAAAAGCAAGGTGGAAGGGTGAGAATATCTGAGTTAACTCTTGAGTCAGGCAAACCCATGCTCAGCAGGAAGGCCAGGAACTTCGCTGTAAATTGGCTTTTCTCAAGCCCAGTGCCCTTTAAATAGGCCAGCATAGCCTGCCTTTTGGAATCGTGCTCCGAGACCCACCAAAGTAAGACAGGAGTTGATGAGGAGGAGGGGGGTGGGGCAGGCCAGTTTCTGATGTTTCCATAACTTTCTGCCTGTCAGTCCAGGCACACAGGGTTTCATTTACATAGACCCTGGCTGCTTATTATTAAATCAGGGCTGCTGGGGAAATGGAGTTAAATTAGGGGAGATCAGAGGCTTAGATAGGTAAGGATACTCTATAAGAAACCGCCTGTATTATATAAGACACTGTGGTTAAATCAACCCCAAGAACAAAGGAAAACAGCCTGAATGAAGAAACTCCCTGAGTAGACTGCAGAAACCCTGCTGAGTTAAGGAAGTAAATGCTGGAACCAATGGACACAGTAATAATTTTTTTTTTTTTAGAAGAGGCCGAGGCCTCATTCTCAACCCCTGGAGCAACAGCTCCATCTTAGGGCCCAGTGTTTTCTTAAAAGGGCCCATTGAAGTGGTAAGGACTGACAAGAGGGACAGGGGCATATTTTCACTGAATAGGGGAGAGAGCTTTCACCCTGGGGAAGGCCAGAGGAGGCGCAAAAAGGGGATGGAATTTTACTGATTGTACATTTTATAAAAGGCCAGAGCACCTCTATGAGGTATAGACAGTTCCCCATTTCCCCCTGAAATTCTCAGCAGAATGGCCCAGGAGCTGCCTACCCAGGGTAAAAGTGAACAGCAAATGATCTAATCACCATTAATGTGCCGGCAGAAACTGCCAGCCTGACATCCCTCCTAATGGCTGACAAATGTCAGGGTGACTTGTATGCTTTTTTTGTTAATTGAATTGGTTAATTAGGTCCCAGAGGCCTAGCTGCTAATTATGAGCTGTAGTGGAATATGAGCTTTAAAAAAATGATGCAAGGAAGTTAAAACAAGAGAAAAAAAAAGCCCACCAAAAACTCCTTTGTGTTCTTTACAATCTGTACTGTTGCCTTCCCTTAATTTCTGACCTGCCACATGTTCCTGCCTTCTTGATGTGCTCAAAAAAATAGGGCAAGAGAACCTCCAAATCTGCCTTTTTCCATGGGAGCATCTGCTCAATCAGTTCCCCGTTCATTAATTTTCTGCCAATTAGCAAGCAAAAAAAAATGGTAGAAGGGATTTTTTCCCCCAGATTTGCATCTTAATCTGTCACTTTGTGAAGAATATTGTTTTCCAAAGTTAAATATTCCCTTCAGTTTGTGTGAAGGAGGTGGTCACGTCCCACCCAAACACAGTAATTATCAGCAGCAGGGAAATGGGACAGTCTGAGACAATCCCACTTGTTGGCTCTACAAGGGCTTTCCTGAAAAAAAATTACATGAGGCAACTACTGAAGGGAAGGGGATTTTATGGTGGGTCTTATGGTAGCTGGGCACTTCAACCAGTTAGTGGCCCTAGTTTAAGTATCCAGCATAGAAGCTGTTTGCAGAATTGGGATTGTGGAATTCTGCAGAAGTTCAATTTCCAGGGCTTTTAGCAACAGAGTCTTGGACAAGCTGCTAAAGAAGGTCCCAGGTAATGCTTCTCTTGTGCCCAGCTCTCATGTTAGCAATGACCAAAGGTTTCTATCCAACCAGTAAGTCAAGGCTTTCATCTCAAGGCATCTGAGAGCCTCCCAAATCAGAGAGAAAAAAACTGAAAATATAAATTAAACACCTATTAGTGTTCTTCTAGATATTTAGGTCTATCCTTCTTCCTTCTACCCCCAAATAAGGAGAGCTGGAGCTTTGTGTGACCAGTTAGGGGACAGAAAGAAATGGTCAACAAATAATAAGACATAACCAGAGTAGAGAAGTTCTGTGGCCCAGGTTACTTAAGACTTAGAGGAATAGAAAGGATGTGTCCTACTTCTTGGTCCCTGGCAATAGGAATTGACAGTCTACAAGTCAGAGAGAAGTGTCAGGGAAGAATACCAGCTGTAGGTTTCTGCTGGCTGTGACCTTTGCCTGAATCGAGAACTCCTGTCCACAAATGATGAGTTAACCATGCCAAGAAGCATGAAGAATCCCCTACCCATAGTGGGATAATGATGGAGAAACTCCGGCAGTAAGAACTCCAGATTGTACTAGGTTCGAGGTCCATATGCCATACTAACAGGTAGAGCTGTAAGTCAAATCTGAGCCCAGAGGGTCTTGAGTCTTCAACTAATGACCAAGTGCACTGGATTTGGGAAATGGACATCAGTTGGAAATTATTGTGTTGTCTACCCTCTTTTTCCTGTTCAGAGGAGGAGTAGGCAGGAGACTCAACAAACTAAACTGTGCATTTCCTAGAATTCCTGGGGTTAGTGTGGCTGACATACTATCTTGAATTTGCCTGGGTCAAGCAGAGGGTTCCAGCTAGATGCTGTGTTACACGAATGGTGGAGTAAAAGAAGCAGCTTTATTGAATGGTGAGTGGATAGAAAGTTAGGTGTGGTGTAAGAAGAGCTGAGTTCAAGTCTCTCCTCTGACAAATACTGCCAGTATGACCTTGGAAAAGTAATTTAACTTCTCAGTGGTCACTATGTGACAGAGAAGGTCTGTGTTGGAAGAGTTTCCCCATTGGGAGTTCTCCATTGCAAAGAAATAATGGATTTAGTCCCATCCGGTCCCACAAGAAGAGTAAAGCACCATATATAGTTGAACACACTGTTGTTCCCATAGAGTATACCACTTTGACTAAAGCCTAGTGAAAGATAGTAACTTTAGGGATGAGGTGGGGGTTGATGGTAGGATGGGGTTTGGAGCTGATTCTGATTGGGGAAATCTATACTAACCATACTATACTGACTGCCAGTCAGTAGAGCCACCCAGAGAGAGATGGAGCTGGGTTATAGAATGGGGTCCAATCTCTGAGAGCCACAGAGAGTTCAACTTTCCCAATACTTTTGCTCAGCAGGTAGAAATGTCATAATTGCCAGAGTGGGTTTGAGACTCCCTGTACTCATGATCTTTCCTTGACAATAGGTTTAAGTCACTGGCTAGCAACATCACCCGGTGGCGAAACATATCACTGTTGTCAAGAACTCCAGAAAAGCAGGGGGTTGTGTGGTGGATAGAGTTCTGGCCTCAGAGTCCTATCTACATTTGATACTTATTATAATCAAGACTATGGACAAATCATTTAATCTCTCAAAGGCTCAGAAAACTCCCTAATATCGCAAATTGTAGAAAGGTCATACAATGCATGACTCATTTTGTACCTGTAGTCCACTATCTTCATTTTTATTCATCCTTTGAAGTTATAAATGTTTCAGTGTTGTTTGTCTGCTTTGTTTCAGTGTGGTTTATCTGCTTTGTTGGAAGGAGCCCTCACATCAGGAATTCCCACATCAATGAAATCATGAGTCCTTCATATACAAATACTTCCACCTTATTGGGATACTTTCCTACCTTTTTACAAGTTACTAGAGCTCTTTCCATATCCTCCAGACATCTCACGTTGCCTAGAATCATATAAATTCTTGGAATTGTGGTACTTGGACCCTCACTTCTGATCAAAGGAAGATATCTGAGGAAGTTAGAGGTGTCAAAAGGACACAGGGCAAAAAAAATTCACTAGAAGCTGGGAAGCCCAGATATCTGATAGGCTGATCTTATTCCTCAGGAAAGGAATAGAGGGAAATCAAGGCAGGGAGGTGAGAGGGAAATGAGAAAGAGTGATTCAAAGACCCTTTGTTTCAGCTTCTGAAGTTTTGCAAAATTAGTGCTATACGTGGCAACAATTTATCAATGTACATTGAGAAACATACATCTGAATAACTTATTAAGGGCCTGGGTTTGCTTTCATGTAATCTAAAAAGACATTTAGGATTTCATTAGTAAAATATGTAGAATGCTTGCCAAGCCGGATTTGGCTGCTAAAGGAAGAAACTAAATTACTTGGACTTCACACTCTCAATTCTTTCAAAATCCAAAGGCCAAAAATTGCCTGGCATGAGGAAAGGATCGGCAGCAATGCAGATGCCACATTAAGGGATTGGTAAGTATGAGGACTTTGTTTTACTGATCCAAGTTCTTTTCACATTACATTTAAATCCTGATTCAATGGCCCCTGGTCTGAGGCGATCCGGAGGCTGTACCTCCTCTGGAGAATGCATTTTTGATCCCTCTTGAGCCCAAGAGGACATCTAGGTAGTGCACTGGATAGAGTACTGGGTTTAGAATCAGGAAGAGTCATCTTCATGAGTTCAAATCTGGCCTTAGACACATATTAGCTGTGTGACCCTGGGTAAGTCATTTAACCCTGTTTGCCTCAGTTTTCTCATCTGTAAAATGAGTTAGAGAAGGAAATAGCAAACCACTCCAGTATCTTTGCCAAGAAAACCTCAAAATAGTGCCATGAAGAATTGGACATGACTGAAAGGACTGAACAACAAATCCAAGGGGATTTGGGAAATCCCCTCAGACTTCTCTTAAGGTATCCAGAGCTCAGGAACAACTCAGGAAGAAGCTGTCTGCAACCAACAAATATCCTGGTAAACTTTATGTCATGCTAGAAAGTCTTCAGGGGAGAGAGATTTTTGCCCATGTTTGAAATCATCAGACTTCATGGGAAGCTAAAGGGTATGGCAACCTGGATGTGAGTTAACTTCATTGCAGGAATCAAAAGAAAGTGAAAGGTCTCTAAATTATCTCAGAAGAAGTTGTGTCTATCATGCTCATAGAATGTTAGAGCTAGAAGTGACCTTGGACATCTAATCTAAGTGGCTAGATGATCTCCCTGAGATTGTGATTTTTTGCCTACATTCATATTAAATCTGTGAATATATCTAAAAACCTCTCCTCTAAAGCAGACTGGCTGTGTAGCCCTGGGCAAGTAAGTCATTTAACCTTTCAGTAGCCTGAACAATTCTCTAAAAAAAAAAATTGTAAATAAGGTGTTGATTTGTGATGGTAGAGGATGGTTCCCCACCCAGAAGTTCCCTCATCTAGATGTTTCCCAAATCAATGAAATTACAGATACAGTCCCTATATGTGTGTGTGTGTGTGTGTGTGTGTGTGTATATGCACACCCATATGAATCGCTATGCTTCAGTGTTGGAAGGGACTTCTGGGTCATCCCATACATAACAATGAAAACCCTTGACAGCACATGTGACAAATGGTCATCTAGACATTACTTGAAGACTTCAAGTGAAGGAGAACCTGCCACATCTGAGGGCAATCCACAATGTATTTCTTTTTTTTTTTGTTAGGATATTTTGCAGAGAGAAAGAAAACGTGTTCACATTTCCTTTCTGGTAGAAAACCCCACAATTTATGCCATTTTCTCTTCTTCAGTCTTTGGCAGAAATGAAAAATAACTAACCACTATCCTTGGCACCTTCCTTAATCGTACTTAAAATCATAGAGTTGGAAGGAACTTGAGCAATTATCTTCTAACTCAATCTACCATGCCTCAGCATGGTAAGATGACACTTCCTTTATTGGTGGAGGGAATTGTCTGTTATGATTATAGTAAGTATAAGGTATTTTCTATTATAAACTTATACTTAGAGAGTTTAAAACTCTAATACACTACTGGTAATAAACTACTGGATGGGGTGAGGGCTGAGGTCTGCTGGTAAGTGCTTAACAACTGGCTCTTCAGAAAATAGTAGGATGTATTTTTAAATTTAATCTGCATTATTAACATTTTCACCATCACTTTCTTAAGTCTGGACAATCAACAAAACAATTAAGCCCTGATCTTATAGCATTTGCAATTTCAATTTCTTGGTGTAAATGCTCATTTAACAATCTCTTCTCATGAGAACTGGCTCATGGAATTTAGGAATCCTAAAACAAAAAGAAATGGATAGAACAGATGAACCATAGAAAAATATGGGGCAGCTAGGTAATACACTGGATAGAGGACCAGCACTGGAGTTAGGAAGACCTGAGTTCAAATGTGACCCCAGACACTTACTAGCTGTGTGACCCTGGGCAAGTCACTTAATCCTGATAAAAGAAGAAGGAGAAGGAGGAGGAGGAGAAGGAGAAGGAGAAGGAGAAGGAGAAAGAAGAAAAAAATGATAAATAGGATATATTCACTGGGCTCCAAACAGATTTGCTATCTCAGTTCCACCAAAGAAGTGGGAGGCAGGAGCCACCTGGAAACAGGCATTTGATGGAATGTCTACCAGAGGATCCAGTCCAAGAGCTGTTTGCTCTGCTGCACGTATGGAGCTGCAAGTTTCAGGAAGGGTATTGATATATGATATTGTTATATGCCTTATGGTTTCATATCAATATGACTTCTAAAGAGTTTGGAATTCAGGTTCCAGTCTAGGGCAATAGGAATAGAACCTCACCTTAAATGACAAAACCTTAAGCTAGCCTTAACCACTAGCTGATAAACCCGATTCAAGAAAACCAAGAAGGTCAAGAACAACCAAGTGCAACCTTAGAGGAGCCAAAGTCTGTGAAACCTTTAGAAAAGTAAATGAGGGGACTGCAATATTCTATGCAGGATGGCCTAAAGGCAGACTACTTGAATTTTTTTTTTTAAATATTTTGTGGCTAACCCCAAACCACTCAGGAAGTTATTAAACGCATTAACTCAGCAAAATCAACCCACTCCATCTTGTAGCTCTCATTTGTGCCAAAGGAAGTCATGTTTTCATACATGGAATCCAAAGGTAGTGCTGAGACACAGGCTCCAACAATTTCTTAGCAGCACAGAATGCAATGTTGTGGGCTTCACCTTAGTTACAGGGAGTGGGGATAAGGAAATGATATCTGAGAATGAAGTTTGAAATTCAAGTATTCCTGACCTTAGAGCTTTCTACACTGTACCTCCCTTGGTGAACTTTGTTATTAAAAGCAAGAAATGGACAAAAATATAGATACCTTTTGACCTAGAGATCCCACTGTTAGGTATGTAACCCAAGGAGAACAAAAACAGAAAAGAAATGTCTTGAATACACCAAAATATTCATAGCAGAACTTTTTATAGTAAAAATGAAAATGAAAAATGAAAATTCTTGACAGCAATATGGCAAATGGTCATCTAACTTGTGCTATAACTAGAACTTTGCAAAGAACTAGAAAGAAAGTCTATGCTTAAATTAAGAATGGCTAAACAAATTGTGCTACATGAATGTAATGAAATTATCACTCTAAGAAAAGATAAATATGAAGAATTCAGAAAAGCATAGGAAGATTTATATGAACTTATTCAAAATGAAGTAAGCAGAACCAGAAAAGCAATATGTATAATGACCTTAACAAGATACACAGAATGAAAACAACCAACCTCTCCTTCCCACCATCCCTGCAATTTTGTACACCGTATGATTATAATGAACAAACTTGGTCCTGAAGAACAGATGAGAAAATCTCTCCCTCCTTTGTGGAGTTGAGAGATTATGGGTGTAGGATATTGAGCATACTGTCAGATGAGCCAGAAACAACCAGATCTTTTCCCTTGATCATTTTCAAGTCTCTGTAGGGAGAAACTGACAGAGAACCGATTGGACCAATGAGTTGGTTAGAAAAGAAAAACGCCTTCTAAAACTAGCTGTTTTTCTCCCCTTCTTCTTATTCCTCTCCCCCTTGTTTTTGAAAAATCTGATTAACTTCTTTGGTGTTCAGTCAGCTGGCAGAGAGCTTGGGGACTTGGGTGGGGGAGAAAGACAAGGAGAATGTACAACCACTGTACAACCTCGTTGCTGCTAGGCATAATAAGGTGGAGGTCACTTGTCAAGGTCACTCAGTATTAGAGGCAGGAGATAACTCAGAACTTCCTGACTCCAAGTCCAGTGGTCTAACCACTTTACCAGGTTGCCTCTGTTCAATGGGCTTGAGACAGGAGGAAGAAGGAGGGAGGAATGAAAGGAAGGAAGGGAAGAAATGGGGAAAAGAGAAAGAAACAAAAGGGGAGAAGTAAAGAAGAGAAGAAGGGAGGACAAGCAAAGGAGAGAGATGAGGTGGAGGAGAAAGAAGAGAAGGAGGTAAAGGAACAGGAGAAAGAGAAGGGGAAGAAAGAAGAAGAGGAGGAGGAGGAAAGGGGAAAGAGTCAAGACCTTCAATCTGATTCAGCCTCCTCCCTGACCACTGCAGAAATTTTTAATCTTGCCTGCCTTCTGAATATTGCTTGGCTGGGCATTGATGTCCCACCTGCTGAGACTGCTTTCCTTATTGATAACCAATGGCGTCTTGTCTAAAGTTCAAACAGTGACAGGCAGCTTTCATGTTTGTAAACAGTATTGATCTGCATAAATAAACTGGCCATTAGAATTCGGGATTAAACAAGAAGGAGTATAGAGCATTTGTGAGATTAAATCCGGAAGCAGTTAATTAAAAATGAGCTAGGAACCCAGAGCTGTAAACAGCAGCCAATTAATGCAAATGTCTCTCAATCTATGAGTTCCTGCCCCCCCCCCCCCTTCAAAACCCCCCCCGTTTCAGTACAGGCTTTTTATTCTGATGCCAATAGTGTCCCCAGGGTAAAAACAGGGCCAATTTTGAACTGTGTTTCACCAATCCCCTGGAGTATTTCAGTGCCAGCATCCCCAAAATAGGAGTTAATCAGGATTAGCATCAGCAATGATAAAGCATCTATAGGAAAATTTAAGTTTAAATGAGTACAAAGTGAGTAAGAATAAAAATAATAACACACACAATACATACAATACATATATGTATCATTTGTATGTGTGTGTGTGTGTGTGTGTGTGTAGCATTTTATGGTTTGTAAAATATTTTACGTTACCTCATTTGATCCTCCCAACAACCCTGTGAAGCAGGTTCTATTATTATTCCTATTTACAGTTGAGGAAACTAAGGCTGAGAGCAGTTAAGTGTTAATAAATGTCTGAGGGAGAATTTGAACTCAGGTCTGTCCTGACTCAAAGTCCATCACTCCATCCACTGTACAACCTCGCTGCTGCTAGGCATAATAAGGTGGAGGTCACTTGTCAAGGTCACTCAGTATTAGAGGTAGGAGATAACTCAGGACTTCCTGACTCCAAGTCCAGTGGTCTAACCACTCTACAGGTTGCCTCTGTTCAATGGGCATAGAAGACACAGAGCTGTTGACAGGGTCAAAAAAAAGAAGAATCATGTGAAAGTGTTTTGAAAAGCTGTAGAGGTATAGGCTATGTGGTTCAGAGGTGAAGTAGGCTGGATTTGGAGTCAGAGGACCTGCATTCAAATCCTGGTTCTGCAACTTGCTTCTTGAACAACCTTGGGTAAATTGAGCTCCACCTTTCCCAGTTGTAAGGTGAAAGTGCACTTGAGATCATAAATTTAGAGTTGGAATGAACCTTGAGAGGTCACCTCTTCCACTCCTCTCATGGTACAAAGGATGAGACTGAGACCCAGATTGATCAACTGACTTGTCCAAGGTCAAATGGTCAGGTTTATGGACCCAGGTCCTCTGGCCCAAATTCAATGTTTGCTACACTCTACCTGTCTGCCTTAATCTCAGGCAGGGAGCAAACTCAGAAATCATTTAATCAAATGTCTTTTTAAAGAATATATTTTTACAGATAAGGAAACTGAGACTCAGAGATATTAAATAGCTTGATCAGGCTCACATAGTAACTGAACTAGGATTTAAACCTAGGTTCCCAGACTTCAAATGCAGCACTCTTTCCATTGAGTTGTGACCTCTAACATCCCTTTCAGATCTGAATCTGGGATCCCATGACACTAAGAGTTATGCAAGAACAAGAGAGTTGTTATTAGTTATTATTAGAATCTGAGCTCAGATCCAGCCTCATACACCGAGTAGACCCTAAGCAAATCCCTTAATCTCTGTTTGCCTCAGTTTCTTCAATTGTAAAATGGGGATTAAAAATGGCATCTACCTCCCAGGGTTATTATGACAATCAAATGAGATAATATTTGTAAAGTGCTTTGCAATCCTTAAAGTGTTATGTACATGCTAACTATTATTATTATTTTTCCATCTTTATTTATTTTTAAAAAAATTTTTATTGATGTATTTTTAAAATATCCCTTGGTATCTCTCCTCTTGTCCCTCCCAGATATCCATCCATATACCAAATAGTATTTTTTTAGAGATAAAGAAAGAAAAAAAGGAGGGAAAATCAGCATAACTGACACCTGAAAAGTCTGAAAATATGTTCCATATGCCACCTTTGTGCACCTCTCACTTCTGCAAACAGGTGGAGTCAGAGTGTCTTTTCATATCTCTTCTTTAGAGCCACATTTTACTCTTTGTTACTTTGCAAAATCCACTACTGATTTTTTGTGGTTGTCTTTTCCACTTCCATCATTTTATTATTATGGTCATTATTATTATTATTAGTTATATGGATCTCCCACATCCATGACCAACGGACTCACAGAACATGTTGGCATTCTTATTCAGGTCCTGACAAAGAGCATAGCCGTTAGCCTAAAGAGCAAGGTGACTGAATTGTGCAAGGATGGAGAGAAACTCCAAGAAAGAGTCAGGGAGCAAGTAATATTCTGCTCCTGATATGAGTGAGGTTAGCTCCAGGATTGGAATGCTTAACTTATGTGCTTTTCAAGCTTAATCATAAGTTACAACAAGCTACACCCCCTTGGGGTATTTCATTTACATCATTTTCTCTCCCAGGGGGTTAGAGGAAGAAAAAATATCCGCTGCACAGCTTTGGAAATTAACTGCTTGTCACTCACCAACTTGGAACCGGATTTGGAGATCATATCCTTTGCTCCAGAGCCCTGGACAGGTTCTTCCATTAAGGAGGGAAACTGCAGCTGGAAAAAGACAGTCGGGGAGCTCAGCTCCAATGATGAAAACCAGTTGCAGGCAGTTAGCATGGTAACAATGAGACTCGGTATTCGTAGGGCCATCACTTATCTAGAGATCTCTAAGCACCCTGTGCACAAAATTATTTAACCCTCTAACATTTAACCTTCTATCATTAGTTTTTTGAGACAGAGAACAAGAATGCATGGTCCTTTTCTCAGAAGAAGAGAGTATACACACGAAATAACTTCCCTCATTCTATCGAACACAAAGTTCATTAGACTGGGTAGTCAGGACACCAAGAGGCTAGTGCCCACCCTGCTTTTAACTGTGCAGTGTGACATTGGGTGATCTGCTTTCCCTGTCTAGGTCTCAGTTTTCTGAGCTGTAAAATGAGGGGTGTTGGATTAGGTGATTCCTAAGGTTCCTTTTAGCCCTGACATTCTATGACATCTAAGTCCCCTAGACTCTGCTGGCCAATTTGGAGGATGCTTTGACTGGCCGTAAAGCAAAGTGGCTAATTGTTTAAGAAAAATACACAGATAGCTCTGTCCCCTTCAAAGCATTCACTCAGAAAGTCTGTAAGTTTAGTGGAAACAGCATTAGACTTAGAAAAACCTGAGTTCCGATCTCACCTTTGGAACTCATCAGTTGTGTGACCAAGGGTGAGTCCTTTCATTTCTCTGATCTTCTCTCCTCATCTACAAAATGGTGGTGATGAATCTTGTCCTACCTACTTCCTAGGGTGGTCACAAGGCTAAACTGAGATTAAAATGCTCCTTAAATGTCAACCGTCCTCATTCCGTAGCTCTTCAAGCGGAGGAAAACTGCCTTATTCTTTTATCCTCATACTTTGTTTTTAATGGAAGACGCACAACTCAGCTTGATCCCCCTCCCTAGTCACCAGACAATTTCGAATGACTTTGGGCTGTTTTCAAAAATAAAATCTACTTGTAAAGGGCAATAATTTGCCACTGTTGGGGAGAGTCAAAACAACTTGTCACTGTCTCTGAAGGAAATTTATAGGCCACAAGATTTAGAGCTGAAGGGAATTTTGGGTATCTCATTCAACTCCCTCATTTGGAAAGTGAGGTCCAGTGGGACAGAGCTATAATTAGGGAAGAGTGACTGAGGCCTTTCTCAGGAAGCCAAAATGTATATAGCACTGATAGTACTCATAGACCTTCAGCAGTGTAAAAAAAATAACAGCTTAGTAACTAGTTAGCAAGAACAGTTACGGGGCAGCTAGGTGGCACAGTGGATAGAGCTCCAGCCTTGGAGTCAGGAGGACCTGAGTTCAAATGCAGCCTCAGATACATGATGCTTACTAGCTGTGTGACACTGGGCAAGTCACTTGACCCCAATTGCCTCACCAAAAAAAAAAAAAACAAGAACAATTAGTTAAAATAGAAAGCTATTCTATGATATGCCAGCAGCTGCACCCCAAGGTCCTAGGTAGAAAATTACTAGATATAACTCTGTAGAAAGCTTTAGTGACTTGTCCAAAGTCACACAGGTAGTAAATAGCAAAGCTAAGATTGGAACCTAGGTCCTTTTAATTCAAATTCAATACTTTTCCCACTATGTTACTTTGAAAGTGCAGACACTAATTTGGATGTATGAATTCTGGTATTTGTTAAATTACATCTAACCTTATAGTCACAGTTGGTACTTTAGGTAGTGTGATTTCCATATGATTACAAAGCATTTCTAAATCAAAGAAGAGGTATCTACAGATAGTTATAGATTGTTAAAGCTGTAAATGCCTTTAGAGATCATCTAGTAAATTCAGGGGTGGGGAACCTTCGGCCTTGAGGCTACATGTGGCCCTCCAGGTCCTTACGTGTGGCTCTTTGACTGAATCCAAACTTCACAGAACAAATCCCCTTAATAAAAGGATTTGTTTTGTCAAACTTGGACTCAGACAAAATGCCACACAGGTTCCCCACCCCTGATAGTTTAACCTCCTCATTTAACGGGTGAGGAAACTGTAGTTTACCTAGGAGAAGGGACTTGTTCAAGGTCATATAAGTAGGCACTGGGTGAGTTCTGATCCCAGTTCTGCCACTAAGAGCGTGTATGACCTTGGCCATGCCATTTTTTTCTTCTCTGGGGTTCATTTGAATCACTGGCAAAATGAAAAAAATCTGTAAGTCCTAAGATCTACTCCAGCTCTTAGAACTCTCAAATTATGTTCCTGTCATATTTTTATCATTTGGCTCCATGGAATTAAGGGGGGGGGGGCGGTGTTAAGGGCCAGGCAGGGTTGAGATGTCATCGTAACTTGAGTCCTTGACTGAGAGTCAAGAAGATTTCCAATCTTACCTACGACCTAGCCATGTGACCCTAAGCAAGCCGCTTCAGTTTCCTCATCTGTAAAATGGAAGACTAAAAAGGAAACTCTGTGTAAAGTACTTTGAAAACCTTAAAATTCTATCTAAATGTTAGCCGATATCAAATATGAGCTCCTTGAGGACAAGAGTTGTCTTCCATTTCCCTTTGAACTCCCCAGTGCTTAGCAGAGTGCTTTGCACATGGCAAGCACTTAATAAATGCTCTTTCATTCATTCATATAATTGTCATTGAATACCAGCAAGTTGGCAAGCATTACTCTGGAAAGCGACTCCCCTTGGTGATCAATCATTTAGAACAAGTTGGAGACAAGAGTGAAAAGAAGGGTAAAGTTGTATCCCTTGCAAAGGTATTCCTTTATTCAACAATAGATGTAGGTCCGTTCTTCTCCAGGCTAAACATTCATCAAGTTTTTTCTTGTGAACATGTTTTCCAGTCGCCTCACACTAATGGTTGTGATTTCCTCATCATAGATCCTTTGCTCAAAAGAGAAAATTAGAATATTATTGGAATATGAGTCTATTAGATGTCTGATTTGGGAATTGGTCTACTGAGTTATATAATAATGATAATGGCATTTTTAGAGCTCTTTCCCATTTACAAAGTAGCTACTGTATATAATATTTTACTTGATTTTCACAACAGCACTGTGAGGCCAGTAGTATTAGTCTTATCTTAATTTTATAAACTAGAAGATTTAGACTAAGAGTGGTAATGAAAGTTCACAGGATTATGGGTTTTGAAGAGATTTTAGAGATTGAGTCTAAACCTCTCATTTTATAAATGAGTAAACTGAGGCCCAGTGAAGGACAGTGAATTTGCTCAAGCTCATATAGGCAATGACAGGTCTCTGATTCTAGACCCAATATACTTTATACTCTCTACATTTCCACTCAAAGGGAGGGTCATTATCATTAGGATATTTTCATATCCTTAGCTGGCTAATGGCCTACGCAACCATATTGGATGTCGATTTGGAATCCCAACTACCCAAATTACATTTCAAAAGTCTTTCTCATGAGCTCTTGGGATATGATCAGGATAGTGATGGATGGAAGGAGCTAAGCTGCCGATGGCCCATATACCATAGGACATAACCCCCACCTTCCATAATCCTTATCAATATGGCAGTCATCACATCACAAATCCAAAATTCAATGTGCGTGAAACAGAGGATGATAGTTCCCTCTGTGCTGGACATACATTCAATTGGTTTTCAAAGACCTAGGTTTTCAAAGACTAGGGCCATGATGAAGGTGTGGCCAGGGTTGCATGACTATGAGCTGAACAGAGAATGTGGCTAGCCCAGGAGGTGAGGGCTTATAAAATAGCTTAAGTATCTCTCATATTTAAATGTCCACCTCTTCCTGATTCTTATAATGATATCTCTATAAGTGTATCCAACCAGTCCTGTTGCTTGTGCCTCCACAGTGTCCCTGGCACTGTCCCTTCCCTTCCATTCCTTTTGCTAATTGCTCTCCCCTAGTGATTGCCCTCACCCTGGTTGGGGCCCTCACTATCTCTTTCCTGGATAACTATAGCAGCTTCCTACCTTGTCTTCCTGCCTACCCTTTCAGCTTTCTCTTGAATACTTTCTGTCATGTATTGTATGCTGCTGTCAAATTGTTCCCTAAGCTCATCTTACCCTTCCTCATACACACATCTATATTTACACCATCCTGCAATACCATCCCTGTCTTCCACTTGCCCCATCGTTTTCACTTATTGTAATCTTTCTCATCCTTCAAAATCCAACTCAAATACATCTCCTCCATAATGTCTCACAGAAGTCTGTACCTATCCAAGGTGGACTTTATCTTACATCATACTATCTTTTTGTTTTAGGCGTATATCTTATCTCTCACCTAGAGTGGCCCTTCCTTTAGCTTCCCATAACCTTGTTTTCATTGTTGTGTGCGATTTAGAGCCTAGAAGTATTGTGTATAATAGGCATTCAGCAAATGTATGTTAAAGCAAATTATTAACAACAAAAGTATTAAATTATCATTAATAATTCACATTCCTATAACCCTTTGAATTCTTTCTTCACAACAATAATCCTATAAGGTAGACAGGTTATATGTTATTATCCCTGTTTGACAGATGTTGAAACTAACCTTTCCTGATTCCTTCCCTCTTTAAATGAATCTGCATTAACTTACTTGTGTACATGCATCTATCCTTCCACAACATCTGTATCATTTCTGCTTTTATATCCTGAGAAACTAGCACAATGCTTTGTATACTTCATTAATATTTGCTGAAATGAATAAAGTGAGGTCCAGAGAGGGTAAAGTGATTTGCCCCGAATTACACAGCTAGTAAGTGCCTGTCAGAATTTGAATCCAGATCTCCCTTCCCTTCTGAGAGAGACAGACAGACAGACAGAGACAAAGAGAGAAAGAGAGAGAGAGAGAAACAAAGACAGAGACAGACAGACAGACATAGAAACAGACAAAGAGATGTCAAATGGAAAGTCACTAGTGAAGATGTACTTGGGTATCCATTAAATGAGGCATCTGGGAGCATAGGGAAAAGGTCCATCCTTTAGAGCAATGATGTCAAACTCTTAGAAATGGGGACTATGAAACCATACATAAGAATAGCTATCAACTGTACATTGGCCTAAAAAACCACATATTAATATTGTCTATACTTTATTATATTTTCAAGTATTTTGTTAAATATTTCCCAATTATGTTTTCATCTGCTTTGGACCTCCCTCAGGAGAGCTGTGGGCTGCAGACTGCCTATGGGCCATGTGCTTGACACCTCTGCTCTAGAGCTTTGCCATGGCATCAAGCAGTTTCCCAGGGACCCCCAGTTCACAGAACATCTCCTCCCCAAGCATTCAACAAAGCAGGAATCACTCTGCTGGTCCATGGGCTGGAAAGCATAAAGTGTACATTTAGGGGTAACTGCAGTCTACACTGTACCAGGGCAGGCACAGGAGTTCTCAAACAAGACACGGATTTGTGTGTATTTCTTCTGCGTAAATACTACCACATGTGCCTAAAGTCCTTGGATCATTTACTCTATGCTGACATGAGTCCCCTCGGAAGAGTTACTATTTGGTTAGGTAAATGTTTTTCCCTCTGAGCATTCCCCTTCTCCCTTCCCCTTCCCTTTCCCCTTCTACCCCCTCCCCAGTCCCCCATCAATATCTTACAGATGTTAGAACAATACCCTGAATGAATAGTTTCCCACAGTGGAATGCCTGCATAGTAAAGAATGCAGAAATGATTTCTGGCTGTTTCTGACACTGAGCCTTAGGTCTGGTTGAGGCACCCACGTTCTGCTGCTCATGGACTGAGTGCTTACTCTATCGCTTACTGCCAAGCATTAAATGCTTGCTCCATAAACCTGGTGTAGATTATCACTTAGCTGTATAGATGTATCTAATAGAATTAAATAGTTTGGCTCCTGACCAGTAACAGATGTGCTACATATAATGCAATAATAATGAGACTGAAACCACCATGTAATGCCGAGGGAAGAATGGAGGAGAATTCATGTCACCCCAGTGAAGCCAGGAATGCTTAGTAAGAAGTAAACGGAAAGGAAGGCTATTTATTTGAATTAAACAAGCTTTAACTGTCTAATCCCCGAATTAATACCTTCCACACATCCTCTGGTATCCTGGTGAAGGTATTCATCAGTGGTTAAATGTAGTCTGTCCCATATTGGGCAAAGCCACAGATTGGTTTGCCTATGTGGCTTTTAGCCCAGAGCTGCCCCAGCCTCAGGATTCTGTAATCAGATTATGAAGGACTAAATCTTAACTGAATAGCAGTGGAGGTTGCCTATGTAACCAGAGCCAGCCAGGTCAGAAAGTGAGAGTTAGGAAGAGGAATGTCTCGATGGGGACAAATCAGAACCAGTCTGGGGTCTTGGTGTGGCCTCTGACATGCTGGTTTTGGTGAATGGAGTATTGGGTCCCATCTTTCCCTCTGAGGCCTTCCTCAGAATTAGGACCAGCTGCTGGGGGAGAGTGCTTGGCCCTGGCAAGATCTCTCTGTGGACCTGAATCCTAGAAGCCTGGACTTAAGGCCTGGCTCATATCTTAGTTTCCTGCTTATATGAGGGCTTCCCTCCCACTTCATCTGCCTTTTAGTATCATAGAATCTTACAACTGGAGGAGGCCAGAACAAAAAGCCCCTCTCTAACAAGCCAAGCAAGTGGTCATCCAGCCTTTGTTTAAATCAATCAATTGACAAGCATTTATTAAGCTCCTATTACATACCAGGCACAGAGCCAAGAAATGAGACAGTCTCTGCCCTTAAGGGGTTTGAATTCTATTGGGAAAAAGAACATGCCTCCTTTGCTTCCTTACAACTCCTTAGCTCCCTCTGTTCTGCCTCCCACCCCAACCCCCACCATCTTTTGAGAAGAATTGAGAAGACTTTGTTGTTTTTCCTTTCTTCCTTGACCTTTTAAATTAGATGAGTGGTTCTTAACTTTTTTGTGTGTCCTGTACCCCTTTGTCAGTCTGTGAAAGCCTATGGATCCAACCTCAAAATAATGTTTTTAAATATATAAAATACAATACATAAGATTACAAATGAAATTGATTATATTGAAATATAGTTACCAAGATTTTTTTTTCAAGAACAGGTTCATGGACCCCAGGTTAAATATCCCTGATTTTGATAACCTGAGAACTTGGATCTTTGGAACCTTACCCCTCCCTCTCTGTTCCAACCAGCCAACTCCAGTGATTTATATTTCTGTACCTCCAGAATCCAGGATTTTATCAATTCAGGTACTTAATCCTCTCTCCTTCTCCGTACTGATGAAGATTGTAACCCTTCTTGACAAGCAGCCTTTAAAAGCTGATGTGGCCAAAAAGTCCTTCTCACAGACATCCTGATAATGTCTCTATATTTATCTAGGCTGATTTTCAGACAATAAACAGCCTATGGATGGGCCCATATCGGAAGTCTTTCCATGTATCTTAGATCTAAGTACAAAGCCTTGGCATATGCAGAGTCACTTTCAGGTCAAGACAAGGCATCAGAGTCAGTGTTTTATAAAGTAGGACACACCTCTAACATACCACTGTGCCAAGTGTTTTGCCCACACCTTGGCCCTAGGTCTGATTCTGGGCATGGAACATATGAGCTGCCTATCCCTCAGTAAATGTAAGCCCATCAGCATGTAAAGGGAGGGAAGCAGAACCAGAAAAATAATATATACCTATAGCAATGTAAATGGAAAGAGTGAAACAAAATTAAACTAAGCATTGCATAATAATAATGACCAAATATTTTTGGCCCTGGAGAAAAAAGATAAAAAAACTACTCCCTCCCTTCTTCTCAGAGGTGAGGGACTATGGATGTGGAACATTACATATCGTGTCAGATATGGTTAATATGTTGGTTAGTTTTAGAGAAATGTTTTTTCCTTCTTTCTTTTAATTCTTTGTTGCAAGAAATGACTGGAGGTGGGGGGAGGGGGAGAGGGAGAATAAGGGAGAGGGACGAAGAAGATATTAAAAAAGTTGTCAAGACAAATTTAAAAAAATAAGCTAGTCAGTAAATGGAAAGATCAGGACACAGGAATAATAGGTCTTGATATTGAGAACTCTGATAGAAGGATAAAGGAGAGAGCCCAGGCACAAAAACAAAACAAAATAAATAAACAAAACAAAACAAACTGAGGTCAAGGAGTCATCAGCAAGGCATCTAGAAACTCAAGGAGTGATTGAGTCATGAGGAATCAGGCTAGTGGTGGCTGAGACTGGAGCCAGAGCAAGTCAGTAGGAGAGATGGAGGTCTGGTTTCTAAGATGTAGGTAGAGTCCAACCATGGGAGTCAGTGAAGAATGGAAGAGTATCATAAAGCCTGGGTAGGCCAGACAAATAGGTAACCTGCACCTGAAAGTACTGATCAAAAGAGTACCACATGTATGGGCTAGATGTAGTTGTAGGAGAGTTTAAAGAAAGAAAGAAAGAAGGATGCCCAATGGGACTTTGGGGATTGGAGTCAAGAGGACTGACACTGGTGGACAGAATAGGCAGCTGGGTCAAGGTAGGCAATACAAAGATTGGCATTGAGGACATCTGGCAGTAGGGAAAGATCTGGCAGGCAATTAGTATTGGAAGCCCCAACCACTGGGCCAAAGAAGTTAGAGTCTAGGTACAGGGTACTTGGGCTACAAGGAAGGAAGGAAGGAAGCAAGCAAGCAAGGAAGGATATTATTAAGCATCTACTGTGCACTTGGAGTGGCTGAATAGCAGAGATCAGAATCTCGAATACTAAGTCATTGGATGAGGTACAAAAGATTAGATGCAAGACAGATGACTGAACTAGTCTCCTGAAAAAGGACCTCCTCATGTACTTCCTATTCAGGCTAGGGCAGCTCAATGCCTTTTCATTTCTACCAGGCTCAGATGATGATTCAACCTTGGTTAGAAAACACTGGCTTCAGATCTGGGGGAGGATTTAGAATACATTTTATGAGTCACCTAAAATGTCAAACAATGTTGGCCAGAAAGGTGTTAGAAGATAAGAAATATTGATTTGGTCTGCACACTAGAACTGTGAGGAGAGACTGTTTTCCTAATGCTCCAATTTAATTGATTGATTGATTCAGTGTTTATTGAGTACCTCCATGGTGCTCCAGTACTATCCTAGGAATGATGAGAAATACAAAGTAGAAGTCATGGTCTCAGTCTTCAAAGATTATGTAAACTTTCAGGGGAGAGAAGAGATGCACAAACATGAAACAATCAGAGAATAATATGACCATATAGACTTCCCTGGTATTATGGATGGAGGCCTATGAATGCCCTGAGCATATGATCAGTAGTTGCTGTATTTCTCTTCTCCTACTCTTTCAAGGTCACTCCAGGTAGGAAAAAACAAAAACAAAAACAAAGAAACAAAAAAAAAAAAAAAAACCTGTCCCCAGCCAACAGCACCACTTGGTGGCTCACACAGGAAAGTATGTGAGCTCTGAGGCTCCTCCCTACCACCTCCTTTCTTCACTCTCAGGGGCCTTGGGCATATACCATGCTTCCTTCTTTTCCTCTGTCTTGCACTGCTCACAACTAAAATAAACCTTAGGAAATCTTTGTCTCACACACGTCCTCTTTAACCCCACCCTTCAAAATCTTTCCCAGTTACCTCAGGAAAATCATTCTCTTTTTCTTCCTTTCTCTCTTCCTTTGTTCTATTTATTTGTGAATCAAAAAAAAAAAAAAAACAACAACAACAAAACAAAACCCAGCAGCCTTAATCATGACAGTGAAATAAGAGTAGTGTTAGTTATATAACTGTGTTAAAGGAAAAGGAGACCTAGACGTTTTGAAGTTAAATTAGACATCAGGAACGACCAATGCCATCAGCCTATAAAACTCTTGAAAAATCCCAAACATCTCCTTCAGAATCTCTACAGAAGGTCCAACCGCCTACTTAGCCTTCACTAATCAAACCTGACTTTTCTTCTAGCACTAGAATTCAAGATATAGAGATACATACATGTATATGTGTTTATGTATAAATGTGTATATATAAATGTGTGTATGCACACAAACATAAATATATGCATATATACATATGAACATTAGAAGAACCAGGCATATCAATTGATGCAAAAACTTTGTCACAATTTTACTTTGAAATAATTTCTATCCTATCTCTATTTTATTTGCCTTATGGATTAAAACATTATACCATGTTAATTGATGCAGCTTCGTCATTCGAGGTATTTTTAAATTCCAATCCTTCTAACAATGACTTCTTAGATAATGGCACCAGCTGTAATCACTGCTGCAAGGGAGGTTGAGACTGGTGGAACTCTTTTGAAGCAATTGGGCTTAAGTGACTCGCTCAGGGTCACACAGCTAGTAAGTGTCAAGTGTCTGAGGCTGGATTTGAACTCAAGTCCTCCTGACTCCAGGGACGGTTCTCTACCACCACACCACCCAGATGCCCCAGTGGAACTCTTGAGGTCAGGGATTCTGAGTTGCAGCTAAGCCAATCAGCTGTCCACGCTAAGATCAGTATTCCTATGGTGGGCATCCCTAAGTGGAAGACCTCCAGGCTACCTAAGGAGTGGCAAACTGGCCAAAGTAGGAAACAAAGGTTCTGTGTTGATCAGAGTGGGACCAGAACCATCGGTAACCCTGGTACTTGCAGCCTGGGCAAGATAGGGAGCCCCAGGCTTTTTTTTTTTTTTAAAAGAAAGAAGTTGGGGGAAAAGGTTCTTGCCAGAGAGGTGATGGGGTCAAAAAGCAGAATGAGATACTTTCTTCTCAGCTTGGACAATGCAGGATTTTATTTTTCTGAACCCTGCTTTTATGAGGGCTTCCTCCTTTTTTTTTTAAGGCAATTGGGGTTAAGTGACTTGCCCAGGGTCACACAGCTAGTAAGTGTGGAGTGTTTGCTCTGAGGCTGGATTTGAACTCAGGTCCTCCTGACTCCAAAGCCAGAGCTTTATCCACTGCACCATCTAGCTACCCCTGGCTTTCTCCTTTTCTGAAATTAATTTTTATTTTTATTTTCAGTTCCAAATTTCCTTCTTTTCTCCACCCTCCTCCCACCTGTTATGATGTCCGTTATAGATATGAAGTCACGCAAAACCTATTTCCAAATCTTTTCTATTGTTCCATGGGGGGAGGCAGTGGGAGAGAGATACTGAATGCTTGTTAAATAAAAATGAAAACTGAAGGAAAATCAGGTGTGAAGAGACCCTTCCCTCTTGACTCTTCTTTCTCTACTTCTTAGACAATGCAGGTGTCCAGGGAAAGCCACAGGATTGCTCCATTTCTCCAGTCTTGACCCAAAGGCTCCCCTCTTCCCCTCACCATCAGGAACAGTCATCACTGCGATTCTGAAGTTGACAAAGTTTGGCTTTAGTGACTGCTGTTTCCCCATTCTGAAACCTTCTCCCTCACAGTAGGGGCCCCTCCCCATGCCACATATTTTTTTTAAACAAACACTTTACAAATATTGTCCTGTTTGATCTTCAAAATATTACCTAGGGAAAAAATAGGTCCTGGAAAATAGTGCCTACCCTGGGAGGTAGACACTATTATAAACCCCATTTTACATCTGAGAAGACTTAGGCTAAGTGGCTTGCCAAGGTCATACAGCTCATAACTCTCTGAGATAAGATTTGAGCCTAGGTCTTTCTGACCAGAGGTCTAGCATTTTATCCATTGTACCATCTAGCTGCTTGTATGATCACACTCTCTCTCTCTCTCTCTCTCTCTCTCTCTCTCTCTCTCCTGCCTTTAAGAAACCTATAAACTTCTTCACACTGAAATGTAAATAACCGACAAGCTCAATGTGTTTTTCTTTTTAGGTGAACTAGCATTTTAACACACTAGAGTTATGAACTAAAGAACTATCTCCTCATGGAATTGCATGTCCAAGATGTGTTTTAGGGTGTGGATACCTTTCCGTTGGCCCTAAAACAGCAGATTCCAACTTTTTGTGTGTGTTCTGGACACTTTGGGCAGTCTAGGAAAGCTTATGCACTCCTTCTCAGGATATCGTTTTTCAATATATAAAACATGTAGAATTGCAAAGGAAACCAATGATAATTGAAATAAATTATCAAAATATTTCAAATAATAATAACATTTATATAGAGATTTCTATGTGTCAGACATTGTCCTAAGCATTTTACAATTATTATTTCACCTGATCCTCACAACAACCCTGGGAGGTAGGGGCTATATTATTACCCTCATTTTACAATTGAGGAAACTGGGGCAAACATAGATGACAAGACTTACCCAGGGTTGGTCACACAGTTAGTAAGTGTCTGAGGCCATTTGGAACTCAGGTCTTCCTGACTCCAGACTCCAAGCTCTATTCACTGTGCCACCTAGCTGCTATTTTAAAAGAAGTTCACAGATCCCAGACTTAGAACCCCTATAAAATTACAAAGAATGCAAGGTTGCCTGGTCCTAATAATCCCTTACACTTACTTGTGTATAGTGTTTACAAAGCTTTCACACCATTATGTCATCTGATTCTCACAACATCCATTTAAAATAATCAGAGCTGCTGTTATTATTCTTACAAATGAAGAAACTGAGGCTCAAAGAACAAGAATAATTTGTCAAGAGCCACCATGACCTAGCAAAGGATGGAGCCAGGATTTGACCCCCTGTCTTCTAACTCCAAACCCATTGTACTTTTCACTGCACTAAACACTGGTGACTTGCACATATTATATAGCTCAGAGGGCTAAAGACCCCTTCCTTGATCTGGAAAACAGCGTGTCTTTGTTTCAGCACTTGGGCATATCCTTGTGTTCAGTCATCCATGTTCAACCTGTTCCAGCCATGCTTCCTACATAGACTCAGCTGCTGTCCAATCAACACCTCATTAACTGGATCTACCTGTGGGCATTTTATTTAATTATCTAATTGGAATTTAGTCAGAGTGCTGAAGTCAATGTCCTTCCATTTTCAGAGAGCTAATTGCCACCAGTGGCATGGACCCAGCCTCCTACAGAAAGTGGAAGATAGGTCAACATGGCTCAGTGATATCATAAATGTAGTACTCAAAGTCAGCAGTTTTCTTACCCTGCACCCATAATTAACTTTCCAAAAGAGCCCAGGAGGAAGGCAAAGCAGAGGCTGGATGGGAACTAGGTGCAAGTTGGTGGGTTTGGAGAGGTTCACTTCCCTTGCTGTTCCAGGGGTTATAGATTTGTCTTGCCAGATTTGGATATAATAATTTTCAAGAAGTTTTATAGGTTTTATTATAAACATTACAAATTTTCAAGCCCTGCAACTCCACTATAACTCTGCCCCAAGGGAGCCTGTGGGTGAGATCACTTTTCTGATGTAGTCCTCCCGGAATAACTAACAAGTGTTAGAAAGTAAACTCACTAAAGCCAGGGACCTTGCCTTATTTAAACTCTGCATCCTGAATCCCCTCCCCCATTCAGTACGATAAGCCCTTAATGAATGTATATTAAATTCTTCAAGGGTGGGAGCTGGTTGCAGGTGTTTTTATCCCCATCACTTAGCCCAGTACACAGTAGGCATTTAATAATCATTTGTTGAATTAATTTGAATCTCACTGGAGTGGGTCTGAGATGGGCCCGATCTAGAAAGACTTCTGCAGAGTGGTCAAGGTTGTTACTGAGAAATGTCAGTGCAGTTAGAGACATGGGATCTAAATGTTTACTCTGTCCTTTTGGGGGAATCTCCCTATATACTCATGATGTCAAGGAGAAAGAGTTCTTAGAGTGTCTTGTAGCCGTGACATGATGGAAAGAAGACTGCCCTAGGAATCAATAGGCCTGAGTTCTAACCTTACCTCAGCCTGGTCACGTATACCTCCCTCCCTTGACTATTTTTGTAACTCATCAGAAGACTTTGAAGGATCCTTCTAGCTTTAAAATTGTATAATTCTCAAGTATGGTACCAGAGAGAGAGAGAGAGCACTAGATTAGAAGTCAGAGGCCATGGATTTAAATCCTGTATCTGTTACTTGTGGATGAATAAGAAAAATGTTACTTGGTACTGTCATCTTCAGGCTGCTGAAGCTCCCTGTATTTACAGAAGGCTCATTGCTTTTAGTACATTCAACTCTAGGATATTTGGTTGGGGGTATATATAAATTATAGAGAGATATAATGTCAGAACCACAGAAATCATTCTGTCCAAGCTTCTCTTTTACACAGAAGGAAACTGAGGCCTCAGAGCAGGGGCATGATACCTCCAGTATCGCATTGCTATAGTTCCCCTTTCCTGGGACCTGCTCTCCTCCGCGACTACAATCTCTTCCTGGGGTCTGGCAGTTCAGGGCTTTTTCAGTCCTGTTGGGGAGTTTTGGGCTGTACTCTGTGGGGTGGGGGTGGGGGAGACAAATTGCTTTGTTTATTGAATGTGTATGAGTGTCTGCTCTAGGAAGGGCACTGTGCTGAGCCCGAAGGGTATAAAAAGAACATAGCCAGCCCACTCGCATCTCTCTTTTCTTCCTCCTCTTTTGCTTTCTACCCATCCTCCCTTCTTTCTCCCTTTCCTTCCCCCCTCCCACCCTCACCCCTTCCAATCCCCAATCTAGAGATGATGCTGCTCCTCCGGCCATGCAGAGATTATTCATTTCTTGGCAGGGAATTTGGGACTCGTAAGAATTAACATTTGGATTGTATTTACTAGTTTAAAGGCGCCCGAATTGCACGGAGGATTCAGTTGCACAAACTCTCTTGATGGGGAAATCAATGACAAATTGAGGAGAGGAGGCCTGGAGGATCAAAAAGCAAGCCCTTCCCAATCCTTGTTTGAAAACAGCCTCGGAGGGTGATTTATTACTTTTCTACAAGTGGAGCCAATGAGAGGAAAGGAGAGGCCCTTTCCTGGAGTCCCTTCACTGACCACCAAACCACGCTGCTCGACCCTTTCCCAGTATTACACTAGATTAGTCACAGGATATTTCATTTTAAAGCCAACCCAATGTTTTCCTACCGAAGACAAGTCTCTCTGAATGTTTATTGCTGTTATGTTGGAATCCTTTTTGCGCTGGGGATGGGATTTGAAAATGGAATACATTTCCTGTTGGAGACCCAGAGCTGGAAGTTGTGTAGAGCGCAGAGCCCTTGGCTGGCTCCAGCAGTAAATAATCACTTCTGTTCCAAGAAGGCACTCTCATTGGCGAGCCTTCCCCCGCACCTGTGGAGAGAAGCGCTCCAGGCCAGACCAGGCACTTCATCTGGATCATCCCTTGTGACATCAGTCAGGCCCTGGCCCTTGGAGCCCCGGGTTGTTGGAGCCTTGGCCCAAATGTTTCAAAAATTAAAAAGGTGGCAAGCTGCTCAGAGCAGAGATGTATAGAAGACAGTGGCCAGTACCTTCTTTCTATCTTTTTTATATAATAGACCTTTTTTTTTTTCACCTCTGTCCTCCTGTGTGAAAGGGAAAGAAAGCTTTTATCTTATCAAAGTAACTACTCCTAAGGATTGTCGAAGAGTTTGTCTGAGGCGTGTTCCACTCAGCCTTCATGTTGTAGATGAAGGGGAATAGAGGGAGGTGAATGGACGGACCGGTAGAGCGCTTGCTGAAATTCTAGGCTATTTCTACAGATCACAGGATCGTAGTTCTAGAGTGGAAGAGACCTTAAAGGGCATCTAGTCCAACCCCTTCATTTTACAGATAAGGAAACTGAGGCCTAGAGAGGTTAGGTTGCCAAGGTAACGAGTGTTACCTTGTCACATAGGTAATAAGTGGTAGGGCCAGATTTTGTAATTCCTAGTCTGACACTACCATTCTGCCTCCCTCTTTCTCCCACAAAAAGACAGGTAAAGAAATGGATGGATGGACTGGCAGGTATAGTCCATGTTTTACTTCCCATCCAGCCATCTACTAGGACACCTGGGCCTACCAGCCAAGGCTTGGCCATCTTCCCTGCCTCCATGTATACACCCTACTCTTCCTCTACTTCTTGCTTTTATCCTAGGAACAGTAATCAAAATCAATACTACCATTGCCATTAGAAGGGGCATGACAACTACCGCCCTGTGGCTCCACTCAAAATCTTTGTTAGTGTCAAGATCAAAGCTTCTTTCCCTGGTCACCACTTCCTCACACAAATGCATTGTATCCCCCTATTAGAAAGTAGGAATGATCTCACTTTCTGTTTGTAACCCCAGCATCCCTAGCACAGGGCCTGACACACAGTTAACAAATTAATAAATGCTGATTGATTGATTGATACAGAGTGATGCATAGACAGGGATGGATTGAAAGAATGGTGGATAGGTAGAGATGGAGCTGAATAGATTGACAGGTCGCTATATAGCTAGTTAGTGATAAAATTTCAAAATTATATACTATTTTGAAGTTTATAAAACATCTTCAATTCAATTCTGTAAGTGTTAATTCTGCATCTCCTGGGTACATGCTAGGTACTGGGGATATGAAGACAAAATGAAAAGTATTCCCTGCCCTCAGGGAACTTACAAAATAGCACTGTGAGGTGGGTTGCTTAAATATTATTATCCTTCAGGAAAGTGAGTCTCAATGACTTATCCTTGGTCACATAGGTAGTAAGCCCTGGAAACAGAATTTGAACCCAGGTGTACTACTCTCCATTAGCTACATAGTGTCTTGATCCCATATATGAGGAAATGGATACACAGATGGATAGATAGCCACAGATTCTGAACACTTCTCAGTTTGAAATGAGTTGCTAGAATTGCAAGGATTTAATTTCAAGTTAGTTCTGCCTTTCCTGTCTAATTGATCATTTCTACCTCAGCACTTAGCTTACTTTCTATCCCTGGTCCATGGAGCAGAGGGAGGATTACCAGGCTGAAAGAGCCTTCATCCATAATATGGGCAGCACCAATCATTAATACTTCTAATAGGGTTTTTTCCAAGTGAACTCCCATACTGGTCCAAGTATGGACCGCGTTTTTTTTTTTCTCTTTATATCTGCCTTATATAAAACTTGATACTTGATAGCAACCTATAATTGGTATTATTTTTCTGTGTGTGTGTGTGTGTAATGATGCCTGTGATTTCATTGGCATAAGAAACTCCCAGTGATAAAATTCCCTCTATCAATGCACATCTAACACCTGCTTTGCAATTTATAACCTTAGTTGCTTGGGGGCACTGAACAGTATTACCGCGATCACACAACTAGTATGTAAACCTGGGTCTTTAGGACTCAGAAGCCATTTTTCTATTCACTACCACATTAAACTAACTATACATTCCCCCTGCCCTTTCCAAGAGTTCATTTTGTATATATCACATGTTCCAGAGTAGCTTAGAATTAGAACAGCATGATATTAATATTTTCAAGAGCTTGTTAGCAAATTGATGGGTTTTTTTCCCACAGAAAAACTTCCAATGTTTGCATTCTTCAATTTGGGATTTCTTTTTTTTTCTTTTCTCCTTAAAAATCATCTGTGCTCTTCTCACAGTAAAGTGAACATCACAGAATCTGGCTGTTCCACCATCATGTGAAAGCCTGAAGGTGAGGTATCAGCTCAGCCTCTGTTGCTTGGTGATTGACAAGGCTGGGATTTATAATGGAAGCTGTACTGGATGAGGGAGTTAGGAAAGCTGGCTTCAGTTGCCAGCTCTGCCACTGACTAGCTGTATGGCTTTGGACAAGTCATTTAACACTTTGAAAGTTTTATTTTTTTCAGCTATAAAACCATAGAATCATGGAAGCACAGATTGCATAGAGGAGACCTGAGAGTTTTTCATTTGACCTGTACCTGAAAAGGAATCACTGTTATAAAATACCCACCCCCCCCAAAATGGTTATACAGTTTTCATCTGAAGACCTTAAGTGATGGGGAAGTTACTACCTCCCAAGGCTGTCCATTTCTTTCCTGAACAACTCTAATTTTTTTATGGTTTTTCTTCTACTAAATACTTTCTTCCATATTTTTCTTCTATTTATTCAATTCTATTTTTCTTCTGTTTCTTCTAATTTTCTTCTATTCTATTTTCTTCTATCTTTTATTTTCTTCTATTCTATTGGTCTTCTAGTCTTCTATTTTTCTTCTATTCTTTTATTTTTCTTCTATTAGCCAAAACCTGTCTCCCTACAATTTAACTGATACTTCTCTTACTGGCCTTACACGTTCTCTTACAAGTTTAAACACGAAAGTTCTTCACATACTTAAAGACAACTTTTATGTCCCTACTAAGTCTTCTATTCTCCTAGTTAAATATCTGGAGTTCCTTCAGCCAATCTTCAAATGATATGATTTTTTAAGCCTCACATTTTTCCTGATCGGTTCATTTCAGATTCTCCCTAGTTTATCTATGTTCTCCCCAAGATACAACACCCAGTACTGACATAGTACTCCAGGTGTGTTCCAACCAGGATCACTCCTCTTTTTTTTTCAATATACCAATTTTATTTTGCCTAAGGATAAAAGTTGCTGTTTTATAAACTGAAGAAAAATTTAAAGTTGAAAAGGCATATGTGAATTAGGACAGCATTGCTTTTGCTTTTTTTTTTTTTTGGCTGATGGAAAGAACTATATTTGGAGTAACAGAACATGAGTTTGAATCCTAACTTCGCTACTTTCATGGGTCCTGTGGCCCTCAGTAACCTATAAAATGACAGGATAAGACTGGAGGACTTCTAAGGTCCCTTCCTTCTAAGGTTCTTTTCTTCCAGACACAAATCTTTGATCTTATGACTTTGTCAGGATGCTGTTAATAACATTGACCATTGTATTTGACCAGAATTTCCCCAGTGACCTTGTTTACATTGTTTTGGTTTTTTTTTTTAATTTTCAGTTTTTTAAACTTTGGTTCCAAATTTTCTCACTTCCTCCCTCCCCATCCACCTCATTGAGAAGGTAAGCAACTCAATATAGGCTATACATGGGCAGATATGCAAACCACTTCCATAGTAGACATGCTGTGAAAAACTAACTCTATTTCCCTTAATCCTATCCCACCCCCCCATTTATTCTATTCTTTCTTTTGACCCTGTCCCTCCTCAGAAGTATTTGCTTCTGATTACCCCCTTTCCCAATCTGCCCTCCTCTCTATCATCCCCCTACTCTCTTGTCCCCTTCCCCTCCTGTTTTCCTGTAGGGTAAGACAGATTTCCATACCCAATTGAGTGTGTATGTTATACCCTCCTTAAGTCAAATATTGTGAGAATAAGATTCACTCATTTCCTCTCACCTTCCCCCGGTTCCCCTCCACTATAAAAGAGCCTTTTCTTTTCTGTTTTTTTTTTTGTGAGATAATTTACCCCATTCTACCTTTCCCTTTCTCCTTCTCCTAGTATAATCCTCTCTCACCCCTTAATTTTATTCTCCAGATATGATCCCTTCATCTTCAACTCACCCTGTGCCCTCTATCTATCTATTTATCTATCTATCTATCTATCATCTATCTATCTATCTATCTATCTATCTATCTATCTATCTATCTATCTAT
>NW_020948983.1:7857281-8061592 GCF_900497805.2 Vombatus ursinus
TATCTATCTATCTATCTATCTATCTATCTATCTATCTATCTATCTATTATCTATCTATCTATCCATCTATCTGTCTATATATACATACATATAATTTTTTCCCTCCAACTACCCTAATACTGACAAAGGTCTCATGAGTTACAAATATCATCTTTCCATGCAGGAATGTGAACAGTTCAACCTTAATAAGTCTCTTATGATTTCTCTATCCTGTTTACCTCTTCATGTTCCACTCAAGACTTGTATTTGAAAATCAAATTTTCTATTCAACTCTGGTCTTTTCATCAAGAATGTTTGAAAGTCCTCTCTTTCACTAAATGACCATTTTTTCCCCTGAAGGATTATACTCAGTTTTGCTGGGTAGGTGATTCTTGGTTGTAATCCTATCTCCTTTGCCCTCCGGAATATTATATTCCATGCCCTGTGGTCCCTTAATGTAGAAGCAGCTAAATCTTGTGTTATCCTGATTGTGTTTTCACAATACTTGAATTGCTTCTTTCTGGCTGCTTGTAATATTTTCTCCTTGACCTGGGAACTCTGGAATTTGGCTACAATATTCCTAGGAGTTTTCCTTTGGGGATCTCTTTCAGGAGGAGATTGGTGGATTCTTTCAATTTCTATTTTGCCCTCTGGTTCTAAAATATCTGGGCAGTTTTCCTTGATAATTTCTAGAAAGATGATGTCTAGGCTCTTTTTTTGATCATGGCTTTCAGATAGTCCAATAATTTTTAAATTTTCTCTCCTGGGTCTATTTTCCAGGCCAGTTGTTTTTCCAATGAGATATTCCACATTGTTTTCTAATTTTTCATTCTTTTGGATTTGTTTTACAGTGTCTTGATTTCTCATAAAGTCACTAGCTTCCAATTGCTCTATTCTAATTTTTAAGGAAGTATTTTCTTCAGCAATCTTTTGGACTTCCTTTTCCATTTGTCCAATTTTGCTCTTTAGGGCATTCTTCTCTTCATTGGCTTTTTGGACCTCTTTCGCCATTTGGGTTAGGTTATTTTTAAGGTGTTATTTTCTTCAGTATTTTTTTGGGTCTCCTTTAGCAAGCTGTTAACTTGCTTTTCATGATTTTCTTGCATCACTGTCATTTCTCTTCCCAGTTTTTCCTCTACTTCTCTTACTTGCTTCTCAAAATCCCTTTTGAGCTCTTCCAAGGCCTGGGACAGATTCATATTTTTCTTGGAAGTTTTGGATGTAGGAGCTTTGACTTTGTTTTCTTCTTCTGGTTGTATGTTTTGATCTTCTTTGTCACCAAAGTAAGATATTATAGTCTGACTCTTTTTGTGCTGCTTGCTCATGATCCCAACCAATTACTTGAGTTTTAAACTCTTTGTTAAGGTAAGAGTCTGTTTCCAATGTGGAGAATGTATTGTCCCAAGCTTTGGGGGTTTGTACAGCTGTTTTCAGAGATACTTCTAGGGACCTGAAAAGTGTCAGTTCTTCCCAGGTGCTATAATAAGGGGCGAGGTATTTCCTCTCCACCACCACAACAAGGTCCACCACGCCAGCGCTCCTCCTCGCCCCAGAACTGCCCCTCAGAACTGTGACCCAGATCCAAACATGGGCAAAACAAGAGATTCCTGCCTCAGCCCTGGCAAAGAGATCCTTGCAATCCCCCTCTGATCAGCCACTCGATTCCCCCTCAGTCTGTGGGCCAGAAGCTCCGAAGCCAGACGCTGCCCTCGGGGCAGCTGAAATCTAGCTTCTTCTCTCAACACAGTAATAGACTTTTCCCACTGACCTTCTAAGTTGTCTTTGGCATTCGTGGGTTGAGAAGTCTGGAAACTGCCACAACTGCCCACGATTCAGTCCTCTGAGGCCTGCTCCAGGGTCACTGCAGCCTGCGCGCCCACGCCAAACTGCGCTCCTCTCCCAGCCCGGTGCGATATACCTTTCCGATTAACCATCCAGGTTGTCTTGGGCTGGAAATTTCTTTTACTCTGTTTTTTTGTGGGTTCTGCTGCTTTAGAATTTGTTTAGAGCCATTTTTTGTAGGTATTTGGAGGGGTTTGGGGGAGAGCTCTAGCAAGTCACTGCTTTCCCTCCACCATCTTGGCTCTGCCCCCCAGGATCACTCCTCTTGTTTGGGACCCCACGCTTTCATTAATACAGCCTAAGGTCATGTTAGGGGGTTGTTTGTTTTTTTGGTCTGTCATGTCACATTACTGAGTAATATTCAGCTCATAGTCTACTATAACTCCTGGATCTTTCTCACATCAACTGTTGCATAGCCACAATACCTTATTGTAAAGATAAGATAATCAAAATAAAGTGCCTTCTAACCATAAAGTGCTATTAAAATATGAACTATAATTAAGCTATAATAAGAATTCAGATTTAGTGTAAGACTCTAGAACCTTAGAATATTATGGTAGCTCTGACCACATTATCCATTTTTTCTTAGAGACAAATTTCCCTTGACTATGAACTCCAAAGGAGAAAGGACCCTCAGCTGTACACCCTGGGTGGGTAGTGGTATGATGTTCCAATAGTATAGCTAGCTTTTTGTTGAACTGTAATTCAACCAAGAACTGCTAATTTTCTCCTGGAGAATCTGACAAAAAGTCTGCTTTGGGTCCTTAGAACTGGTTAGGTCTCTCAAATCTCACACTGGAACCTATGCATATCCCACCTCCAGACTTTTACTTCCAAAATTATTTCCCCCACCTTATTCAAGTCAAATCAAGTTTAAAAATTATTAAGCTCCTATTGTTGTGCCAGGCTTTGTGCTAAGCAGAGGAGAGATAAAAAATAAATACATAAATTTTTTTTAAAAAAAATTAAAAAGTGATTGCTCTCAAGGAGCTTTCAACTCAATTCAAACAACACGTGGATCTTAAGCACTTGCCTATACTTTTTTATTTTCAATAATTCAATTTAATCCAACAAGTATTTATTAGACAAAAATGAAAACAGCCCCTTTCCTCAAGGAGCTTCATGTGACTGGCACCTATTGGGGCAGTTTCCTATTAACTTGCTTCCCATCCTAATGGTACAGGGATGCGATATTGTTTTTTGGAGGGGGAAAAGGCAGTAGCTTCAATTCAGGCAGTTTTACATGGCTGGTACACATGTCCTGTTTGAAGATACACTGAATTCAAACTTTGCCATAATAATTTATGAAGAGAGATCAAGGAATAGTGGATAGGGAAGTGCACTTGCACTCAGGAAGATCTGGGTTCAAATCCTGACTCTGATACTTATTGACCATAAGATCCTCAGCAAGTCATTTAGACTGTCTAAATTTTCTCCACTGAGAAGGAGATGGTTGCATTTGATGTCCTCCATAGCTCCTTCCACTTTCAAATATATGCAACTCTAGAATAACCAAAATGGAAGGGACAGGAGAGATACTTCAGACTCATCTTCTTAGTTTATGTGTGAACACAGCGAAGTCAAGAGGAAAAATGTCCAAGGTTATATAACTAGTTAGTGGCAGAGATAGATGTATGCTTTATACCTGCACTTTCTGATTAATACATTGTGGATATGCATGAACATATTTAATCCTCACAATACATAACCCCATAGGCAAGTAGCAGAAGCACTATTATCGCCACTTTACAGATGAGGAAACTGATGTTAATAGAAGTTAAACAGCTTTCCAAAAAATCACAATTAGCAAATGGCAAAAGTGGGGACTGAACGAAGGTCTCCTCACTCCCTTGTGCAGTGTTTTCATCGAGGCACCCACGGCATTGAATGGACATTTCCTATGGGCTCAGGTTGGGTCCTGCAGCAGAGAAAAAATGGCAGGACCCTAGGAATCCCAGCAGCACTCCATCAGTATATGGTTGGCCGCCCCAATCTTTTGCATGGAAAGACTTAGGAAACAATGCAGTTTGATACATACTGAAGCAGCAAGATGCCTTGCCTTGTGATGCTCCTTTCTAATAACTTCAAGCTTGGTGTGACAGTATGAGCTGAAATATAACCCTCCATTCCATCTTGATTAACATTCCCTTGTGCCCAAGAAAGGCCATGTACTTTCCTCCATGAGCGCTTTTATCCATTTTTTACCCCTGCCTTGAATACCCTTTCTCCTCCTCTCCTCTCCTCATCTCAATATTACTCATCTTTCAAGTCCCAGTTGCAGGAAACCCTTAGAGCCTACTGGATCTACTTGGACACCATCATATGCTGTCATAGTTCTGCATCAAATGTTTGGTCTTTAAAGACCTTTACCCTCTGGCTCCAGACCACCTTTCTATGTTATTCCTTTTCATATATTCCAGGTACCAGCATAACTGGACTACTTGCTGTTCTCTGTATATCTCATTCTATTTCTGAGCAGTGTGGTGCAGTGGAAAGAATGCTAGATTTGAAATCAAAAGACCAAAGTTCAAATCTTGTCTATGTGCTTTACTACCTACCTTAGGTAACCTCCCTGGGAGTCAAGGGACTCCTCCGTAAAATGAGGGAGTTGAACAAATGACCTCTAAGACCCCTTCCACCTTTAAACCTATGATCCTTTACATAAACTGTTCCCTTATTCCTGGAATGTATTTTCTCTTTATTTCTGCCTCTTAGAATCCTTAGCTTCCTTCCATACTCAATCCCGGGTCACTTCCTTCACACCTGATCTAACATGATTCCCCAGTGGGTAGTGTCCTTCCCCAGCCCCACAAAATGACTGAATAAATTCTGCTTTTACTTCTCGTCATATGGTTTTTTCTGCTACTAGAATACAAGTTCTTTCTGGGAAGGGACTGCTTGTTTTTGCCTCTGTATCTCTGGTGCCTACCACAGTTCCAGGAACCAGTAGGTTCTTATAAATGAAAGAATGAAGGCATCTGTTCATCTCTGAACCTTATCTTTCCTAATCTGTTAAGTGAGGACGTTTGACTACACAATCTCCTAAGCTTTCTTCTAGTTTTTAATGCTCTGTGGTTCTCTGTGAAAGTGCTTCGTAAGCTATAAAGTACTACACAATGTAACTTGCTATTATAAATATGATCTTAATAAATATGATTAATATGTACATTTATATTCACTCATGGAAGGGCAGGAACCATAGCTTATACTTCTGTATCCTATAATGCCTTGCATAAGACTCTAAATCTATGATCCAATGAGTCCCAATGGCTACTCAATGAATAATTGTTGAATTGAATTGGGGTCTGAGCTGCTTGATATCCTCTGAGCCTACCCACAGTTCCCCTCCTCCCAAAAACTGCTAGTATATGGAGACAGTCCTAGTTCCCACACATGTTCACTGGCCAGACACGTGTGTGTTCTGTCTCTTGGCCAAGCCTCACTCCAGCAGGCCATCGCCATAGGCAATTACTCTAGAACAAAGCCCTGTCTCAATCTGAAATCATCATGAAAAAGTCAGCCACAGGACCCCAGACTGACAGGCTCGGCTTGGTCTTCTTCAGCCAAAGCGAGCTAAGTGGAACCTGCCATCCACTCCTGCTGCCCTCCACAGGGTCTTGGGGTCCTGCCCATCAAAGGCACACCTTCCGCACAGCATCATGTCAATGCCAGCTTCCAGGCTGAGGAGAGCTGCTCCTTCTATTGAACAGTACAAAGACACTGGGTCCCTCCTCCTCCACTAAACAAACTGTTAAAACTCCTGACCTTTGGAAGGAATATCAAGAATGGAAGAATTTACAGCTGTTTGTTACAGGTCGAGTCTCTCAGGGTTATAGAATGCATGCTTCTTAAAGTCTCAACCAAAAGCTCATTGCCTGGCTACACTCTCAAAGGCTGATTTCTCTCTCTCTCTCTCTCTCTCTCTCTCTCTCAACGCCTCCTCCCCCGTCTTTCTCTGACTCTGTCTTTCTGTTGTCTTAGTCTCTCTCTTTCTCTCTCTCTCTCTCTCACACACACACACACACACACACACACACAGAGCAGTAAGTGACTCAGTGTAACCACAACCACTTGCCCCTAGGCCTGTGGGCTGGCATTGAAGAGCCATGTGGCCCACCGACTTCCAAGGCCCCTCAAAAACAGGGGCAGAGCCATTTGCCCTCTGAGCCTCAAGAAGACTAAAACAAAGTCTGACATCTGGACATGGTGAGGTCTGGGCTTCTTGCACTGGGTCATTAGCCATGGTCACGGGAGAGAGATGTTCAAAATTGGGAGGGAGGATTAGGGAGCAGAGCCTCAGAGGAAGCCGCTACTCCAATACTGCTAGTTCTAAATATCAACTTTGTGAAATCCTTTTCCAATTTCTAGCAGGGGTCCCCAACTAATAGATCTCAAAGCTGTACCTGGTGGTTCTTTAAACAGGAAACTTCTTCTCCAGGCCAGGCTTTTAGAACCTCCATGATTCCCAATAGTGAAAGAAACACAGGAGGCAGTAGAGTTCTGAACTTCCCAGTTCTGCTCAAGGCCTTCCTTGTCAATACACCCTCACTCAATGCATACACCCTCAGTGACTTCATTGTTAGTGCCCTCTTACCCTCCTTTCCCTGGGTGGTTTCAGGAAAAACAGCTCTTCCTCCCAGAAAATTTGGGGAATCCCACCTAAAGGATTAGAGGATCCATTCAGAAAATGATGCAAACACATTTACAATATCTTTGTAAAATATCAGAGTTAGGAGAAGAGAAAGATTAGGAAATAATAACTCTGGGACTATATCTCCAAATTGTATATTAATCAAAGGCTCATAATAATCATTTATTTCTGAATAGAGAGGCAGTGAGCCGACCTCTGATTTAGGGGAACCTGGGTTCAAGTCCCACCTGTAGAACATTCTGGCTGTGCAATCTTGGGCTGGTCACTGAACTTCCCAGTGGTCTAGGCACTCTTTTTAAGGCTCTAAGTTAGTGACCCAGGCATTCTCAAAGACTGGGTAACAGAAGGTACTCATCTGCCTTGGTAGAGAAAGTTCTTCCCAGTAAATTCCCTACACAGAGGTCTGGTAAAATTTTTGAAAATGTGTATAGTGCTTATAAATCCTCAAAGTATTTTCATATCGGAAATATCATCTTATTTTCACAGCCATTCTGAGAAATGGTCACTCTGGTACTCCTCTCCCATTTTGCAGATGAGAAAATTAAGGCTCAGAAAGTTTCAGACACTTATTTATCCAAGGTTACATGGCAGTAACAGAGTCCTGTGACTCTTCCAGGATGTGGTTTGTCTTTGGGAAAATCTGAGATAATCACTGAGCTAAAGGTCAATTCTGTTCTAGGCATTCCCTGGAACAGATAGCTGCTCCCACTTGATACATTGGAGGGGGAAAGGAAGAACAGCACAAGGTATTTGTGTTTTGTTTTATTTTTTTAAACCAGACACCCTTTTTGTTACTGGAAAACCGACTTCAGTTCTGATGGTGAGGGATTCTGGTCTCTCTTTCCATTGCTACCACACAAGTTCAATAGAACTGACCGACTTGGGGAGGGTGTTCTTCCTACAGCACATGGGATGAGTTAAAGGATTGGCTTGGCTCCTGTGGGTTGTTCGTGCTAGCCAGGACATTACACACTCCTTCCCTTATCCCCCACCCATGAGGCAAAACCCGTCCTTGAACATCTGGGGTTCACAGGAGTTCAACCTCTCAGTCAAGCACCGATGTGGAACCAATCCTTTACACAGCATGCATTTTCGGCAGAATGGCTTTAGCACAATATTCATGAGAAATGAGGGATCAAGCCCCAGGAGACACCAGGTTCTTGAGATCAAGGACAATTCTCTTTTTAAAAAAATCAGGCTTGAACTTGACTCCACCCTGACCTTGGTGCTTAACTCATTGCTTTGCTTTACTCTTTCTGTCCTTCCCCTTCTTCCTATTCCTCTTTGTCTCAACTATTGGGAGAAGAAGATACAAGGCTACGTACCCAAGGGAAATAAAAAGAAGAGGGATTACTAGAGATCGTAAGGGAACTACCCCAACAGTGGAGTTTCTTAAAATTGGGCCTGAGAAGGTCAGGAATTGACCATGGGAAAACCACATGGCAAAATCACAACCCTTTGTCTATTTGGCCCCTGTCCACTCTTAGTCCCGTGCTCAGCTATTTGACTGCTGTTGTCTGGGAAGAAAGAAGAATGTAAGCTGGACCTTCAAGCTGGGTAGGATTTGGGAAGAAAAGAAGAGAAGGAAGGTTGATATTTCATGGGAAGGGGGCAATTGTGAGCAAAAGCACAGACATAGAAAAGCTTCAGAGGGAAAATAGTGGCCTGGGTGGCTATTTATAGAGGATGGGAGCTAAGGCTGAAATGGGAAGGTGGAGCCAAATGATTAAGGGTATTGACTGTAACGCTAAGGAATTTGAACACTGTCCCAGGGACTTCAGTGGCCATCTGGTCTAACCCTATTTTTTAGAGATGTTAAGGAAACTGAGTCCAGAAAAATTAAATTATTTGCCCAAGGTCACACAGGTCCTCTGATACCCAAAGTATTCTTTCCACAGAACCAGATCTTCATAACTAGAAGTGCTCACCAAAAACTAGGAGGCAAGCTAAAGCCAGGGGTATACAGATGGACATGGGAAGGAAAGCCAAGACCTTACGGGAATTTTGGATTAGTTGAGTCCCAGAAATAGCCATGGGGCACATAAAAATGTGGGGAGGAGATCACTGGCTGTGCAAACTGTCCAGAGTCATCAGGTCAGCCAACAATGGTTTTTATTGGTTATTATACTAGAGGACATTGGCTAGATCCTCATCTTTCCTTGCTCAGGTAGCACTCTAATGATATAAGGTACCTCTTGCTGATATGGACACACTGAAATCTTCATTGGCTTCTTCATGTCTCACTAGACACCTCACAGACATCATGAGAAATCTTTCCACCCAGACTTGGCCATCCCCAAATGCCTACAGTGTAGTGGCAGCAGGGACAGCCACCAGGAAATGTCTAAAATCAAACTGGCCTGTTTGCTGGTCCTTCTGCATGATGTTCCATCTCCAGTCTTTATCCCTTTGCATAGGCCATGCCCCATGCCTGGAATGCTTTCTCTCCCTGCCGCTGCTTCTTGAAATCCCTAGCACTCTTCAAGGCCCCATTTAAAAGTCACCTCCAACAGGAAGCCTTTACTGATTTTCTACATCATTAGTACAACTCCCTGAAACTGCTTAGGATATATTTTGTATTTACTTGTCTAGGGACACATTTTTCCCCTAATTCCTCAGGGGCAGAGATTATTCATTTTTATCTTTATCTCTACTTTTTTTTTTTTGGCTCATTTCTGTGATTTCACGGGTGTAGGGAATTCTAGGTGAGAAATATTGCCTGTTGGTGCCAATTGGCAACTATTTTGCAACTTAAAGTGTTAGAGAGTCACTGGAAAGCATTGAGAGGTTAAGTAACTTCCCTAGAGGCACATAAACAATAGGCATCAGAGACGGGATTTGAACCAAGGTCTTCCTGACTCTGAGCCCCAATGTGCTAGCCACTATACCACGATGCACTGAAACAATTAGAGCTGTTCATTAAGTGCTGGTTGAATTCTCTAAACTAAGGGCATGGTCAGAAAACACCAGCCTAGACATTCCAATGAATTCTCAATGATGTTTCCAGGTGACCCTTACTCACCCAACTCCATCCCACTTTGAGTAGCTTTCCTTTTGGCCTGATGGGCCAAAGAATGAACAAGGAGCTGCTGCCAAAGCTGATGTTCATGGAGAGTCCCTGGTGGAGCCAAGCATATTTGCAGCATTCAGAAAGACACTTGGCTTCCTAGGCCGCAGTAGGAGAGAGTATTTTTTCCCCAAGTCCCAAGTCATAAGGTCCCTTGGGCATCTGTTTCCGTTTGTTGTTCACATACGTGTGGTCCAGTGTCTAAGCCCACTGGAACCAACTGCATTTTCAAGAAATTTTTTAAAAAAGGTTAATTTTTAATATTGAAATTCCACTGGTCATCATCATTATGCCCAATGGCTTTCTGCCCTTGGATACAGCAGGAAAGTAATTTAAATTATATGAACTAATTTGATTGGAAAGTGGATGTGATTGCAATAGTGTGGAGGGGGTGTCCTTGATGCCTAAATGGCCTTACCTCTCCCCAATCTTAAAGTCTTTGAAAATGGGACAATTTCACTGAAGAAGAGACTCATCTCAATTGAACAGTCAAGAGGTCTCCTCTGGGCTCTCCAGAGCATCCATGCTGTGTCAGTACAATGCCAATTAGTGGGGTAGTAGAAAATGCAGCCATCTGAACTCTATCGTTGCTGGACCAGTTTGTCAGCTTTTTCTTTTCTACTGAAATAAATAAAACTGATTTCTACTAAACCTCATTGTTCAAGTGGGTGGTACTTTCCCCTTGAAGACCTCTTGTTTTTTAGAAGCATTGTGAATGTATAGGAGTGATGATATAGAGAGTGGGGGTGAAGGAAAGCTATAGAAATCTATCTTCTTCATTGTTTCCTGTTATGCATTTCTGAACATTTTCTGGGAGATCTGACTCATAGTTCCTAATTTAGCACAAAATGTATCAAATCAGGTCAGGGGAAAAACTGCAATCATCTTGCTTAGTCCTACTTATGGCTAACCAAAAACTCAGGGAAACATCTACCAACCATGCATTTTGACCACATCTTTCACTCACTACAATACTGTCTTCTAAGATAAGCGTAATAAGAGAGAGACAGAGAACAGAGACAGAGAGACAGAATGAGAGAGGGAGGAAGGAAAAGAGAAGAAAAAGATAAGAGGAGAGGAGAAAGAAAAGAAAAAAGTATGAAGAGATTCTTACTGGAAATGGATAGATTGAATTGTTAATAGTACATCATAATGTTACTCTGCTCAGAATTTTTTAGACCTTGTGATTTGGAACTTAAGTGTTCTTTTCGTAAATCTCAAATGAGTCCCTCCTGGTCTTTCAGACCTTGGTTTTCATTCACCTTCCTCAAAAGTCTTTGGAAGAATATGATCATGTAATCATAGACTCTGGGGGACCCAGAGTTTACCTGATATAACATTTCCTTGAAGCAAGAATCCTTTCCACTACATCTGGACGAAAGATCTGTTTGAACATTTCTAAGTGATAGGAAATCACTACCTCCCAATGGTGGGAGCTTAAACGATTAGAACCACCCACTTTTGGAGAATTCTCATCTAGGAAGTTTTTTCCCTTATTTTGAGACAAATCTATTTCTCTCTAACTTTCACTCACTGGTCCTAATTCTACTCTTTGAGACCAAACAGAATCAGTGTACTCCCTTTTCCATCTGACAACTTTTTAAAATGTATGAGGAACATTCTGTTTTTGTTAGGGAAACTGAGGAATAGGCAACAGCATATGTTGTCACTGGGGAGGCCACTCTACACAATCTTTGACTTTGACCTTGCAATGAAATTAAGGTACTCTTGATAAACAATTTGCATAGCCTCAAACCTCCTTCTCCAGAAAATCAGGAAGACTTCAAGTGGATGCCTGGGGAGATCATATCACCAGCCTGAGCTGGGCTGATAACCCATTCTGAGCCTGCCAAACCAATCCTCAAAGCCATATACAGCTCTCAATAAGTAGTAATATCCACCCCACATACCAAAGCAGCCCTTTGTAACAGCCACCCGTCACAAGGGTGAAAAGTTGTCTCTACCAGATGTGCATTCGATATGCAGCTGTTGACGTCTGTTGCTAAATTGATATGATTAACTTTTTTTAACATGTCCCTTGTTAAACACATTCTGTTTCTAAGACCTCAAGCTATCACTACTACGGTTTTTTCCAGGCAGAGTAAGGTGAACTCCTTTTCCCCTATAGGCCTACCCTACAAATTGCTTTTCAATAATCCCAGAACCGGGAGGATAGCCGGCTGGCAGCCGTGTTCTTCGTGACAATGAGACTCAGAAATGCATCACCTGCAATTGTAACTCCAGCCTTGATGTGAGACTGAACTAAAGATAGAGTATCTGGGTCTAATTAAGGCAGCTTGCACTCAAACTGATAAGGACCTGTCCTCATTACAGCCGAAGGAAGGGGAAAGCAGCTGCACAGGCAGGAATTGGTGGGGAGTTGGAGAAATTTCTAAGACATTTGGAAACATGCCTTGTTTTAGTATTCTAAAATGGTGTTCTGATTTCTATGCCCAGTGCCATGGGCTCATTAGCATGAAGCTGTCTGTTCCTCTGTGTGCCCATCATAAAAATCATCATCAAAGTGGGCAGGGAGTGATGAAAAAAGGAGCTTGGGAGTCTGATTAGGACAGATAATGGGCTTTGAGATTGCAAACACAAAGGTATTCTCTATAGAGAGGTATTGGGGCATAGTGGATAGCGATGGACTTGGAGTCAGGAAGACATGAGTTCAAATACTGTCTTGGACTGTGTGCTCAGCTGACCTCAGTCTCCTAATGTGTAAAATGGAGATATAATACTAGCATCTATCTCATAGAGTTGTTGTGAATATTAAATGAGATAACAAATGTAAAGAGCTATGCAAACTAAAGCTCAATACTTATGCTAGCTGTTATTAATGTTGTTGTTGTTACTGTTATTATATGAGATAAGATACATAAAACACTTTATAAAACCTTAAAGTGCTATAAAAATGTGAGCTATTATGGCCCCAGCAACCATCCAGATGCACCATGTTCTAGCCCACCCTGAGAAACGTCAAAGGATGGGGTTACACCTTTTTGGCTCTTAAAGTATCAAAAGATGGTGTAACATTTTTTGACTATTAAAGTGTATTTCCACCGCTCATGTTAATCTCATTGAGAAAGCAACCCCAGGCTTCACATAGACCTTTGGCATTTTGTAGACTTCCAATGAAGTCTATATGATACTATAAATCGAAATTATCTTTCTTTGTGTCTTAGTCCCTTATTAAACTCTAAGTACCATGAGAAGAAGGTCCACATTTTCTGATTCTGGTCTCCTACCCCTCAAGCAACTAGACAGTATTCTATAGAAAAGTGGCACTTAATGAATAATTGTTGATTGAATGAACGTATGGATGAGTGAATGAAGGAGATAAAATGTATCCATAGTAATGGCTCTTTGTCCAGGTGAGAAACTTCACTGAATGTTCTTTGTTTGAGATACAGTGGGATATAGCAGAAAGAAAAAGAGATTAGATGTTAGAGGAGCTGGCATTCCAGTGCCCATGCCTTCTCTAGAAATACAGCTGCCTTCCATTTAGAAGAAAGAAGAGTGGAAGCTATGGGGAAGCAAAGACAGTCTCATGCCCTGATCTTAAGAGGGGCACTCTAATCACTGAGCAAAACAAGTGGCTGTTTGGGTATGAAAGCAAGGCAGCCCCATTTTAATGGTTTTCTTGTTGTTCAGTCATTCAGTCATGTTCAACTCTTCGTGACCCTTGGCAAAGATACTGGAGTGGTTTGCCATTTCCTTCTCCAGCTCATTTTAGAGATGAAGAAAATGACACAAACAGGGGTTAAGTGACTTGCTCAGGGTTACACAGCTAGTAAGGGTTTGAGGCCACATTTGAACTCAGGTCTTCCTGACTCCAGGCCTGTCACTCGTATCCACTGAAGCATCTAGCTGCCTGTTCTAATGGGCCTGTCCATTTACTAATCTCGCTGATTTCCCTGCCAGGGCTTAGAAATTATTATCTGGTTTATGTCTTCCCTCTCCACTTTGTAAACAAGCCCCTTAAACATTGTCTCCTCTGCTTAGGGACTGTTTTTTGTGTTTTCCACAAGCCCTCTTGACTTAAGTGTCAGGACCCACTGAAAGAAAACAGCAGCAAGACTTCCTCTCCCTTCTGGCCCAACCCCTGTTCTTGGCTTCAACCTAAGTCAGGTGAGACAGGATACCCATTAGCTATGTGACATTGGGCAAATCAGTTAGACTCTGGGCTTCAGTTTGTCTCTCCATCATATGGTTTTTCAAGCCCCATCTAGCTCTAGCATTCTATGTTTTTGTAATTTGGGGGGCATGGAAGAAGGGGTACAATGTAAATATTTCACAGAGCCTCTTACCCATCCAAAATGTTCCTTGGCCCCTGGGCCAATTCCTTCAAGCAAGCACTAAATGGTGCTCTGGTTCTTATTGACCCATTCTCTTTCCCTTTGGAGCTAATCGACTTTGCTGAGTAACACGGGGCAAGTGATTTCATCTAGCTAGGCCACAGTTTCCTCATCTGCAAAATGATGAGGTTAAGCTAGATGATCCATAAGTTCCTTCCCACTTTCAAGATTAGTCGAAGTTTCTATGATTTCAGTCCAGAAGGTGGCAAAAAAAAAAAATCAGGGGCATGAACCAAACCTGCTAGTCAATGGCTTGGCTGTGGATCCCCAAAGACATTTTGGATGTAAGAATCTGGCAGCTGAAGTGTGCATTTCTACAGGGTTGCTGACATACAATTAATATAAAGTCTAGGAGGCTGTTTGGTGCCCTTCCCCGCCAGCACAATGAGAACTAATGAACTAAATCTGAAAGCATCAGCATAAGATTTTGACAAATGCGGTGTTTGCCTATTGAGAGGGTGGGAAATTATTATAAATAGCAAGCTGAGCTTGTTTTCAGGCACGGACACGTTAGGAACAGCGGCATTATGGCCTTGCTTGGCTGTTCGATGTGTAAATGATTTCACACTTCTGCTGCTGAATCAATTGGGTGTTTCTCTGTTTAAGAATTGCTGGGATAAAATGTTTCCATCTCTATAGTCAGAGCATGTCCTTGGCACTTCAGGGGGCTTTTGAAAAGCACTGGTTTTATATTTAAAAGTAAAGCATTGCTATCAAGAATTTTTTAAATTTATTCGCCAGCAATTCAGAAATGACAGTGCCCTAAAAATCTCCCCTGAAAGAGATACAGCAGTGGGGATTTAGGGGCACTTAGGAGAAAAAGGAAGTTAAACATCAGATGTATCTCCTTAGCTGAAGAAAGTCAACTCTCTATTATAGGAGGTCATGCCAGTGGTGGGCTTGGCTAACCTAGATAAAACAAAAGCAAGAGGATTGGGGAAACCCACAGAAATCAATGGAGGTAAGCTGGTGTCTAGATTTACCTACAGGAAACAAAGTGACTGTGAGAGTTGAGGGATCTGTTTCTGAAGCCTCAGTATACTGCCTCTGATGTTCCTATAAGAGAAGAAAAAATGGCATTTCCCTGGGTGTGCTTGGGGTCTCCAATAATCCAAAATGGGTGCATTTCATTGATAGTCATTTCTTTGCTATTCTCAGATATGAGGATCTCAGTATCAGAGCTCTTACCACAGCCCTTTCCTGATGAAATCCAAGCTACTTGAGTAGGGAAGGTCCCAAGTGAAATGTGTTGTATAGGACTGGGTGGAGAAAGGATGAGAATGAAGATTATGTGTGTTTTGAGTAAGATGCAAGGAAGAGAGAAGGGGAGAAGAGCAAGAAGAGAAAGAAAGGAAGAAGAGAAAGGGAAATGAGAAAGAGAAGAGAGAAAGAGAGGAAAGTAAGAGGGAAATGAGAGAGAAGTTATTTCTGAAAAACACCATATAGTCTTTGTAAGCTCCTTGAGGGCAGTGACCATATCATATTTACCTTTCACTCTCCCCAAATACCTAGAAGTACAACACTTAATATTGTTTATACCTTACTAAGTGCCTAGCACAATGCTCTGCAAACAATAGATATTTAATAAATGCTCATCACATTGACTAATGGGTGCTTAGAGAGGACAGAATAGAGAAGTGAATAAAAGACCAGCTTTGGAATAAGAAAGCCTTGACTGGTATAAAGTAGCTTGGGGGCTTTGGGCAAGTTGGTTGACCTCTTAGGTGACTCTCTAAGACTATAAATTTCAGAGAAATTGCCAAGCTATATTGGTGGGGGAATTTTTCATGCTGAAAGTTCCCCAAACCCATGAAATAGATGTAGACCAAAAAGTACTTTGTTGCTGTTCAATCGTGCGCAACTCTTTAGGACCCCATTTAAGGTTTTCTTGACAAAGATACTGGAGTGTTTGGCATTTCTTTTTCCAGCTCATTTTACAGATGAGGAAACTGGGGGCAAATGGGGTTAAGTGACTTGCTCAGAGTCATACAGCTAGTAAGTATCTGAGGTCATATTTGAAGTGAGGAAGATGTGTCTTCCTGACTCTAGGCCCAGCATTGTGCCACCTAGCTGCCCCTAAAAAGTACTTAACAAATATTAATTGGATGAATGATGAATGGATGAATGAATAAAATTTTCCAGGAAAAATACTATCTGACCTACATAATACCAAAATAACAGGCTATTCTGGCTGAAGAGACAGGACAAAGAAAGAGACAGAGACAGACAGAGAGAAAGAGACAGAGAGAAAGAGACAAAGAGAGACAGAGACAGAGAGAAAATCAAAAGGTTGTTTGGCAGAAGAGATTGGTTAATTGAGTCAATCCAGGCTTGTTCTTCATGTAGACATGTTAAAAGTAAATATTCTGTCTCTGGTCCATCTTACTTCATGTGTCTACAGCCCCATTACACTATTTTTAAAGCATGATGTTTTCCCTGTGTTGAAATCAACGCTTTTAAGTTTGTGTTAGCACAGTATAAAACTGGTATCTATCCACATGCATGAAGTAGGAAAGGACAACAATTATCTAGCTAGCACAAACAGCTTTAAATGACTTTAGGGCCAGATGTTTTCTGGCCCCAATTAATCTATTCCACTGTGCTTGTGAGGATCGGCATAAGTGCACAATTTTCTGAGTGTTTTAGAAGGTCATCACTGACTCAATGTCTTACAGCAGGAGTCTGGGCATCACTGCTGACCTCCCACTTGGTCATCTTTGCTTTTACACTGTCCTCAGAAACATATTGATATTCCCTGTCTTAGGTGCCTCAGATGATTGCTCTGAAAAATCCCAAAGCCCCCTCTCTTAGAAGATCATTAACTCTATATTCAAGTATATTCAATATTTTCAGCATGGGTGGAAACAAATAAACACCAGGCTATTGTCCCAGAAGCTTTTCATAGTAAACCTTTCAAAGCCATAACTGTGATCACTGTAAATTGAGCTAAGGGGCCTCCCTCTCATTTGAAAAACAGGGGCTGTAAAATGTGTTTGACATTTTAAACCTCTTCTGACCACCCAATGTCTGCAGAGGCTGTGAGAAGTGTTGGGCGAGGGAGGGGGGAGGTGCTAGAGAAGGGAACAAAGCTTTGATTGTCATCATTTATACTAAGAAGGAGAGTGGTAGATGGCACCCCAGTGCTCCACCCTGACATCTGCAGGACTGAACAGAGGCATGGTCTTTCAGGAGAAAATCCTGCAGGATGGGCTGCAATCCCTAAGGAATCCCAAATGCTCAATTCATTGGACAAAATTCATTTTAAAACAAAGTAATTCAGTTCTAGGTAAATTATTTTTTTAAGGTCTTTGATTTTGATTTTGTCAACCTCTCCCTTTTTTCTAACCAACTGGAAGAAGTGTGGTACAGTGGAAAGATTACTGAATTTGGAGTCACAGGACCTGAGTTCAGATCCCAATTTACTGTTTGGTCTTGGACATGTCACCTAAATTCTCTGGGCTTCAGTTTCCACACCTGTAAGATGACGGGATTGGTTTTAAAGCTGTAAGAAATCTGATCAATACAATAAACAACCATGATTCCAGAGGATAAGTGATGAAATATTACACTCACCTCCCGATACAGAATTGATGGACTCAGCAAGTAGTATGAGACATTTATTTTTTTGGTAGAGCTAATGCAGGAATTTGTTTTGCTTAACTTACATGTGTATTACAAGGATTTTCTTTTCTCTTTATTTTATTCTATTGTCAGTGTTGGGGGTGGGAGGGAGATAACACTAAATTTGGTTGTTTTTTTTTTAAAGATGAGGTGATTGGACTAGCTAAGGTCCCTACTAGCTGATTCTAAGACCCTCTGACTGCCTATAACGAAGTCAAAATGGGCAGTAAGAAAAACAGTGAGTTGTTTTGCCCAAATACTTCAATACATCCATTTCTGCCACCAAAACATTGTACCTTGATTCAGTTGAAAGGGTTATGGCCTTGGAGTAATAAGCCTTGTGTTTGAATCTCAGCCCTGCCTCAACCAGCTGGGCACAGGAGGAAAACATGTCATGAACCACTAGATAAATGTGATATATCTTGTCTCCACCAAAGTCCTCCTCAAACTCTTTCCCATGGTGAAAGAAGTGACCTTGGATTCTCAAAGGCTGGGTGTGCTCAGGCAGTTCTTAACAACCTGGAAAAGCTTTGAGTATAGGGCAGAGGATGAGACTCTAGGTCTGACTGGAAACTTTTACCTTCCTCGTGAGAAGAGGCATGCCAGGGAATCAGACAACTGATAATGGCCCAAACCCTGGCAGGCTCTAGCTTCAGCATTAGAATATAAGCTCTGTGAGGGTAGGGATTATTTCATTCTTTGTATTTATATCCCCCATTCCTGGATCAGTGCCTAGGACATAGTACACAATTAATAAATGTTCTTTGATTTATTGATTGAATCTCAATTAGAATTTAAGTTTCTTTAGAGAAAGGATTTTTTTTTCTTTATACCCCAGATAATTAGAAGCAATAAGGCTAATAGTTTAGAAAGCTGTCTTCAGGGTTAGGAAGATCTGGGGTAAAATCCCACTTCTGATACATACTGACTGTGTGACCTTGAGTAAGTCATTTGCTCTTCAGGCACTCCCCTAAAACCAGAAAACATTGGTCTGCCTTGATAGAGGGGCTTTTTTGCTCAGGGCTTCATACATTAATGAAAACATTAAAAAAAAATTCCCAGTGCCTATCACACAGTAGAAAATTAATAAATGATTGCTGAGTTTCAAGAGACCAACCATCAGGTTGGTCTGAGGGTGACAAATTTTTTCAACAGCAGCTCTTGAAGACCAGCTAAGCGGTAGGTAGGTGGAAATCTGCACAGGTGGAAGGAATAATTACCCTGAGGAAAGTCCAGATGCCTGAAATACTCTTGCTAGTATTATTATTATTAATTATTACTAAACTTTGTGAGCCTCTGTTACTTCATGTGTAAAATGAGACCTGTAAGATCTTTTCTAGTTCTAACAACAGGTCAACCAGTCTATATTTGATTTCGGGGGTTGCTTTTTCAATCACTTTTTCACTGAATTGGTCAGGGAGGGACTGGGTGGTCTTTCATTGAATTGGCCAATTGTTTGGGTGTTCCATCGGCCGGCAGCCTGTACTTCACCAGAAGCTCACTAGGATTGCTAAGTGAGGTCACACAGCAGCTGCAGGATTCCAGGGTGTCTACGTGATGTGAAGGGGGCATAAATGCCACCCAAATGTTTCTCCATCACTTGAATAGTTTTAGACACTATAGATCTGTTAGTCCAACCCCTTTATAATGAGGAAAAAGACTTGGAGTCAGAATGTGATTTTTGCCAAGGTCTTCCAGCAACTAAGTGGTAAAGCCAGGAAGAAAATCAGTCTCTTGATTCTCCATCATAGTAGTTCTTTCCACTGTTCAACATGGCCCCTTCTTGCTTAATGTTTTGTGGGCAGGAGCTTGTGTTTTCTGATTTCAGATTTTTCTTTATGCTTTTGTCAGAAAAGTATTGTGTCTATAAATGCCACACTATAAAGGTCCCAGTTGGCCAGATATAGAAGTCACAGGCTGTGCCCTGTGAGATGGCTTGAATTGGGGCTAAAAGTCAGCTCCTGTCTGCCCCCTTCCAAAAAAAGTGTCCTGATAACATTCTGCTTAATTTCTGAAATTTTCACCTCTAACCCTTTGAGTCAAATATTAACACCTTGACTTGAGGTAGCTCAGTTGATTACTTAGCTAGCAAGGACCTGATGGGATGGACGGAGGACAGCTATAGTCTGAAATGAGGGGAATGAAGAGGACATATCCAACATGTTGCTATTGTTTGTCCTTCATTTTCAAACTAATGACATTGCGGGGTGATATCTTGACTCAAGCATAAATTGGATTTAAGTGAGGCAGAGCTGCACAAAGTCATCAGCTTAACTCTCTCTCCCAGAGTCATTGAAGTCCAGTGGCAAGACAAAAGTCAGGACAATTGGCGATGGTCTGAGATGCAATGAAGACCTTGGCGTCTTCAATGTCTGATCAAGCCCTAAGAGCTCCTTGGCACCTGCTTCATCTGCCTTTGTGGCCATTGGAACAAATTGTTCCTTTCCTCCCATTCCACTGAGGGAAATCTTCACCTGCTTGGGGTAGGCATCCCCCTAACTTACCGATGGGGGGGTGTTTCCATTATGTGTGTATGGGTTAACTGTGGGGAGGAAGGGGAGAAGAAGGCTAGACAGACAATCCAGTAAATACATGAGGATGGAAGAAACACTGAAAGGCAGAGTGAAGAGTACTAGAAACAAACACAGCTCTACCAGCGCTACAAATAGTGGAGTGGAGTGGAAATTACTGTTATTACATCATGCCACAAAGTGTTTATCTTATTATTGAAAAGCAACTTATTCAAAACAGCTCAATCATAAAATGGAGCCTTAAACAAAATGGAGTCAGTCATGCTAAGTTGACAAAGTTATTCCTGCTGTCTTATTTAGGTCATAAAACTCATTCTCACTCAATGGGGACCCTTGCAGACCAGGAGTTGAATTCAAAACCATTCCCAATGGTATTCCTAAGTGGATCTAATGAAGAGGTAAGAGTAGAGGAATGAATGGCAGGGAATGACAGTCTCCCTAACTATTTCCTCTCCGTGGAATCAGATTTCACCAACATTATGCTATATTAGATTTATATGGCAGGGCTTCCCTGTGATACCTTACATACATTATCTCATTTAGATACATTATTACACATTATCTGCACAATAGCCCTATAGGATATGTAGCATAAATATTATTATCCCCATTTTACAGATAAGGAAACTAAGGACCAGGTTCTCAAGATAAGGTGGCTCATAAACAACTGAGCCAGTCTACAATCCCCTGCTTCCTGACTCCAAGTCTAGGGCTTTGCTCTTCAATATCTCCTTGAGAAGAAATGTAGCTAAAATGGAGAAAACCTGTAGGACTTTAGATGTTGGGAATATAATAGAAAATGTACATAATAGAAAATGTCCGGCAATTTCCATCCATCAGAGTACACATCTTAGTCCTAGTTGGAAAGATGCTGGGTGATGAGTGGATCTGTAACATGGCCACGCTTTAGTGATTGGACACAAATGCCTTAGCCCCTAATATTAATTTACCCAGTCTCTATTATTTCTGCTTGCCTGCTGCTCCCCTACATCTGTTTGCACCTAAACAGTGTTGGCTACCTCTTCACCTGCCTGAGAGTTAATAGGCCCCACACAGCATTTCCTCTCCCCCTCCTCTTCAACCCCAGGGGGCCCAGGGATCATTTCCAGGCCCTGCTCACATTGCAATGCTAAGGGGCACCTGGCAAACAAAAAATGACATTTCCAACCCTGGAGGATGGATTTTCTCCCTGTTCTCAAACAGAAACACGCAGAAATGTAAGATGAGCTATCTGGGGTTATAGCTGGCCTTTGGGTAACCCCAGGCCTCTTCTTGACTCCTTGGGTACCTCCCCCCAACATTACCACGTAAAACCTTTATCACTAACGGAACTAATTGCCTGTGGGCCAATCGGGGAGTGGCAGCAACATCTGGGCTGCATACTGTAAATGCCACTGCAAGTTAACCTTCCACATTCTGTATGCTGAGGATAGAGGAAAAGTGGGGGGGGGCAGGACAAGGAGACTACAGCTGTGCACCACAATCCTTGTGCCCAGGCTGCCCTCCCCCACCCCAAGTCACTGCCTCACTGTTCCTGTCATCCACTGAAGGAATTTGAGTGTTTCGTTCAGGTGCATAGTTTAGGAAGGGAGGAAGAGAGGGGAGGGGGAGGGAGGGAGGGAGGGAAAGGAGAGGAGTCCCCAGGAGATGAGATTTCAAAACTCAGTAGGCCAGACAAGAAGGGGTAGAGAGAAAGTCAAGGCGTGTGGGTGAGTGAAAGAAACGTGTGAAGCAGAGATGTTAATTCGGCCTTTATAGTCGGGGGCTTGCTTGAAGAGATGTGGGATGTTGCCCATTACAGCCGAGTTTATGAATGGAGAATCGGGCCTGGATTGCAGATGGGGGACAATGGAAGAAGGGAGGTGTGGGGAGGACATTGTGTGTCTTCCGCACAATGACATGAAAGCAGCCCAAGGAAACAAAGCTGAAATGGGGCAAGGGCAAGCCTCCTCTTGTAGTTGCTTCTTTAATTGCTCTCCCATCACTTCCCTGCGGTTTGATCCTAGAATCATAGCTTTGGAGTACTGTAAGGGACCTAAGAGATCATCTTGTCCCACCCCTTCACTTTACAGATGAGGAAATGGAGGCCCAGGGGGAAAGTGACTTGCCCAAGGTCACACAGCCAGTGAGTCTGAAGGCTCCCAGACCAAAGGAACAGCTATGATCACAGGCTGAAAGGCAGGAGGATGGTTGTTAAGCTACTTTCCTTTAATCCCTATAAACGTGGGACAGCAGAGAAGAGTCTTTCAGGGACTGCTTTGGAGTACAATGTCACCAACAGATGGTGACATCTAGGCCCAAGCATTGACGTTTCTCCCTCTTGTTTGTCTGCAGCCTATCTTAAAGGTCCACGAATCTGGGCTTCATATATTGTCTACTCACTGACATAGTGAAAATCACCAAGTCCATTTCTCAGGGAACTACAGAACCACGCCAGTTTGAATAAGAGCTGTGGATTCTTAGGGTCAGCTCAGTATTATCTCTTCCTTCACATCACAGAAAAAGGAATAATAATATCAATTAAGTTAATAGGGTCATGAATCTGGAGCTGGGAGGTAATTTGTGGACCTTCTGAACCCATCCTCTCATTTTACAGGTGAGAAAATGGAGGCCCTGGGAGATTCAATAATCTGGCCAAGATCATATAGGGTAAGAAGTAACAAAGTTGAGATTTGAACCCAGGGCCCCCAACTCTAAATCCAAGGCTCTTTCCACTTTACTATCCTACCTCCTATAAGCAAGCAAGCAATCCAGAAGAGAACTAGCTTATCAGATAGAGGACCAGTCTTAGAGGAAAACCTACCTCAGATATACGCAAGCTGTGTCACAATGGCTCAGTACCAAGAAATCCTCTAAGCCTATACGTTATGGACAAATGGCTGATCTATATTGGTAGGGGATAGTTTCCATATTGGATTGTGGGGGTTTCCCACACCTATGAAATAATAGATCCAAATCCTCCCGCACCCCAGTCCCCAGATGTGAGGCTGCTAGCTATCCAGGGACAATCTGTTGGTTCTGGCTATCCAGATGAAGATTTTTCTTTCTTCAGCCACAATAATCAGATATTTCATTCAGATGAATATGCATGCTTTGGGTTATCAGAAAAGCAACGTCGAAACCCGACACACGTCCCTTTGTTGCCAAAAAAACACAGAGTCAAATTCATCACCCAAGTATTGTGATCTGCTTAGCCTCTGAGATCTACCCTTGCTTCTTTCAATCAATCTCTGTTCTGTTTTATCTCCCCATGTCTTATCTTGCACAGTGATTTTATCTTTAAGCTGCCTCAAGTCCTTTTGGAAATAAGCAAGGTACAAAGCCTAACTAAATAATAACAATCATTTAGTATACCACACATATTAATTCCTAGGGGAATTTGCAGAGGGAAAAAAATCAGTTAAGAGAATTTATCTTGGCCAGTGGACTGTAGTATATGCCAAATCCTTCCACCTATTTAAACATAGTATTTATTGAAGAGGGACAGCATGGCACAAGGAGAAGATAGAGCTGATTTCAAAACCGGAAGTCCCTGGTTCAGATCCTGCCTACATATTGGCTATGAGACACAGGGCCAACTCACTTAATCTCATGAAGCCCTGGAAAGCTCACTAAGACTATATACTGCAGAAAAGGTGCCAGGCTATGGTGGCAGAGTGCATTTCCTCACCTAGCAGTTTTTTACAATGAAGAAGTGGAGGGAGTGTTGTTGCATGATTTTTTTGTTTGCAGATAATTGTGCATTCAATGCACCCTCTGATGCTGAGATGCAACAAAGTATGACTCAATTCTCTGACACTTGTGTTAATTTTGGCCTAACAATTAACACCAAGAAAACATAGGTGCTCTGTCAGCTACCACCACACCATCCAGACATGGAAGCATTGGTTATAGCAAATGGAGAAGTTTTGAATGCTGTGGATAAGTTGACTTACTTTGGTTGTGTACTTTCCAGGGATGTACACAGTGATAATGAGGTTGACGTATGCATTGCCAGAACTAGCCCCGTGTTTGGAAGAGAAGAGGTATTAGACTGACTACCAGACTGAGTGTCTACAGAGCCGTTGTGCTGACCTCATTGTTGTATGCCTGTGAAACATACACAATCTAGCAGCAACATGCCAGGAAAATGAATCGCTTCCATTTGAATTGCCTTAGGAAGATTCTGAAGATCACTTGGCAGGATAAAGCCCCAGACCCTGAAGTCCTTTCTCAAACTAAACTGCCAAGCATTCAAACTCTACTGCAGAGAGTGAAACTCCCATGGGCTGGCCACATTGTTCAAATGTCAAATGTACGCTTGACTAGATGACTATTTTACAAAGAACTCACACAGGGCAAGCACTCACATGGTAGTCAGAAGAAATGATACAAGGACACTCTCAAGGTCTCTCTGCAGAACTTTGGAATTGATTGTGTGACATATGGGAAACACTGGCATAGGACTGTCCAGAATGATGGGCAAATTTAGAGAATCCACCCCAAATGTTCACATAGCCTATTTGTGCCCAACCTGTGGTAGAGCCTTTCAAGCTCATACTGGTCTGATCAGCCACAGTGGGACACATTGTACCTTAACCCCAACATAGTGCCACCATTTTGGTCCTCTTTGAGAATGCAGGACAGCAACCAATCAACCAACATTGAGGAAATCATAAATCTAGTCCCTGTCTCTTTTGGATAGAAATGATTCACCACAATTCTCCTGGAATGGTTTATCCTTGAAGACGTTGCCAGTGCCACACAAGCTTTATTAATAATAATAGTGTATATATATATATATATATATGTGTGTGTGTGTGTGTGTATGTGTATGTATGTATATGTATACACACACACACACATACTCACACGTACAGACACAAGTTTTGTTAAACAAAATAAAAAATAAAAAAAAATAATATCACTTCAAGACTTGCAAAGTCCTTTATATATGTCCTCATTTCAGCCTCAAAACAATCCTGTGAGCCAGGTGATATTACTATTTCCATTTTACAGATGAGGAAACTGAGGTAAAGAAAGGTTAAATCACTTGCTCAGGGTCACACAACTAGTACGTAAAGCAGGATTTGAATTCAGGTCTCCTTGACTCCAGACCCAATACTTTACCCACTGCACTATCTAGCTGTAGGTATCAAGTATGGGCCCATTGACAAACTGTGTCATTCAAGCACCAGCCTTGTTAAGCTCAGGGAGTCACATTACCCCATTGGTCTCAAGGTGATGAATTTCTTAGATTCTTAAAGACTATTTACCAAGCTTCCATTTCCCTCTGTGGAAGTAACGCCCAATCCTCAAGGCTTTGAGGTAGTGATATGGAATAAGGACTGAATCTGTGACTTTCTTAGTATAGGGAACTCCCAGATGAGAAAACTCTCTCCACTGATGCAGGTGGCACTTCCTTTGCAATTTGCAGCTTTATAGAGCTGTTTAGAGCACTGAAAAGTTGACTGATTTGTGCAGGATGACACAGCAAGTATATATCAGAAGAGGAATTTGAACTTAAGTCTTTTTGGTACAAAGGCCAGCTCTTTCTCCGAATGTTTGATAGAAATAGCTGTGACTATTACATGAAATTTTGACTCACTTGATGGAAAAAAAGGGTTTTTATTTTTAATTGACTTTTTATGTATTTTGTTTTATTAAGTTGACATTTTTTCTTAACTGACTTGCATGGATAAGTTCGTTAAAATTATTGGCCCGGAAGAATGAGCAGGCAGACTGAAATGGAAAGGGGATATTTTTAGCTTGGTAGTTCGGGCTCTAAATACTACCTCCACCACCAAGCTATTGAAGAAAAAGGGGGCATAAAAGCCTGACTGACACAAATTAATAAACCACATTGGTAGAATAGAGGTAATGTTAGGGGCAGCTAGGTGGTGGATAGAGCTCCGGCAGTGGAGCCAGGAGGTCCTGAGTTCAAGTTTGGCTTCAGACACATGACACTTACTAGCTGTGTGACCCTGGGCAAGTCACTTAACCCCAATTGCCTCACCAAAAAAGCAAGAAAAAAAAAGACAAATAGAGGCAATGTTGAAATGGAGTCCAGGAAGACCTGAGTTCCAAACCTACTTGAGATACTTGTGCCACCCTGAGCAAGTCACTTAATCTCTATCTGTCTCAATTCCCTAACAGGTAAATAAGGAGATTGGGCTGGATGGCTCTAAAAGTCCCCTCCAGCTCTAAATATAAGATCCTAAAAGTATGGGTTTACAAACTTCTCTTCTCCCTTACCTACTCTTCATATGTTAATTAGATGAGAGGTTTGTATACAAGACCAAAAGGAGCAAAAACATGGGAAAAGAAGGCCCAGGAGAGCAGCATCTGTTGAGATTCCCAGTTAAGGATATTTCTATTCTACACTACAACCCCCAAATCCACAAGGTATTTATTCCCCAATATAATTTTAACATTTCCTTCCTCGTGTTACTCAAAGCATTTCCAGATGTGAGAAAATAACCAATGTGCTAATCTAAAAGGTGAGCGAATTAGAGTGTGCTGAGCAACGATATGGTAGAAACCAGTGAGCATGATTCTAGAGGGGTCAAAGGGAACTACAGGGTATTTTCTGGGCTGTATCCGTATTTCAGAGAGGCAGTATCCCATAGTGATTAGAAGAAATCAGGAAGACCTGAATTCAAATTCTGTTCCTGACACATACTAGCTGTATAACCGTGGGCAAGTCACTTAATCTCTCAGTGACCTAGGCTTTAGTGACTTAATCTCTAAGATTATAAACTACAGACGATTCACAAAGTTCCCTAGATGTAGTTCTGCACGATGACAAAAAACAACCCAAAAAACAAAGTGCTTCATGGTGGTAAAGACAACATTCGATAAAAAGGATTATGGAAGAGTTGCTTCTGTCTTGTCAATCCAACTCATCGAAAATAGTTCAATTCGATACTCCCCCAAAGTTCTTGTGTAACCCAACCCCAAAACCAAGCAGCAGGCCCAGTTTTACACCTTGTCTCAATATCAAGCTAAACAGCCATGAGAGACTGGAAAGAGGAGTGGGAAAACAGGAAGCCTAGTCTTGACTTTGTCATTAGGTGACTGTACAACCCTGAGCAAGCCCCTTCCTTTCCCTGGCTCCCATGCTCTTCCTCTGCAAAATGAGCATGGATGGCCACTAAGGCCCCTTCCATCCTTGATAGCCTAATAATAATTTGACAGATTATTTTTAAAAAGGAAAAAATATCTTCAGACTTTTCCTCTCTATGTGACACGAAGCTCTGTCAGCTTTCTTTTTTTTAAGTCTAATTTTTGTCATGGTCAGAATATTCCTTCTGTCCCCTGCCACAACCTATGCAGGGTTTCCTGAAACCATCACAGGCCCTCGGCTTGCCCTACTACTCATGTGAGCTCAGCCGCCCATCAGCAGAGCTGGAATGTTTACAAGAAAAAGCTACACTTGAAACTAAAAAAAAGAAAAAAAGTAAAAACAGATCATAATAACACTAGGAGGACAGAAAGGTCAGTTTGCATTCATAGGAGCCTTTGTCTTCAATGAATTCTACAGTCATGCCAAAGGTTCCAGACGGACCTAATTCACCACCTACGTGTGAAGAAGAAAAAACAAGAAAGAGGTAGAGGGAGAAAAAGAGAAAGGAGAGAGAGGGAGAGAAAGAGAAAGGAGAGAGGGAGAGAGAGAGAGAGAGAGAGAGAGAAAGAGAGAGAGAGAGAGAGAGAGGGAGCACACATTTACTGAGCTATTACTACGTACCGTGAGGGTAGGTAGGTGACTCAGTGGATAGAATGAAAGGCCTGGAGTCAGGAGAACTTGAGTTCAAATATGATCTCAGAGTAGCTGTGTGACCCTGGGCAAATCACTTAGTCCTCTTTGCCTCAGTTTCCTTGTCTATAAAATGAGCCAGAGAAGGGAATGTCAAAGCACTCCAGTACTTTGCTAAGAAAATCCCAAATGGGGTCACGAAGAGTTAGACACAACTAATCAACAAAACAACAGTAACAACAATATGGTTCATGCACCATGCTAAGCACTAAGGATATAAAAAAGAGGGGAAAACAACCAGGGTCCCTGCCTTCAAGGAGCTCATATTTTAATTAGGAAGACATAATACACATATATGTATATATGTATGTGTGTATGTATACACACACAGAAGACATATATAAGTGTGTGTGTATACAAGATGTATATAGTATGAATGGAAGGTAATCTCAGAAAGAAGGGAGCAGGGTAAGAAAAGGGTAAGATTTAAGTGCATTCAGGGCAATTTGGAGGTGGAAGTAAGGAGAGACATTTCAGGTATGGGGGATAGCAAGTGCGAAGGGATAAAGTTGGGAGGAACCATATGAGAAACAGATCATAGTCCAGTGAAGTTGGATCATAGGGTATGTGGAGAGGAGTAATGTATAAGAATACTGGAAAGACAGAAACGGCCAGGTTGTTATAGGCTTTAAATGTCAAAGAGAAAAAGGAAGGAAGGAAGGAAGGAAAGAAGGAAGGAAAAAAAGAAGGAAGGAAAAAAAGAAGGAAGGAAGGAAGGAAAGAAAGAAGGAAGGAAGGAAGAAAAGAAGAAAGAAAGGAAGGAAAGAAGGGAGGAAGGAAGAAAAGAAAGGAAGGAAAAAAGGAAGGAAAGAAAGGAAGGGAGGGAAGAGGGAGGGAAGAAAGGAAAGAAAGAAAGAAGGAAAGAAGTGAGAGAAGAAGGAAGGAAGGAAAGAAGGGTAGGAGGGAGGGAGAAAGGGAAGAAAAAAAGAAGAATGAGGAAGAGAGAAAGGAGAATGGAGAAAAGAGGGGATGGGAGAAGAGGGAAGAGAAGTGGAGAGAAGAGGAAATAAAAATGAGCATCAATCATTTTCCAAAGGACTCAGTTTCTTCTTCTTGCACATTTATCTTGGGTGCTTGGAAATAAAGAGTTTTTTGTTGTTGTTGATGTTGTTGTTGTTGTTTGTTTGGTTTTTTTTTACTTTTTCTGGAAAACAAGCTGCCTTCACCACCTTCACTACAGCTCTGTGAAAATCTTTCTAAAATGTAGTGTCTAAATATTTATTACAGGGTAACATGGGTCTGGTTTAATTTCATCTGTTTTTCTGATGATCCTCAGCATTTGATGTGAGAAGAAGACGCAGTGAATACTGTAAATATTTAGAAAATATTCAGCTTGGTGAGAACTCTGTCAGTTCTGAATGGTTCCAGCTTTCTCTTTTTCTGGCAAGAAAAGCACCAGTATTCACTCATGTTCGAACCTAGTGAAAAACACACAAGAATGAAGACGGAGCCTTGGCTAGATTGGAATAAACATCTTGCCAAACTGCCAGCCAGGGGCAAAGAGAGCTGTGTCTCTACCAAAGAACTACCTTTAATTATTAATAAACAATAATACTAACATTATTAATAATGTTTAAACCGATCTTTTCCTTAGCCTCCGTCCTCTAAACTGCTCAAGATGGCTTTTTATAACGTTCACTAATCAGCAACCATTGTTCATGGTTCAGTAGCTTTTGCTCATTTGATTTTCAAGGATGTATACAGTGTGTATATGGGGGAGGGGGAGCATTGTACTGCAGAAAGGAGTCAAGGGACCTAGATTGAAATCCTACCACTTACTACCTGCATGAATTTGAATGAGTCACCTCACCTCCCTGGGCCTCAGTTTCTTCATTTGTAAAGTGAAGGGTCTAGATTAGATGACCTTTGAGGTTTCTTCTGACTCTCCCTCTATGATGCTATGATCTTATGAGATTTTAAAATTTTTTGCTGGCATTTGAGGCCCTGCTCAATTTGATATTACTTTGCATTTCTAGTTTTATCATATATGAATTCTCCAAGTAGTCTATGCTCCACCCAACTGGACTATCCTTTGAATTTCTGTCTCGCGCTCTTTCTCTGTCTCTCTCTCTCTGTCTCTCTCTCTCTGTCTCTCTCTCTCTGTCTCTCTCTCTCTCTCTCTCTCTCTCTCTCTCACACACACACACACACACACACACACACACACACACACCCCCTGTGTTTTTTGTAAGTGCCTTTATGCTATTCCCTATGCCTAGAGCATCCTTGCTTCTCCATCTTTGCCTGTTGAATTTCTACCCAAATTTAAAAAACCCAGTTCAAATACCACCTCCTCTTTTCTGCTCCCCCTTTACACTTAACATATAATATAGTATAATAATAACAATAGGTCTCATTTCTATGACATTTAATGTTTTACAAAACACTGTCCTCAAAATGGCCATTTGCAGGAGGTCAGGTATTAATATCCCCATTTTGCAGATGAAGAAATTGAGGAACAGAGACGGTAAATGTCCTGGAATGGAAGTTCATGCCTTCTAACACTAAGACCAGTGCTCCTTTGATTACCTTTTATTCCTCCATGTTTGTGCTAAGGCTTCCAGAATTTGTCCAAAAGTGAACAGTATGTCATCTGATGGCCAGCCTGAGTGCAGAGAAGCTCACTACCAGGATGGCTCCTGAGTGATAAATTTTTTGGTGATGGCAACTCCTTAAGACTATCCACCAAGCCATAGAAGCACCGTTGTTCATACTACGGAGGGGGCACCATTCCCTCCTCCAAGCGCTGGATTCTCATATTTATTATATACTTGGTCATTTGCTCCCCTAATGAACTTTACTCTACAAGGTCAGGCACATGTCTTATCTAGGTGGTGCTCTGAATACAGAGGTGGACTTGGAGTCAGGAAGATTGGAACTTGAACACTGTCTCAGATACTTGTTCTACCCAACTCAAAGTCCTAAATACATATTATCATTATTATGAATAAAAATGTGTACTTCCTCTAATTCCTGGTATGGTGTTTTGCACAGAGTAATTGTCTGATCAAATCAGAGAACTCTTTAAAGTTATAGTAACTGTAGGAAATTAATCATCCTGAGACCAATGTGGTTGGCTGGCAATGTTGTTGATGACATACACATCTTGTCACTGGGCTGTCGTTTAAAGAAAGCCTGCAGCTAGGTGGAACAGTGATGAGACAGCTGGACCTGGAATTATGAAGATCTGAGTTCAAGTTCTTCCTCCATCACTAGCTGTTGAATTATTTTCGAATCTGAATCTGGTGGGGGTTAGGCCCAAATAAGCATTCAGACTCTAATTGTTTCTCTATACGTTTCCTCAGTAAAAGTCAACTTGGCAAAGGGGAAAAGAATAGTGCGATAGTGATTCTTCCGGCTTGGGGGTGGGGGTGGGGGGTCTTGGTACTACTGCAACTACCTAACCTTGGAGGAATCACATAACCTTTTTGTGTCTCAGTTTCTTCATCAGTGAAATGGGCATAATATCTTCCCTAATCATCAGAGTATTGTGAATTTCAAATGAGGCAATATGTGTGAAAGTTCTTTCAAAGCCGTCAATTGTGATACAAATTCAAAGGATTAGTTCAAAATAATGATTTCAATCCATTCATATTCAACTGTTATCCAGGTTCTTTCAATAACTCTGTCTAATTACAGAATTAATTAGTTCCTATTATTAAAGGAATCTACAAAAGCAATGTTCCTTTTTTTAAAAAAGTAAGGACTGAAAATGGCTTCATCAAAACGTTGTTAATGTAGAAAAATAAAGCCTTATCAGAGATACTCTATTTCAGGATGGACAGCCTTGAGTTCTACAAATACAGCCAGTATAGCTATACAGAATAAGCTCCCAAACTACAGAAAACAATGACTAGATCAGGCCAAGAACCTAGATCCATGCATGCTGTCTAAGATTTGACTTAGAGTGGAGAGGGGGTCAAAAATAATAGAATTCTAGAGCACGAGGGGTTCTCATTGGTCCAGTCACAGAATAACAGAGTTGTGAGAGAACTCAAAAGCCGTCTAACCCAAACTGTCTGAAATAGAATCCTCTTAACCTAACAAGTGGTCTTTGGGCCAAAAGGGCAGCTCATGAGGAAGAACCCACTAGCCCTGAGGAAGAACATGCCACCTTTGGATTGCTCTAGATGGTAGGAAGATTCTTCCTTTTGTTAGTCTAAATTCATCTCTCTGATCCTTCCACCTATTGCTCCCAGGTCTGCTCTTTAGGCCAAGGAAAACAAATCAAATCCCTCTTCCCTGTGACATTTTTTTTTGGCCTAGTGTATAGAGTACTGGATTTGGAGACAGGAAGACCTGAAATCAAATTCATCCTTAGATACTTAATAACTCTGTGACCCTGGGAAAGTCACTTCACTTCTCGCAAAGCTTCAGTTCCCTCTTCTGTGAAATGGGGATAATGATGGCACCTGCCCCACAGGATTATTGGAAGGATAAAATAAGATAACACATGTAATGTTCTTTGCAAACCTTGAAGCGATATATAAATGTTAAGCACTGTTGTTATTATTATTATTAGTAGTAGTAGTAGTAGTAGTATTAAGATGGTCATCAGATCCTCCCTAAGCCTTTTATTCTCACTTTCTCTTCTTTTTAAGACTTCTCTAGTCTAATCATCTCCAGTTCCTTCAGCTGATTTCCATCCAAAGCCTTCATTTTCAGAGGCAGTGACATACCCAAGGTTACATAGTGATCTGGTGGCTGAGTTGAACCTGGCTCCCAGGTCTCAGCTCTGATTCTCGTAAAATCTGCTATCATAGATTTATGGTTCCTGAGAAAATGAAGTATTATAAATACTGGTTATCTGGTGGAATCATGTCATAGGATTGTAGATTCAGAAAGGACCTTAGAGTCCAATCCCTTCATTTTACATATGACAAAACTTGAGTCATGGCGCAATGACTGATTTGCCCAACACTGAAGAATTGATAAATGTCTAAGGCAGGACTTAAGCTCAGGCCTTCATCACTCCAAGGCCAGTGCTCTAGATGGCCTACCCCACTGCCTCACCTCTCTCAGTGAAGATTTGCCAAGCAAAGGTCTTGACTCTCAATCACCAATCCCACCACCTGTCCTTCCACCATCATAGCTTTGGTCCTTTGATTCATGAAGGGTTTTCAATCTTCAAGAATCTGTGGGGTTTGGGAAGAGCCAACTTTTATCATTAGTTCATACCTTAGCGAGAATGGGACAAAGAATAGGCACTTGTAGAAGGGTAGGGTGCCACTGGGTCAGGTACTTATGGGAAAAATAAAAGGGGCCAGGACAAAATCCCTTCATCTCAATTGTGTTTCCATTTCCTCATCTGATAAATGACAGAATAGGAGTAAATGATCATTAGGGTTCCTTCCACTATCATTTTGAACTCTTTCTGTTTCACAATTGAGACTAGGGTTGTTCCCGGTCTAGGTGGTTCTTTCTGGGCTGCTATAAGGCCAGCTATATACCTTGAATTTCTGTCATAAAAATAGTATTATTTTACATCACAGGTGCTACATCCTTTCAAAATGGCCTGGAGACTGAATCTGGTAGCTGTAATTGCTTGGCATACCTACAATAGCCTTAGGAAGCAACTATCCAATGGTTGATTTTCTGTGGCACCAACCCAACCAGGTAACTGGCTTATCTCTCACCATTCGACTGGTTATGGCTGTATCCACTGGACCTGGCCTGCATTTTCATTTACACCCTGTCATGTTCCAGGATTCTAGTAGCTGAACCTCAGGTTGCCTACTTAGGCCTAGTCTGGAGTAAAGTTACCATGAAAACCCCAGCTTCCTGTAGCATTATAAATACCACTTAAAAATAAATCAAAAAAGACTATACTCTTGGAAAAAGGGTCTCCTTTCCTTCCCTTTTCCTCCCTCCCCTTTCTACAACAGTGGGAAAAGTACTAAAATCAAGTAAAATAACACTCAGGTGCTAAACAGATTATGACTCACAGCTGGAGGCAAAGAAGTTGCAACTCTATCCAATTACACTAATTTAATTGGGTGTTAAAATAATCCTAGAGTCCCAACAGTAGTCCTCTAAGCCAGACTGGAGTCTCTAATGACAGGGAGAAGAGGCATGCCCTTGATGGGGAGGGTGGTTAGGTATGAATGGGAAGCCACACAGCCCAGAGCAGCTCTTATTGTAAAAAATGGCCTTGGGATAATGTTTACCTAGGATAGTAGGGTACCATTTTCGGGATGGAGACATTAACTCTTAATCTGGTTTGGATGATGGCTACTGTTCTCCAGGTTGGGACAGAGCTAAAGAGGGTACTGTTTAGAACTATAGTACTCAAATACTTTCAATCCCTTGGCCATCTATTTCACCCACTCCAGGGCCTGCAGTAAGAGAAGGAGGAGAAGGAGGAAGAAGAGGAGGAAGAGGAAGAAGAAGAGGAGGAGGAGAAAGAGAATGAGGAAAAGGCAGAGGAGGAGGACTGGTGGGAGTAGTAGGGGTGGTAGTGGTAGAGGTGGTGGTGGTAGTAATAACAATAAAAATGAGATTATACTTACGAAGTGTTCCACAAACTTTAAGGCACTATAAATGCTAACTATTATTACTGTTGCTATTTCAGTCCTACTCCGTTACCTACTGGAGTAAAAAGAAATTTAAATCTCACTACTCCTGTGTAGAAACCTTCTCTTTGGGCCAGACTCTTCTTGAGCAACTCATTCCCCTTTTCCAGGCCTCTTTGTTGTTATCCAGTCGTTTCAGGCTGTTTAAGATCCCTGTGGAGTTTTCTTGGCAAAGATCCTAGAGTGGTTTGCCATTTCCTTCTCCAGCTCATTTTACAGATGAGGAAATTGAGGTAAACAGAGTTAAGTGACTTGCCCAGGGTCACATAGCTAGTAAGTGTCAGAGGTCAGATTTTAACTCAGAAAGATGAGTCTTCCTGATCCCAGGCCTGACGCTGTATCCGCTGAACCACCTAACTGCTTATTTTTAGGCCTCAGTTTACTGTAAAATCAGTGGAGAGAGTAATAAGTAAGGCCCCTTCCAGCTCAAATCTGCTATTATTAAACTGCCACCCCACCCACACACACACAACATATCTCTGTAGTTCATTCTGCAAACATTTATTAAGCAACCACTATGTGTAAGGCCCTGGAAATACAGAGAGGAAAAAAAAAAGAGTCCCTGACCTCAGAGAGTTAATACTCACCTTGGAGGTGGGTGTGGAGGGATGATGAAGGGAGGATATATAGAGAAATAAGAACAAGATAATTTGATGAGGAAAAGAGCATTAGTAACTAGGGGGATAGAGAAATTTTTCCCTTAAGAGCTGGTCCCTGAATTGAGACTTGAGGAAAACTAATGAGTTTACAAGACAGAAGTGAGACAGCAGTTCATTTCAGACAATCAGAATAAACAGCTTATGCAAGGAAAGCTTCCAAAATCAGAAATTGGAAACCAAGTTTGGGGAGCCATGAGTAAGCCTATTTATCTCCCAAATATACCAAACTCCTTTATGTATGTTTTTATCATGCAGAGGAATTAGCTTTGGGTTCTGCACGCAGTGGGCTTTCACTATGTCTCTTGTTTGATTGGCTGCATTATTACTGGGAACAAATGGCATTTTTGTTGCACCATTGACTAGGGCTCTCTTGATATATGGAGAATTATGCCAGAACTGTGTCTGTGGACATGTGGCTCTCTAGGTCCTCAAGCATGGCCCTTTGACTGAATCCAAACTCCACAGAACAAATATCCTTAATAAAGGATTTATTCTGTAAGACTTGAACTCAGCCAAAAACCTCATCCAAGGACCTAGAAGGCCACATGTGACCTTGAGGCTGAAGGTTTCCCACCCCTGGTATAGGCATTGGTAGAGTGCAAGTGTGAATGCCTGCCTGCAATCAACAGAGAACTACTGTGTGATAAGCAACCTGGATCACTACTTGTATGACCTTCAAGTACCTCACCTCTCCCAGCCTCAGTTTCCTTAACTAAATGAGGCAACTGGATTAGATAACCTCTGAGGCCCCTTCTCACTCTATTTTATTTTATTTTGGCTAGGCAATGGGGTTAAGTGACTTGCCCAGGGTCACACAGCTAGTAAGTGTTATGTGTGTTATGTGTCTGAGGTCAGATTTGAACTCAGGTCCTCCTGAATCCAGAGCCCGTGCTCTAATCACTACGCCACCTAACTGCCCCTCCCTTCTCACTCTAAATCTAGAACTTTGCTCTTCTTATACCCAGTCCCTCTAAACTTGACCTACTTATCACCTGCCAAAGACCTTGCTACCAATACAGCCCCAGGCAGGTAGGTGAGAGGTAAAAAATCTGCATCTATCTTTCCAGGCTTAATGTCAGGTCAGTGCTGTTATTAGTTGGGCTCTGACCTTGTGCCTCAGTTGGAGCACCTGACCTTGGACCTTGCCCATTCTGATCAACCTACCCTCTCTGGGTCTCTGTTCCTTTGTGCTCAAGTCTTTGTCTTGACACCCTGTTTTCTCCCCCAGTTTCTTTGAAACTAAAGCCCTATCTTGCCAGCTCTTTCATCACCTCACTCTTCCTCCCCTCCACACCCCCCCCAGTTGTGTGCTGGTAAATGATTAGCAGGACACACCTTTAAATTTAATCTATATTATCCACATTTTCTCCATCACTGAAGTCCAGATAATCAACAAAATAATAAAATCCTGATATTTAGCATTTGCCAATTTCTGAGGTATAAATACTCACAATGAGTTTTTTTTTTGGTAAATAGTATTTTATTTTTTTCCAATTACATATAAAGATATTTTTCAACATTCATTTTTTATAAGATTTTGAGCTCCAAATTTTTCTCTCCCCACCAAGATGGCAAGCAGTCTGATATAGGTTATACATCACAATGAACATTTAACAGGGGTTTGAGATTGCCCCAGAACTTTCCTATCCTGCCTCCTCCAGATCCCAGCCTCTTTGGCTGGGTCCCACTCTAGCAGCCAGAATTCCAAGACTCTACTTGTCTGCCTACATACCTGCCCACTCTTGGCCTCCAGATTCCTCTGACGTTCCATCCATCTGTACAATCTTATTTCCTAATGCCTACATTTGGGACCTTCCTGATGTGTTCTATTTTAGTAGCTGTCTAATCCCTGGGTCCTAGTCATCTTTGATCTCACTGCCAGTCTAAGCCCCAGAGTTGTTATATAGATTTAGAATAATGTTCCCTTATCTAAGGGCCATAGGCTGGCAGAGACTTTGGGGGACCATGGGCTTTATTCTGTACTCACCCCCTTGAGCCATTCACCCTCCCGATGGCTGTGTAAGGCATACAACATGGGGTCGAAAGTAAGAAGGGGTAAAAAAAGTATAAAAGTGACAACTTTCTCATTTTAATTGGAAAACTGCTTAAGCAATGTAAGGCCCAGATGATGACATTGATTATACATCCAGACACAGTGTGGCCCCTTCACTATACACCAGAATGCATCCCTCTGGAAAATCCTTGTGGGGACTGTTGGTCTACCATTCCTAAGGTCAGGGTGAGTACTGGAGTCTTTGATCAGCCCTGGCTGCTGGAACCATGGGCTGACACAGTATTTTTGTGTTGTTTCTTGAAATCTCTGCAGGTCAAAAACCATGTTTTTCTCTCAGCAATTGTTTCTACCCTGGGGCAGGTCAAGATCACTGTGTCACTGTGTCTGATGCTGCCCATCGACACCCCTTCTGGAACAGACAGACACTAACCTGACTTGATTTTTCAGTTTTCAAAAACAAGTTTGAAAAATATCACATGGGACAGACTGAAAAGAATCCCAACCTGCCCACTCCCCTTTCCTTTTCTGAACCCCCCCCCAACGCAAACCAAGGAGCACTGACAAGAACTAGTCAATGCCAACTCACTGTTGAAACCCTGATGAGCAGCCACAAAGGGAAAGAGGAGAGAGCCGTCCTTATGGATGACTCATTGCAAGTCACAGTCTTTGAAGAGTTGGGTTGCTTTTTCTTTTTTTTGTCCCGGAGGAGAAGAAAGCTGAAAGAAAAACCAGGACATTGACTGGGGTTCAGAAAAGAAGTGGGAAAAGGATAGACAAAGAGGATGTGATGAGTTTCTGCCCTGTTAGCATGCTTCCATCTATCCAGGCCAAAAGCTACCCTGTCATGAAGCTTCCAAGGATTCCCAAGATATGGCATTTCATTTCCCAGGTGGGTAAACTAACATAACCAAGGTGTTCAGAGACTCGGTAGCTGGGCTGGACTGTGAATAAATCCGTATTCTACATTTACTGCACCACCACCCCCTCCACAATTTCCAAGAATAAAAACATGTTAGGAAATGTGATCTCATAATAAACAATGGGAGATCTTTCCAAAGTAGTATATTACCAGCCCCCTATGCTCTTAGGTCTTTTTCTAGCACCTAAAAAACAGTTAAGCTGGGGAAGTATGTAGGGATTGGGGCAAATCCAGTGACTTTCAGGTGGTCAAAGTAATATGAAAATACTGGTTGCCATCCTGATTACAGCCACATAATGGGAATTCCTAAAACACCACTCAGTGACTACACTGAAGACAGTTTGTTGAGAAGGCATGGAAATGAGGTTGACCTTCTAGTCTACTCTTTTGACAAATACCCAGATGAGGAGACAACAGATTGCAAAAAGGAGGGGGCGAGGGGTTTGTTTTGAGGTTTTATTCTGCTTGTGGTTTGGTGCCTTTGACAGACACATGGAAAAGTGACCCTGTCATCTAGAATAACCAAGCCCAGCCCGACTTGGTGAGTACGTGTGCTAGAGAAATCACATATGTTTCCAGGGGGAAGCAAGGAAGGAAGATTGAGGGTGAGAGGCAGCTTGCATTTATACTCTTGAGCAAAAATATCTCTTCTACAGCGAAACACAACTTTGGCCAACTCTCAGTGGTCCTTGCTGATAAGGGGGAAGCAAGGTTAGGGATAATCGAAAACCTCTTTGTATTTGGCTTCGCAGTACATTTTACAGAGGCAGAGTGATGAAGAGGAAGAGATGCTGGCTTTGCTGTGCTCCAGATCTTAGCTCTGCTACTTTTTATTTGTGTGACCCTGGGCAAGTCACTAAACCTATAAGGCCCCTTCCAGATCTAAGTCTGTGATCTTACAATATGGTCTTTCCTCCAAAAGATCACCCTTCCAAATTATGTTTTACTTTGATGAAAATTAAAATTGGTTGGCATTCCTTGAGCGCACTCTGATGCCCTTGGGAGATGAGAGGTGAGAGAGAGGAGGATAGTTAGTATTAGGGGCATCCTTTAGCTAACATTTATATAAGGCTTCAAAACTTCCAAGGCATTTTATATACATTATCTCACTGGATGTTCACAACTAACTACTATAGCTATTATGATCTCCATTTGGTAGATAATAGCAGCTCACGTATAGTCCTTCGAAGGTCTGTGAAGTGCTTTACATATAGTATCTCACTTGATCCTCACAATAACCCTGTGAAGCAGATACTATTATTATCCTCATTTTACAGATTGGAAAACTCAGGCTAGGTAAATGATTTATATGGATAGAAAGTGACTGAGGAAAGAGTCAAATTCAGGTCTTCCAGACTCAAAATCCAGCGCTCTAGCCACTACCCTACATTGTCTACTACCCTTACAAGCCACTTAGATGCCTCCAAGTGGCAGAAGCAAGATTCACACATAGGTCCGCCTAACTCAAAGTCTAGCGCCACAGTGTAATAAACCAATTACAATCTCTCTGGTAGTCCACAGACAAATAATGCAACATAAAAAGACATGAAACTGTTTTTAAAATGCAACAAATTCTGCCACTGTGTATTATAGACTTTATCTGAACAGCACTCTACAATTTACAAATTATGGTCACATATTAACAACAGCTCTGAGAAATACATAATAAAATTATTATTATTATTCCTGCTTTATAGGAAACTGATCTTTGAAAAGACTAAGTAATTTCTCTACAAGGTTCTATTGTAACTAAGTGGAAAAACTCATCACAAATCCAGGTCTTCAAACTCCAAGTCCATTTCTTTCCACTACCCTACACTGTCTAAAAGGCACTATTAAAATGGTTAATACAGATAAGTCTGTACAAAGATATAGGGAAAGAGAAAATGGAAGGAATGGAGTATTTTTTCACTCAGCACCCCCAAAGGAAACCCAGGAGCCAGGACAGATGGACTGAAGTTTCTCCCTCTTTTCCTTACTTGGTAGGTGGACACCTCCCATAATTCAACCCCATTATTCATTCATTGTCTTTAACTCAGCACAGGGCAGGCAGAAAGCATCAGTCTAAAGATGGCTTTATTGAATTCACTAAGAACAAGATTTGTGCCATATTGAGTTTAGTATTTTGCTTATTCAAATCCATCTGTATTTAACTCAAATAATAAAAACCAAGGGGATGTAAAAAGGAGCCTCGAAACTTTGAGAGGAGAGGGTGCTGTGGGATGTGAATGAATTAAAACTATTCAAATTTTCCATTACTTCGAGATTGCATTGCCTGCCTTGTCTTTCAGCTCTGAAATGAGTGATAAATGGCCTTATTGTGACAGACTCTAATAGACTCAGTACCTATTGAAATAGTCTCACTCTCATACTCTTCTATGATTTGGTTAATTCTTATAACTGCAAGACAAAAAACATCACCTGCATCTTTGGAGTTTCAGAGCCAATGAGCCATCACCTAGGAATGCAGTGGAAAGAGTGGATTCTGTGTCATGAGACCTGGGTTCAAACCCTTGGCTCTGTCACATACTAGCTATCATACCTTGGACTTTTCCCTTTACCTTTCTGAGCCTCAGTGTCCCCATCTGTAAAATGACATTGTTGGACTGAATGATCTCCAAAGTCCCTTTCAGCTCTAAATCCTATTATCCTATATATTCCTCAAGTTTTGCCTAACCAAAATAACCAATATCCAATGACCAAAGGAATTAGGAGATCTTCTCATGGGGCAAAGCAGATATGTCTCTTGGTGGGGAAGAAAATCAATACGAAGTCAATGTTTATAATGAACAAATCCTAACATGAAGGGATAAAGTTATGGTACAATAGAAAAAGCCTCGGCTCTGGATTCAGAAGACCCAGGTTCAAATCCTTCTTCTAATGCTTACTACCTCAGGTAAGTCACATAATGACCCTGGGAATTCCAATCCCCTATCTGTAAAATGAGGAGGTTGGACTAGATTATCTGTCAGGTATCTTCTAAGTCTTCCAGGGGTTCATAATCAGGGATCTGCAAGCTTACTTTTGCTTTTTAATGTTTAGATAATTGTATTTCAACATAATTGGTTTTCTTTGCAATTGAATGCATTTAAAACATTTTCCTGAGAAGGGACCCATAAGCTTCACCAGATCGAGCAACAGGTCTAGTTATAGAAAAGGTTAAGAGCCCTGGTCTACCCTTGGGTATATTTGGTACTTGCCCTGAGGCTTCCTTGTATCTTTTTTTTTTTTGGTGCCCATTTTTTCTTGAGAGAGAATTGTTTCCTTTGAACAATGAAGCTCATTCCCTGTGTTCTTGCAAGCCTCCAAACCTTCTTCCCTCCAATCTTTCCACTGGCCAGGGAGCTAAGCAGTAGACATAGACCGCATTCGGCCGTAAGAAACAAGATTTAAGGTCTAGGGACAGAAATACACTATTTCTTCTGCAGCCACACAGCCCTTCACAAACTTCATCAAACAACAGATACTATCATCATTCACATTTTTTATAAAAGGCAAAACAAAAAAACCTCAAGGGTCAGAAAGGTTAAGAATTTGCCAAAGGTCACACAGCAAATCCATAACAGCCCTGGGAATAGCATCCTGACAGGTTTTACCCCCTGTGTAGAAATGTATTTATAGGCTTCATGATGAGAATCTAATGTTCTTTACCCAGAGAAAAATAGGTATGGCCTATATCTAACTCTATGTAAAGAGGAAAAAAAGTATATCTGAACAACTATTTTAAAGTAAAACAAAACACCAGGCAGATGAATCTCTGAGTTATGTTAATATTCTTTTTATAGCTTTGGGGAGTCAATTGAGAAATTGTAAAAATTAGAGCTGGAATGGCCCTCTGAGGTCCCAAGGGCTTCTGCAGTCCTGGTCTATGCAATGCACATTCTAATGTTTTGTCCACTCAAGTTCTAAATATCTCAACCAATAGCTCTCCTCTTGGGAGGTTTTCCAACAGGCCAATAGATCTTGCTGTCAGGGAATTTTTCCTGATATTCAATCTCACTTATCCTTTCCTTAGCATCATCCCATTTGTCTCTGGGAATAATTTAGACAGGAGTGTGCTGACATGGAAAACCAGAGTGCCTGCCTTGCCTTCGAATTCATGTTCCAGACCCTCCACATATGGAGAAATAAAGGTCAAGGGGTCTCGAGACAAAGGAAAACAATCAGGCAAACACAAATCTCTCTCTGGAACACCCTGTTTCCAGGTGCCAAGTCTGAGGGCAAGAAAGACGAGCCTGGGTGGACGTGCTTTGCTGTGCAAGTTTGTGGCTTGGGCCCAGAATGGCCATCAGAGAGCATCCCTGCTGGTGACTACAATGCACTGGCAGGAGGTTGAAGGATTGGCTCATGCTGGGAGTTTGGAGACAGAAGGTGGCAGTATAGTATAAGTCTAACAGAGCAAGGAACATGGGCACCTGAAAAACCTATCCTGTCCATCTGGATAAAGCGCTGCACTTACCAATTGTTTATCATTCTTGAGGTCTAAACGCTCATGTTTAACTCTATAAGAAGGCTTGCTTTATACCAAAAGTGGGCTGCAAATGGAGGCAAAGCCAGTTAAAAACCCAAACAGTAAATAGTGATGTCAATGCCAGGTTCCATGGAACACTCTGTGGCCGGAATTTAATAGGAGAAACAATTCAAGTTCCAGACTGGAATGTTGGTCCACACAGCACATATACAGCTATTGAATTTTTTTTTTTTTGGTCCTGCAAAGGTTTTTGTTTTTTTCTTTTCTTTTTAAGAAATTAGAGTCAATGATTTTGTTGTTTTGGCATTACTGTTCTTTCTAGTCAAGTCCCATCCCCTCCCTCTCATCCCTTTCCATGCTTTTCCTTTTCTTTTCTTGCCTTTTTCTTAGGGTTCTATTGGTTCATTCTAGAGTAAGGGCCTTGGAGGGCAAATATTTCTGACTCTCTGCTTGCCCCTTCTGCTGAGAGCCAATTAAATATGCTACCCCCGGGTAGAATGTGCTGTTTGCTTTGCTTTTCTTTCTCATTTCCCCCTTTTTTCTTTTCTGTTTTTCTTTTTCTTTCCTTTACTTTTTCCTTCTTTCCTCCTTTTTCTTTCCTCTTTTCCTTTCCCTTTTTCTTTTCTTTCCTTTTTTTCTTTTCTTTCTTTTTCTTTTTTCCTTTCCTTTTTTTCTTTTTCCTTTCTTTTCTTTAATTTTCTTTTTTTCTTTCCTTTCCTTTTTTTCTTTTCATTTTATTTCTCTTCTCTTCTTATTATTACTTTCTAATTTCAGGCATGGCAATGGCTTTCATGATCAGAACATTTTTCTCCTTAAAGCCAGGGAAATGATGCCTTGAATATGGATTTCCTTTTCTAATAGTCTTCACACAAGTGGGCTTCTGCAGTGGCTGTAGGCCCTCAGTTTTTCTGAGAAAAAAAGTCACCACGGAAACTTTATTCACACTTTCTCTGACGGGAAAACTGCTGGGCCACTATTGACATGTTGTTTGAGAATTTAGTAAACTCAAAACAACAAAACACACACACAGGAAGTGGAGTGGGAGAGTGGGGTTGAGCATTAGAAGCAAATAGCCATTTCATTGTTCTAATTCTGTGTCATCGACTGGAATGAATAAGACCTGCATCTCATTTTTATTGGGGGCGCTTGCATGGGTGCTCGTTGCAGCCAAAGGAAGAATTTTCTAAATACACATGACTTCCAGGACTGTTGGTCGTTAAGTTGTTTTTGTTGTTGTTTCTTCTTGTTGTTCTTTAAAGAGTGATCTTGAAGCAGATTAGTTTGAAAAGGGGAGAAAAACAGTGTCCAAATAGGTTATAATCAAGGGAAAGGACAAGAAAGGCAAATGCAACCCAGAAGACTAAATTCTGGATTATCTCTTTCATACAGAAGGGCACTTCAAAAAAAAAGAAGAGCTGCATTTGAGGAAAGCTAACTGCACAGAGCCAAGGTGTCAAAAGGAGCAGATCAAAATCCAAAGTCTAAGCTATTAAAAATCCTTTCCCCCTGACACAGTGCCCTTTACTGATCTTTTTTCTTGCTCTCTTACTCAGGTGCCTTTAGGAATGTTTATTTTAAGCATTTTCTTCTAGTCTGAAATGATCATCCTCTCCGTTCACAAGCTCCCCTTAAAGACTCTTATTCTACCACCCACTAGAAAAAAAAATCCCCAAATCAATTTTAAGAGTCTTTTTGCAGATGTTTGTATTAATGTATTTCAGAGCAGACAATTCATTTTTAAAGAATGAGTTGATGCAACTGTGTCTTTGCAACATGATAACTTTTTCAAAAAAATAATGCAATAAAGTTGTTAACATTTAAAATAATTTAAAAGAAAAACTCAACAGCTGCAATATTTGTTCCCACGTGGGCTGCACTTTAATAGCTTTCCTTATTTAAAACTTAAGTCCTCACAGTAACAAAAATGTCCGTGCTTTGTGCTTATAGAATCTTAAAGAACACTATTATTTAACTTAAAATTGGACTATGTTATCATTTGACAACCAATATTTAAAGATAGTTTCTATTTCTTTAGTAATTATGTTTTAAAAATACAGTAAGCTATATATACATATATATTCACTTTCAAACCCAGAAACTAGAGACTGCTATCTATTAAATTTTTTTAATCAGTTTCCTTTTCAGCAACAAATATTTGTAGGTCATTGCAAATTCAATCTTCTTTAGCAAGAGTAGTCTATAAAGCTTTGCCTAATAAAGCAAAGTTTCAGGTTAAAACTTATTCTGAGTCTCTAGTAGCAAAAGAGGGATATACCAATTATACAGTCAATTCAAGTGAAAAACCACTCCGAAGCATCCAGATACATATCCAGATATACAGACATACACAGAGTTTGTATTTTGAATTATCAGGATAATTGTATGTATCTGATCACTTCACTCTGAAAATACAGTCATAGCCTCTAAGGAAACATTTAGTTTGAAATGTCTCTCCTTCTTTGCCCGGGACAACAGATTATGAACCCATGGGACTAAGGCACTTCAATAAGCTGATTTGGCTGGCTGCATTTTACAGCTTCTAAAATTAACACTGAAATTGAACACAAAAGACCTACACTACTGGTGTTGTACTATATACAGAGCACACAGTCATCTATGTTACTCTTTGACTCTGTTCATTATCAAAATTAGCTCCCGGTTTGTCCCACTCCTATTTCTACACTCACACCATTAATTAACCAGCCTATCATTAGATGCTGGCAATGACCAACTTTTCCAGGATCCTTCTTTAAATATAGGATTTTACAGTAGTCTACCATAACTGGGGGTGAAGGGGAGATTAGCAGGTAGGACATAGGGCTGCTTCTAACTATAATCCCTTTCCAAAGCATGGATTATACACAAAACCAATACCATTTTATGCTCTGATTCTAGTAAAACTAAATTTTTTTTCCAGGTTTCATGGAGAAATTTTCTCCCAAATAGCAATGTGAATGATAAACCGGGCTTCTAACCAGATGTGCCGTGATTTGCCTTTCCTCTTCACTGAGAGTGGACTGATGTTTTACTCATCATGTCTTTCACATCTGTCTCACTCATTTTCAACCTGTTTTCATTTGCAGAGTAAGAAAAAAATGAGGTTTTCTTTTTTGAGTCATTGCAATTTAGCAGAGTTTTAGTAAACTGGTCTGTAGAACTGCAGAAGGATGTTAAGAAAATTGAAGGAGAAAGCTGTGGGAAGAAAAGAGGAAAGAAAGTAAGAGGGGGTAAAAACAAAGAAAGAAAAGCAAAAATAAACCAAATCTAAGAGCATTTGAAAAGAAATGTTTTACCAAAGAGACTTTTCCTTCTATGAGCAACACCCAAACTTAAATCCCATTGCATCTCACTCTTGGCTCTGATGCTAATTGGGGGTATGCTATCTTCACTAAACACATTCCAAGAAGGCCTTTGCAGGAAACAATTTCAACATAAAAAGAAATCATTGGAGATTCTTAAAATTTGGATCTTTTGTACCCTGACTTACCATTTCAACGTTCTTATTTAAAGTTTCCTTCACAGTCCTTAACATATACAATTTTCCAACCCAAAGAATGGGTTTTAGAGTCTCCAAGAGCCAATAAATTTCTCTCTCAAAGATTTTATTAATAATAATAAAAACATCAGTCTCCATAAGCATCACCCTGTAAGGGAGAGCTATTTCTTGAAATGGTGCAGTCAAAGTTTTACATGTAGACATTAAAATCAAGCAGGTTAATTCTTGTTCAGCAACAGACCAACTTCTTCACTTACCTACTCTATGCCGCCTGTATCCAAAACACTAATGCAAACCAATTTAGAAAAGTTCACGTCTTACACCTGCAGCAGGAAACAGCTAGTCAACGTTATGAACCATTTCCATGCTTGGAGCATGTCATTCATTTATTTCAAGGATGTGGAGGTGACTGCACTACATTTTTTTTATTGCATTAGGGTATGTTTTTTGTGAGCCTGAAAAGGCCAAGCTGAAGAAACATGGAGATGTTTTAAATGAATATCTATTTCCCAGCCCACCCTAAATGTTGACCAAACAGTCCCAATTTGTAGAATGTCAGTCAGGATCACCATGTCAGCTGAACGACAAGCAGAAGCAATATGACTGAGAAGGGATTTGTGGGGTGGGTGCCATGTTTCAACTCTGAGAGGATGCTGACAGTGTCATTTTGCTGCTTAATTCTTTGTTCCCCCAAGTGGTCTTATTTTTAAATGAGTGTCACATCTTACTTTAGGCCTTTCGGTCAAACAAAGCTTTGAACTGAGAAAATCAAAACTCTTAAGGACTAAAAAATAGTGAGGATTTCTTTTTTTGTGACTGAAGTACAGTGTGTTGAACACTGAAATAGCTCAGTAATTAGAGAACGATAACTGCATTAGTTCATATATCTTCTCATGCCACTCTGACTTCTTAATATTAATTATTTCTTAGGACAACTGATTAGCTATGGGGGATGGAAAAAGGTAAAGTGTCACGAATGACTTCTAGGTTATGAAATTGGATTACAGGAAAGGTAGTGGTACCCTCGGTGTAAAATAGAAAAGTTAGGAAGTAGGCTGAATTTATGAGGAAAGATAATTAGTTTCATTTCAGACATGTTGAGTTTGAGATATCTATGAGACATCCAAGTGGAGCTGTCCAACAGGCAATTGTTGATGCAAACATCAACAAACATCTCAGAGCTCAGGAGAGAGATGAGGACTGCACATGGAGATTTAGGAGTTATCTGCAGAGACATTAATAGAATCAAAGGGAGTTAATGAAGTAGCCAAGAAGATGTGTAGAAAGCAAAAGGCCCAGGAAAGCTCTGGAGTTCACTCACATATGGAGGGTGAAACATGAATGAAGATACAGCAAAAAAGACTGAGAAGGCAAATTCAAACTATGAGTAGCAGGAACCATAGAGAGTAATGTCAGAAAAAGCCAAGAAAAGAAGGATGTTTGCAACCTTGCCTCCGTCAACCTTTTCATTGTTATGTTGGGGTGTATGGGATGTTCAGGGAGGACTGCCATCTCTAATGTGAGAGCTTGCCAAGCTCTTTTCAGGGCTGCTCATCCACCTTTGGTGTCCGCCTCTCACCCAACTCTCACCTGTGGCTCCAAGAAGCTGCAGCATGCTCAGTGGCCACACCCCAATAAAACCTCAGTGGATGAGCAAAACCAGATTGGCGGTAACCCACAGGCTTCAAACCTGTTGATGACCTAGGAGGGTATCTATCCCAAGCATGTGAAGACTTCACCCAGCGAAATGGGCAGATGAGAACAATTTGTTCCAATGACCATGAAGTTGACTGAAGTAGGTGCTATGGGGTTCTTAGAGCTTGGTCAGACATTGAAGATGTCAAAGTCATCCACTGCATCCCAGGTCATCACTAATCATCCTGACTTTTGTCCTGCCACTGGATTTTGATGGCTCTGGAAGAGAGAGTAAAGCTGACACCTTTGCACAACTCTGCCTCACTTAAATCCAATTCCTGTGGGAGTTAAGACATCACCTCAATGATGTCATTGGTTCTCTTTGAAAATGAAAGACAAACATTCTTATATTAGATTATTTCTTTTTACACATTCTATGGTCCAACAAATTGACATTCTTGTTGTTCTCCACATACAACACTTCATCTTTTGTCTCTGTGTCTCGGCAGTGACTTGACCTCCCAGTTCCTGGAACGTACTCTCTCCTTACTGCCACCTCTTATCATGTCTGACTTCAAGACCCAAGACAGTGTCTCTGCAATCACAAATGTCATTTTCTTCAGTATCCTGGAATGGAGTTTGTTTTGGCCTATTGACTTGAATTTGTCAGTGATAACTACATGCTCTCTTATTCTCTCCTCATTTATCTTAAGTATCAACTTTCTTGTTCTGTCCTTTCCAAGCCAAAGATCACCCTTGTTAGCAGGAAATCAGAAACAAAAGTGCAGGAACTCTGCCTTGTCTTTGATTGGTTATCATCACCTCATCCACCTTGAACGGTAGTCATTGCTCTTCTTTTTAACTTTTTTTCCCTATTAGAGCTTTTTTTAAAATCTTTTTTGTTGTCTTTAGATTTCTTTATCATCCTTAGCTTATTCTGAACTTTAGTATACTGAACTCTTACAGGATCAGACAATTGCCATTGACTACTGCCATACATTTGAATTCTTCCTCAATTACCTATCATCACTCACATATTATATACATTTTTATAAAATTTTATGAATATCTTTTGGTTTTGTGTCACCTCCATTACTGAAAATATTCTTTCCCTTCCCTTACCCAGTGAACTATCTCCTATAACAAAGAATTTTAAAAAGGAAGAAAAGCAAAATAAATAAGTATATCAAACAAGACTAACAGTACATGCAATGTTCCATACTCAGAAAGCTGAAGATCTGCAAAGGAAGAAAAATGCATCTTTTCATCTCTTTTCCTGGGTCAAGCTTCTTGGACATATAATTACCATTGTTATAGTCACTGTGCATTTTATGTTTACTTTACACTGTATTAATTCATATAAATCTTCCTAAGCTTTTCTGACCTTTTACTATTTATCTTTTCTCAAGGCATGGTAATATTCTGTTATTCATCCACTATTTAGCCATGCACATACCACTTTGTATCTACTTTGTTTCTTATCCTTTGCCCCTGCAAAAATTGCTGCTATGTATTTTGGTGTATTGGGGCAACTAGGTGATGCAGTAGATAGAGTGCCCAGCCTGGAGTAGGAACACCTGACTTAAAATCTGGCCTCAGACATTTATCTAGCTGTGTGACCCTGGGCATGTCACTTTATTCTCTTTTCCTCAGTTCCTCATCTGTAAAATGAGCCACAGAAGGAAATGGCACACCACTCTAGTTTTTTTGCCAAGAAAATCCCAAATGGGGTCACAAAGAATTGCACACAACTAAAATGACTGAACAACAACAATTTTGGTGTATGCAAAGTGTTCCAGAAGTCTTAGTGCAATTTCATGCTTTCATAGCTTTGAAACATCTTATATGGGGGCTGTCTTTCTGCATCTTACCTCCTTGGGGGTATCTGCCTACAAGAAAGATCTCTGGCCAAGAGTTTGGACATTTTAGTTACTTTCTGAGCATACATAATTCCACGTAGATTTCCAGAATGATCAAACCAGTTCATAACTCTACCCAACAATATGCTAGTGTGCCTGTCTTTCCACAGCCTCTCCACCATTGACTATTTTCATTATTTGTCATCTTTGCCAATTTGATGAGTATGAGGTGAAACCTCAGAGTTCTTTCCATTTGCATTCCTCTTTCTTTCAATGTAGAGATAAAGTGAGTGCAAGACCTTTGGTTTTATCAGTATAGGGAATGCCCTGAGGAAGCTTCCTCTACTGATGCAGGTGGGCACCTCTTCTGCAAGTTATAGTCTTAGAGAGTTGTCTAGAACACCAAGACATTTAGTGACTTGCCAAGGGTCACTCAGAGACTTGAATCCATGTCTTCTTGGCTCTGTGGCTGGCTACAGTACACTATTATTATATACGTAGCTTCTAAAAATTGGATCTAACTGGTGAGTTGTTTCTGTATCTAAATAGGTCTCTTTAGATAGCTCCCCCTTTCCCTCCTCATTGGAGTTATTTCTTTTTGAATCTTGAGCATTTCATCTCAAGAGCTTTGCATGCCTTCTGGCATCTCTGTGCCAGATTCTGTAGATAGAAAGACAATAATTAAATAATCTCTGTCTTCAAAGACCTTATATTCTGCTGGAGAGACATGGTACAAACACAGATAAATAAACACAAAGTATAAAGAGATTCCAGAGGCAGGGGTGGGGATAGCACTAACCACAGGGGGATCAAGAAAGACCTTATGTAAGAGGTTGTGTTCAAAACTAGAGATTCCAAGAGGTGAAGGCAAGGGAGATGAGGAGAAAATTCTAGGCATGGGGGATAGACTCTGAAAAGGCATGAAAATAGAAGACAGAATATCTTGTGGAGTGAACTGTAAGTAGGTCAGTTTGACTGGAATGTAATGAATGACATCAGTCTAGACAGATAGGTTCAAGACAGAGAGTGAAAGGCCTTGATTTAAGTTTACATGTTTGATTAGACAAACAATTTTTCAGAATTGAAATATAAATGGGACAAAACTGTTAATTATCCTTTTTTAACTAGAAATTTGGGAACATTTGGACTTTAACTATGATCTAGAATATGGGTTCTTTAACATTTTGCATCATGAACTTGGTGGCAGTCTGATGAAGCCTATGGATAACTTCTCAGAATAAATTGTTTAAATATATAGGATTACAAAGGAAATAATGTATTTAAATACAGTTATGAAAGTATATTTTTAAAAGTTTATAGGTCCCAGGAAAGAACCCCTGATGTAGGGACCTAAGTCTTTAAATCCCTCTACTGCTCTCAAATTATACTTTAATCATCGAGGTCAATATGATGAAGAATGTCCTAAAGAATTAAAATTGTTATTGATTTTTACTAAAATGGGCTGCTTCACCATGTAGTGAGTTCTCACCAAGTGGAGGTCTTCAAACAGAAGCTAGATGACCATTGTCAGAGCTACCCAACATGTAATTCATGCTTCTTATAGAGGTTGGCCTACATGACCCCAGGAGTCCCTTGAAGAGTCAATGATTCTACTGACATTTTTATTGAATGCCTACCGTGAGCAAAATATTTCACTTACTTTTTTTTTCATTTCAACCTACAACATAATATTAAATGAGTACTGAGACTGATTCTTTCATTACCCAACCTCTTCCCTGCTCCTTAATCCTCCAGATGACTTCATTAACTTATTCAGACTCCTAGCTCACTCTTTTGTAATTCACTCCTTGATTAACAGTATTGATAGTACCCAGTTACACGTTAAGCTTGCCACTCTTAGATGCTTCCCCAAGTTATATGAGAAACCAAGCTGCTGCAGAATCACAAAGGTTCTTTAAAAAATGATCATGACAATGAAACTTTTTAATTGTAAAACAATGTACCAGAAAGGAAGAATCAAATAAGAACTGGTAAATATTCAATAAAGAATATTACTAGAGTTCTCAAAAAAAGAATACCCACAGCTATCTTTATACCAACTTAAATCAGGCAGAAACTCTAACAATGTGACTAAAATGAAATAATGGATACATTATTTCTAGTGGGACTTGCATTGCCATTTGGTCTAATTATTCTTGATATTTCACCCATCATATTAGAAGCTTCTTCAGAGGAAAGAAATAACAGTTTATCTCCTTGAGAACAAAGAACAAAGTGTCTCTTTGCTCCCGAGCAGCTCAGCTATCATTGTGAAGAGAAAGGATCTGTCCATTATCAAGAAATCCCACTAGAAATCTTGAATATCTTACCAAATAATATCTCAACATACTAAAAATACTCAAAAGTGAAGGAAACAGGAGCTACGGAGCCTCATTGTGAAGGCATGCTACACAGGCTGGGGTTGGAGGATGTTATTGAAGGAAATACTAAGTGTCATTTTTGAGGAAACCTTGACTACCATCCCCTGAGTCAAATGCCCTATGGTGGTCTTTTGTTTTTCTGCAGTAAAAGATGTACAAGGAGAGCATTCGTCCATAGATTAATAGCTCTTGAGGCTGTATGGTATGGTGGAAAGGGCACAGAATTCATTGTCAGAATATCTGGTCCCATCATTTACTAGCTAAGTGACCTTTGCCAAATGACAATTTCTTAGAGCCTCAGTTTCTTCATCTATAATGTGGATAAATGTTATCAAATGAGATAACATTTGTTAGTCAGCGAATAAACATTTATTGAATACTTATTGCCAGGCTCTGTGCTAAGCACTTGGGAGACAAAGAAAGACAAAACACAGTGCCTGCCCTCAAGGAGTACACAATCTAATGAGACAATATGCACCTATGCACAAACAAACTATGTACAGGTTAAATAAGTAAATAATCAAGAGAGGGAAGGCGCTAGAATTAAGAGGGATTAGGAAAGACTTCCTGTAGAAGGCAAGATTGTAGGTGAAACTTGAAGGAAGCCAGGCAAGCCAAGAGGCTGAGGTGGGAAAGAGTATTCCAGGTTTAGAATGTCAGTGTAAAGTGCTTTGCAAACCTGAGAGGCTATATAAAAATTAGCCACTATTATTAAGATTATTATCATTATAGATGTACTACCTACCTCACAGGGTTATGTGAGGATCAAACAAGATAATAGATACTAAATACTTTGCAACTATAGACTGCTACATATAAACATAAACTATATGATACAAGGCACCCTTGCAAGGATCATAGGATTTAAAGCTGGGAAAGACCTAAGGGATTGGCTAGTCTTATCCCTTTATTTTCCAGATGAGAGGATTGAGGCTGTAAGAGGTGAACTGACACATAGGTGTTTGGGGATAGAGACAAACAAACTAGTATTTTTCCCAGTCTTCACAAGTCCAAATGCTAGCATCATTTTCCAAGATGGACATATATGCAAGAATAAGTATTATTTCCACTGATAGTCCCAGTGACCTTTAGTGAGATTGGATTTCATGGGAAATTGACCCTAAGCCTGTAGAATGAACAGAGAAAGAGAAAATGGAAGTCTTTTTCAACTTTCACTGTCATACCATTTCCAGAAATGTGAAAAAGGTCTTTGCTATTGAGATCACATTTAAAACCACAAGCCCCCATGTTAACAAGAGAACATCCAAGATATTGGTTCTGCTGTGAGTGAGGCTGGGAAACATTAATCTGATTGATCAACTTGATGTTTGATGGAATTTCCTAGATTATTTTGCTGTCACAGAGGTACTACCAGGACAGGCTCTGAGAAAAATCACCAAGTAAGTTTCTCTTTGGTGCCTACTCACCTTCCTGTCTTGACTGCATTCACCTCTGGACCCCAAATTTGGCTGACAAACTAATCTGTGCTAAGATGTCAATGGGGTGTCCCGTTCAAGGTAACGTATATACAATTTAATACAGGTCACTGGAGACACTATACTTACTTTAGCTCATGGTAGTTAGTGGGAAGGGGAGGGGAAGCATGGGAACATGTTTTGGGAGGAAGGGTCTCCTGTCGAACGTGATTTCTAAGAATCAGCCACTCCCCAGGACAGGTAAGCCTCTACTTGGGTTAGGGGAGATATACAGCAATCTATGTACTGTTCAAAGTCAGTTTTGGGTATAGCAAATGTTTCCAATTCACCAATTTGATGAGAAAATGTTTCATGAGTCTAACCTATTGGCAATCTCAACACAAACTGGTTAGATGTAGGGAATTTGAGAACAAAATATATCTAGAAGTCCTGCTCTCACTTATTTAGTCAGCAATTTTCTTTCATTCTACTCTTAGAGATTTTTGGACCATGAAATCACGTTGTGACTCCACTGAATTATTGAGCAACTTGTCTGTCTCTGGGATTATTTGAGGACTTATAAATTTGATACTCTCTACAAACTAAAACCACAAAAACGACAGCAATAATATTGGTTAACCTTTATATAGTGCCATAGAACCATAGATTTAGAACCAGAAGGAACCTTAGAGAGTCTTTTAATCCAACATCTTCCTTGACTAAAGAGGAAACTAAATAGGCCCAGAAAAGTTAAATGATTTGTACACAGTCATACACAGAGAGAGTATACAGCAGACACAGTACTGGAACCTAGTCTTCTGTCTCCTTTTCCACAGCATCATAGTGTTCTATAGTCACAAAATTCTTTGCAGATATTATCTCATTTGATTCTCGTAAAAATTTTGTGATGTAGACAAGGCAGGGTTCACTATCCCATTTGACATATGAAGAAATTAACAATAATAATCATTAATAGAGTATTTTTTTGTTTTACAAACCACTTTACATATGTTACCTCATCTAATCCTCACAGAACCCTATGAGGCAGGTGCTATTTTTATACCTACTTAATATATGAGGAAATTGAGGCACAGATAGGTTAAGTGCTCTGGGTCACACAGCTAGTAAGTGGCTAAAACGGGATTCAAACTCAGGTCTTCCTGACTGCAGGTCAAGGGCTCTATCCACTGGGCAGTCATCCAGCTGCCACACACATAGCTCGTACAGCACCAAACCTAGGCCTCTAGCCTTTCTGACTCCAAGTTCAAGCCTTCTTCCATGACACCATACTATCTCCGAGTTCATATTTCTCTGAATTGAAACCATCTCACTGACCACAAGTATTAATTATCTGTCATTATGAACCAAAAGTTTGAAGATGATTTTCTCTCATAACAGCAGCTCACATTGGTCTGCTCAATTCATTTTATAAACTTCACTAACTTCAGTTAAATGAAAGGACACTGCTTGTGGTTTGTCTTTCATTCTAGAGGAGGACCATGACATCAGGGAGATGATGACATGACTTGCAATTGACTTTGATTTGAGTCAGGGAGGGCTGTGCAAGGTCACCAGCCACTGCAAAGGGGTAAGGAAAGTTAAGAGAACCTGCTCGGACCTGAGCTATGAAAAAAGTCCTGAGTCATTCTCCAAATACGATGGTTTGGAAAAAAACAAAAAGAAATAAAGGCCTTACTGAGCACATTTTCCCTTAATTTTCAAACCTGTGTGTATTTCAAGGGAAATTTAATCCATATGTTTCTGATTCTTTTATACTTAACCTATCAAAATATTGTTGCGGAAGAATTATTTGATGTTCAATAAGCATTATGAGCCTGTTTTCTAAGCCCTTTATGCTTGTTTTCTCCAAACTTGGCATCCCCATTTTATGGCTGCCAAGAGGGAAAAGCTCCCAAACCTCAAAGGGTTCTTGTTTCCTTCCAGCATCAGATATCCTTAACTCTGAGTGGATTTGAAAGTTCAAAATGACCTCTCTGGTTCCTAATGGAAAGAGAGCCCACAGGGGTTCCAGTGCAGAAGTTGAATGGCGTAATCTTTATCAGTCACTCTGCCTGCCAATGAAAATACTCTAGGTATCATTACCTATGACTTTCCATCGGTAAGGCAAATGGAAGATTCTGCTTTCCCAAATGTTTTTCAAAACCTGCTTCCATGATGCCTTCTCTAAATCTCTCCTATCTGGAAGCCATCACCTCTTCATCTGATTTCCTAGCCTTCATGTGCTTTTGCATTCTGTATTTTCTACTCTGTATTCTAGTCATATACCAGATTAACATCCCTTTGCAGGCAGGAGCTGTGTCTTACTTATCTTTGTATCTCTCCTCATTCTTAGGACATAATAATTAAATATGTGTTCAATAAAGGAGTAAATGAATGACATTTAATCATAAATAACGAAAAAGTGCCTGTTGTGAACAAGGCCCTCAGGGCTGTACTAAGGAGGCTACAAAGATGAAAGAGACACAATCCCTAATCTTACAAAGTTTGTGATGTGGCATGGTCAGTGAAATATATACATAATCATTATAAAAGAGATGAAATGTAAAGTGTAAAAAAAATGGTCTAAAGGACTATGAAAGTTCAGAGCAGATAAAAAGAGCTTCTAGCTGGGGAAGCTGGAGAGAGTAATGGAGTAGGTATAATAGAGTAATAACAGTATAATAGAGTAATAACAGTGTAATAGAATAAAATAGGACCCTATCACCATTACTGCTGGCGATGGATGGTGAATGAGTACCTTTGACAATTCATGAAACTTTGAAGATCTCAGTTTCCAAATTCTGGCACTGAAGGGCACCCATAATCCAGCTTGGATTGGCCTTTCCATGCTTATTTCCCATTGTTCCCTTAAGAAACTCTTGCAATGAATACTCACCAGTCCCTAAACATACCTTGCACTACTTAGTTCTATGCCGTTGCTCAATATCTTTCCCGCTTCCTAGCATGCTCTTTCCCATTCGGTGGGAACAGTGAATAGTATAGTTCTGCTGCAAGGCATAGTATGAGGAGGAAAGTTATAGAAAATAATGATGATGATAATGATGCTAACATTTACATAGTACTTAATGTGTGCCGGGCAGTGTGTTATATTGTTGTTCTGTCATTTCAGTCTTATCTGACTCTTCATGACCCATTTGGGGTTTTCTTGGTAGAGATACTATAGTGCTTTACCATTTCCTTCTCCAGCTCATTTTCCAGATGAGGAACTGAGGCAAACAAGGGGAAGTGACATGCCCAGTCACACAGCTAGGTAGTGTCTGAGGCCAGATTTGAACTCAGGAAGATGAATTTTCCTGACTCCAGAACTGTCATTCTATCTACTACAACACGTAGCTATGATAAGGGTTTTACAAATATCTCATTTGATTGTCACAACAATCCTGGGAAGTAGGTGCTATTATTATCCCCATTTTACAGATGAGGAAATTGAGGCAAAGAGAGGTGAACTGACTTGCTCAGCATCACACAGCTAGGAAGTGTCTTAGGTAGAATTTGAATTTAGGGTTTTTTTTACATTTAATAGTATTTTATTTTTTCCAATTACATGTAAAGTTAATTTTCAACATTCATTTTTATAAGATTTTGAGTTCCAAATTTTTCTCCCTACCTTCCTTCCCTCTCCCTCCCCCAAATAGCAAGCAATCTGCTGTATGTTATACATGTAGAATCATGTTAAACATATTTCCACATCATGAACTCAGGTCTTAAGGAAGGCTTGAACTAGACTTTAGAGCAGGAATTCTTAAGCTTTTGTGTACTATGGACCCCTTTGGCAATCTGGGGGAGTCTATGGACCCATTCTCAGAATAAGATTTTTTAAAAGCATAAAATAAAATGCATAGGATTACAAAGGAAACCAAAGGTTGGTGATAAAATGAAGATGAAATTTCTTCAATCCAAGTTCACAGACTACCGCCTCCTCCTGAAATCTAGCCACAGACTCATGGAACCCAGGTAAAGACACTTTGTTTTAAAGAGGGCTGAGAATGCTGTTGGACTTAAGTCTGATTCTGTGACACAATGAGGAAACTTTGAACATTTGTTGTTTTCTTTTTTAAAGTCATGGAGTGACTCAGTCAAAATTATGTGTTAGCCTAGTTAATCTTGCAGCCTGTGTGGGACAGACTACCATTAAAGGAAAGAGTAGCTGGAGGCAAGAAAGCAGGTTAGCAGATTATCACAGTATTCTAGCCATGGGGCAATTGTAATATATCACACTTATTCAGGACTTTACAGTTTATAAAACATGTTCTTGACAATAACTCCATGAAGTATACAGTGTGAGCATTATTATACCTATTTTACAGGTGAGACACCTGAGTCTGAAAGGCAGAGGATCTTGCTAGTAAGTGGCAAAACCCAGACTCCTGCTGGGGTTCTCTGATTTTGAATCCATCGTTCTCTCCAAAACAGTGCCACAAAGAGATCTGAGACACATTACAGAGAAATCTGATTAGACAGCTCTGAATGGAAGTAGAGATAAGGATCAGAGATGATTCTAAGGTTTTAAATCTTGAGAAGTAGTAACAAAATGGTGGTTACATTGATAGAAATAGGGGGACCAGTTGGGAGAACTGATTTGGGAGAACAATATGTGGTCATACTTTGGGGTGTTCAGCTTTGCACGTGTTTGAGTTTTAGTAACCACTACTGTCCAGGATATCAGACCTACATTATAACTGATAAAGATCCTAATAACATCACTCTAAGTTACTTTATGTGGGAGGTAGTTATGGTATGGTGCTGGGTGTTTGCCCACTCTTTCTTCAGCTACCTGGATTTTTCTTGGGCTTCTCCCAAACCAAATAACAGTTCCAGTAGTTCTTTACCTGGGGTCTGTGAACACATTAAAAAAAGCCCACATCATTTTGATAACTGTATTTCAATATATAGTAATCATTTTCTTTTGAAATCCTGTGAATTTTATTTTATTCATCTAAAAACACTATTCTGAAGAGTCCTTGGGTGTTAACAAACTGACTACGAAGAGGACCATGACACAAAAATAAGTTCCAGGTCTCCTGGTTTTGGCTAATGTTGCTCAGTTTTTCAACCCCAGGGAAGTCCTGGGTCACCATGCATGGCTCAGGAATCCAGAGGAGTTTTCAAATAATAATACAAATAAAAATAAAATACATTTCTGGAGGCAGCCTAAACTAGCAGAGCTGTAGCCAGTGTCCTCTGTTGCCTTTTCCCCTAAAAATCCTCCCTCCCAGGAGGAGTTGTTGTTGCAAAATCAAAATTGCCTCTTCTAATTTGGTGGTTTGATTTCTCCTGCTTGAAATCTGTTGGACACCAAGATTCACACCGACTATTTTTCCAACATTCGTTTGAAATTGATTGCAATGTTTCTCATTTTCTCCCACTTTGTCCTTCACGATTCTAAGGTTTCTGTTCTACTTTGCCTGGTGTGGATTTGGATGTCCTCGGTGGAAACAGTTGTTCTCCATCGGTGGTTTTCAAGTATGAGGGATTACTTTCCAACTTTCTTCTGCCTCTCCCAAACTCTAGCCTAGCCACCCAGCTACTGACCGCAATCACAGACAGTGTTTGTCAAACAAAGTATGTCTCATGGGGCAGGGACATATCAATGAGATAATTGAGCCCCAAACATTCATTAATCGTAAAGTAAATATCGGGATAGAAGATAGGAATCCTTTTGGCTCAAAAGGCAAAAAAAATGTATTAAGTTTACTTTGCAAAATACTTGGGGCTGCCAATTTAAAACATCAATACTTTTTTATTCAATGTTCAGAAGCCAAGCATCCCCTTCTCCTCTGAGCTGAATTTCTGTTCATGTCACCCCAAATTCATGAAAAACAAAGCTTGAAATCCTCCAAAAAGTCATGGAAACAGACCAAACAGAGCATTTAGGGTATTTTTTCTTTACTTTCTGTCTGAGGACTCTACCCCAAATTAGCTGTGGAATCTTGAGTTAGTGACTTCACCCCACTGGGCCTTGGTTTCATCATATATAAAACTGAGAAGATTGTATTGGTTGATCAACTAAGGTAGGTCCCTTCCAACTCCAAAATGCCATGTTCCAACATTCTATCTTCCAAGTTCCCTTCCATCTGTACAAATTTCCCATAAGAAGGTCAACCCTGCTGACACTGATGTGTCATGCTTGGAAGTTGCTTCAGGACTTGTTAAAAGGTGGGTGTGCCCCTTCGTCCTCCCTGAGCAACAAGGAATCCAACCCATCTGGAGATAATAACAACAAATTACTAAACTAACCCTGACAGAGGGTGTCCTTACACATACATACAGAGTGTATGAGTTCTGTCTCCCCACCTGCCAATTCAGTGAAACAATATATTGGGCTGACTGGCTCCCTTAAGTGTCTGTTTGACTGACTTGGAGGATTTGAGCAGGTACTAGACTTTCTGTATCTGAATTATTTCTTTTATCAGCTGCTGAGAGTAAGATGAGTACTTTATGACTAAGAGAGAGAAGAACTTTCTTTTCAGAATCTGTTTCTCTTTAACTAAGAACACAGGGAGGTAACCACATCTGTCAAAAGCACACCTGGAAGGCTCAAAGTCAGCAAATCAAGGCATCGTTTCATCTACACACCAACTAATGGTAACTGACTTTTTTTTTTTACTAGTTGTCGTAGGGTGATGCCATTCAGTTGAGTTGACTAAGTCCTATTATTTCTTTCTTCAAAAAGTATCCTCGAGTTTATTTCTTTTTCTCCCTTAATTTCCATTATTATCACCTAGCCCAGTCCCCCATCACTTACATCCAAATTACTGTAACAGTCTTCTAATTTTCCTCCCTCCCTTTAGTTTTTCTTATTATTGATTTACCCATTATACAACTTCCAAATTAATCTTCCTACTGAACCTCTTTCATGATGTCTCTCTTCTGGTCAGAAACACACAATGGCTCCCTATTGCCTAACATAATATAATGTTCTTGCCTGACTTCCAAAACCCTCCATAATCTAGTCTCATCCTATCTATACAGGAATAGTCACCACTACTCTCCAACATACATACTCCATTCCAGTCAGTCAATAAGTGTTTACTATGTTCAAGGCACAGTGTTAAGCTCTGAAAATGCAAACTTAAGCAAATAAGACATCCAGCCCTTGCCCTCAAGAAGCTTACCTTCTAATGAGGGAAGACAACAGATAAAAGGAAGCTGAAAGGGGTGGGGGGAGGCAGGGAAAGATAGAGTTATCCAATATAGGATCATGGTAGATAAAGTCCAGAGAGTCAAGTCTGCAGCCTGGAGAGGCCGGAAGTTATGGCTTGCTTGGGCATCCTCCTTAAAATGGAAGTTCTGGGAGGAGCCATCCAATCAGGGAAAGAAGATACAGAGACAGAGAGCAGATAGTTCTGAGTTGTGAATTTCAGGGCTGGAGTGAGTTTCCTAGTTGTGGACAGTAGAGAAGTCTAGAGTGCAGCTCTGTAATAAAAGAAGGAAAATGCATTTTCTCACCTCTTCTTTGGAGCAAGTTTGGTCATTATAATTACATGCTTTCATCTGTGCCTCTTTGCTTTTATTCACAGTATTCCCCCATCTGGAAAGCTCTCCTTTTGCCTTCTCTCCTATCCTGGTCTTCCACATCCTAAAAGACTCAGATAAAATCCCAGCTCTTCTATGGAGCTTTGTCTGATTATTCGAGTCCACTTCTCTGAGCCCCTACAGCACTTATAGTTAGCATTTGATTATATACTGTCTTTTATCATCAGTTATTGTTACGAGTGTGTGTGCGTGTGCATGCATATGTATGCGTGAATCTTGTCTCCTCAGGTGAACTGTTCCCCTTTCCCAATTTGGCTATACCTATCTTTGGCCAGGTACCCATTGACCTCAAATTCCAGTTCATGATCTGGATAGTCAAATTAAATCAGGAAGTATTTATTACATGCACGTGTGTCAGCCACTGTGTCAAGATATATTGAATCAATGAAATAGATAACAATAATGATGATGATGATGATGATGATGATGATGATACTCTTTTACTAAATACAATCAGTAAGTTTCGCAAGCATTCGGCAAGGATATACATTCTAAAGAGGGAAGACAATACATAAATAGAAGCCAGAAGGGGCTGGGGAAGAGATAGAGTTATCCAGCATGGGGTCACAGTAGATAAATTCCAGAGACTCAAGAGTGCAGCCTGGGGGGGAATGGAGTCATTCCTGGGCCTGGGCAACCACCTTAAAATCAAAAAATTACAAAAAATTAAATTAACTGTATTTTATGTAACCTGAGGCCCAGAACTGAAGCTATGGGTTTAAAAACTAGATTGAATCCTGGATGCTCCTTACATAAATCATTCTTTTATTCGTTCCTCCAGGTAGATACCTATGCAAATGAACTCAATTGTAATTTCAATAGCAATAACAGTCCAAGCAGGAATTAGCTTTGTCAATTCTGGAAGCTACCCTTCCTTTTTGATACATATTTTAATAATAATAATAATAATAGTGACAATAATAATAATAGTATTTATATAGCACTTTAAGGTTTTCAAAGTATTTTACATATTTGATCCTAAATAAAACTACCTAAAAAAGATATATAGTTTATTTTCTGGTTCTTAATAACTAAGCAATACTTATAATCTTAAAATCATTAATGCCATGTAGTCTAAGCAATTCCTTTGAGCCCAATGTCTGTGCTTATAATAATAATAATAACAACAACAACAACAACATGTAATATAATGCACAACCAGATAGTTGTCTGCTCCTCTGTCCCCTGCCTTGATGTTGGACTCTCTTCCATACTGTAACCTCTCCTCTATTCTCTTCCACCTCCATCCCAGCACAACTGTTCTTGCCCCAAGCTGAAAAATTCCCACTTATGGTTCTGCCATCATGTCCTGGTTTGGAGAACATGGGTTTCAGTGCTTTGAAGAGCAGACTGCTTAGGCTTAGGATCAGAGAATCTCTATAATAATATGAGAAGAGCCTCTTTACTCTCCTACCACTTTCAAATCTCAAATTCACCAATTTTGGGCACTGAGAATAAGCATAGACTTGCACAAGTTTGTTTTTTTTTTTTTAATGGTGTAAGATATGTTGCTATGTAGTCTGTTGATCAGTGTTGGTGCACCATCCTTTCACTGCTGCCAGCTAGCACACAATAACAAAAAGTTTCATTCCTGTGGTATTTGAAATATCCAGACTTTAAGAATTTGAAATTTTGAACCCTGAACTCTGGTTCATCTCGAACTTTGTGCTGAATATAAGGAGCTCATTTTCTGATGGTGAACTTCACTGGTCTGCCAGAACTGTTCAGTACTTCATGGCCTAGTACATGAGAAGCCATATGGAATGACCCTGTGGGATCACCTCCATCCTGGCTGTCCAGAGAATGGGTTATTACCTAAGAGGGCTTTTCCATCTTTAATTATTGCAACACCAGGCTAGAAACAATTTCAGCTCTCTACTTACTGGTCATCCAAGAATCTCGCCTGGAATGGAATTTTCCATTCCTCACTCTGAGGCAGAAAAATCACAGATTTGTATTTCCCTTGTAAAGACATTTGGTTCTGCCCGTTTGATATTCCCCAAGTCTAGTTCTCCAAGATGAAGGATACATTGACTCTTTTGGCCTCAGGATGCTTGCTTGAGTGGGTAGGGCCTCAAAGACCACACAAAATGCGAGATCTAGGGACCTAGCTTTAGATTATCTCAAAATTCGAATCTTGGAGCTAACGTGACTTGGTTCTCTGAAAATTTTTTAAGCCTCAAAATCAAATCTTGATGGCACAGTCTTTGGGAACTGATATCCATCATGGCCTCTGGATAAAGGGGAACCTTTATAGATTTTAGAAGATCGTATCTGAATCTAAACCAGATTTAACATAGTTGCTGCTACTATTTTCTGAGATTATTGGGAGAACTCCAGAAGGACAATGAAGAAATGGATCCTGAAATGGTGCCTCACGATAACTTATTCATTGAGTAAATTAAATGTTGCCATAAGAGGTAAGCTTTATAGACACACATTTTAAGGTTCCTTTTTAGGTCCTGACATAGTCTAGTGTCATACCTTTAGAGAACTGCATCCCAGAAAAATGAGACAAGTATAATATTTTCATTTTTAAGGACAAGAACCTTCACATAAGACTTCACTATGGCAAGGAGGTGACTCAAGGTCAGGAAGTCTATGCCAGAAAAACACAAGATGGAGCTACCAGGTTAAAAAGCCTTCAATTACAGTTTCAATTTTAGACTTTATCTATCCAAAGACCAGTCATCAGTCAGTCAGTAAACATTTATTAAGCCCCTATTGTGTCCCAGGCTATGCCAAGTGCTGGGGATACAGAGAAAGGCAAAAAATAGTCCTGCTATCAAGGAGCTCAAATTCTAAAGTGAACATTACATTGCTTGCAACATGCAAACGGCATCAAGGAAAGCTTCTCTTGAAGACAGGATTTGAAGGAAGCCAGAAGGTAGAGATGAGGAAAGAATATTGGCGGCATGGAGAACAGCCAGTGAAAATGTCCTGAGTCTGGAGATGGAGCATCTGGTGGGGGGAATGTCAAGGAGACCAGTGTTACTAGACCACCAAGTATCACCCTGTTCTAGGACCCCTGATGCCTCATTTCCCCCCACTTCCTAACTTCCTTTTGTATATTGTCTTCCCCCATTAGATTTTAAATTCCTCAAGAGAAAGGATATCTTTCTTTTTTTCTTATTTGTATCCCCAAGTGGTTAGCACAGTGCCTGGTACATAGTAGGCATTTAATAAATGTTTCTTGAATTGAATTGATGGTGTCCTCCATAGCAGCAGGGAAGTTTGGAAGGGGAAAGAGTTTTGGGAGGTGAAAGATAATAAGCTCAGTTTTGGGTATATCGAGATTAAGATGTCTATGGAACATCTAGTTTGAAATGTCTAATGGGCAGTTGGAAATATGACTGGATATATAGATCTGAAAATCATCAGCATAAAGTTAATTGAATTCTTGGGATCTGATAAAGTCACCAAGTACAATGGTATATTTTTATATAAATATAATTATATATATATATATATATTCCTTTAAATATTATTCATCTAGGGGATGTGGTTTTCAGTCTCAAACTAAACTTCTAATTGCTCTTCATTAAAGGGGGAAGCAGGACTCCAAACTTTATACCCAAGGCTTGACTACCTTCCCACTAAATACCACTTTCATTAAGAAAGACACTCATTTATCCAAGTTGATAGCAAAACACATAACAGAGAAAATATATATAGGAGGATAAATACCAGACACTCCCTAGTGAAGGAGCTCTCCTATTGGGAGTAAGGTAACTAAGCTCAACCAAGAAAGAGTCTGAGATTTCACTCAAGGGGAAATTCTCCAAAGTCTGTACTATAGAAAGCTGAAGACAGGGACATGATGGAGACTGCCTGCTCATTTCATGTTAGCTCCTTTCCAATTTTATTTTCCCATCAGCAATTATAATTGACCAGGAGAAAGAGCTGGATAGACTGCATTTGAGAAATTGCCTGGCGATTTCAACTATCCCATGCTTACTCTTGGCAAACACAAAATCTATTTTTTAAACACCAATATTCCTCTAATGGTTTATATGGATGTGAATGATACCACTCTTGTGGTGAAAAACACCACAAAGTCCAAAAAAAATCAAAGTTTCAGATGATCTAATTGTAATTGAACCATCATGGTCCAATGGAAAGAGAGCATTGGTTTTCTAGTTAGAAGGACTTGGGTTCAAATCACTCTTCTGACATTTATTTCCTATGTTAACTCAGGCAAATCATTTAACCTTTCTGGCCTTCAGCTTCCTCATCTGTAAAATGAGGTTGTTATACTAGAGAGCCTTTGAGGTCCCTTTCAGTGGTATAGCAATGATTTTAGGATCTTATTAAGGGCAAATAGTTACTTGTGTAAGGAGGCTGCTTCATATTACAAGGATAACTCATACATAAGAAATTATAAAAACATCATCCCAGAAATGTATACCTAGAAAAAGAGAGTGGGTGGGACAATCATGAATCATAAGCAAAAAACAACAACAACAACAAAAGATAGATAGATAGATAAATAGATAGATAGATAGATAGATAGATAGATAGATAGATAGATAGATAGATAGATAGATAGACAGATAATCTGAGTGTCATACTGGTACCCACTTTAAACTCATTCAACAAATACTTATTAAGTTCCTATGTTGTGCAAGGTATTGTGTGCTGGGTGCTATGGATACAAAGACATAAACAAAACAACTCCCTCCTTCTTTTCTACATTCTACTGAGGGGTTTCAGCATATGAAGGAAGGCTTCTAGGACATTGGATAGCTCTTCTATGGAGGATTTAAGGGAAAACATGAATAAGATGTTCATAGGTTGTTAAGGCATTGACAAGTGGCAATCTGCCTTTGGAGGAATATCCTCATCAAGGAGAATCATTGCAGTCTTAAAGCACTGGTATATACATAAGTGCATATGAAAAGACTGAGATTAAAGAAAACATCTGACTTCAACCTGCTTCTCCAGACTTGTCCCTCACTCCTCTTCTGCAGGGATCCTTTGTTCCAGTTAAACTGTCACTAAGACACACCCAGACATATTCCCATGTTTATATATTTGCTCAATGCATTTTTCCAACCTTGAATGTCTTTCTTTCTTTCTCTCCCATTTGAATCATTTTCTGCCTTCAGTGACTAACTGGGATTCCACTTCCTCCATGAAGTCTTCTTTGGCCAGCCCCAATGCACAATATTATTTCATTTGTCTTATTGTTTATTTTTTTAATATTCATGCCTTATCTCCCAAACTAAACAGAAAGTTTGTTGTGAGTCGAAGTCACAGCATAACCTCAATAAATATTTGTTGATTAAGTGACAAAAAGAGTTGAGCATCTAAACACTTAGAACTCAATGGGTTTTTTTTCTGTCGGGTGTATTATACATATCTCCTCCAGATAAAGGTAGTCAATCAGTGAAGCCAAGGAATCACAATAGTTTTATATGTTGTTGGCTCCTTGGTTAGTATGTCAGCTCCTCAAAAGTAGGTATTGTTTCATTCTTTGTGTCTCCAGAACCTATTACACAGTAACTGGCACGTAGTAAAAGCTTTAAAAAATGCTTGCTGATTGACTCAGAGACTCATGGAACTCAAGAGCTGGAAGGGGATTGAGAGGTTATTAGACTCAATTTCCTCATTTTAGCAGTAAGGAAACTAAAACCTAGACAGTGGAAATAATTTGCACGAGGTCAATGTGAATTAGCAATGGATCCAAGATTAGAATTCAGGGTTCCTGACTCCTGCTTAGTCCAAGGGCCTTCCCTCTACTCCAAGCTGCCTCACATTTTTCAGTGCTATGAAGCTCAAATTCTATTTAGGAAAAAAAACTACCTTGAATCTACTTCAGGTTACATTCCCTATAAACACTGAATCACCAAAAATGTCTTCTTGGCCTCCTAAGGCCATGTGAGAACAGATCAGTCCCAGATTCATGAAAGCCTCTTGACCAAATAGAGTTTGATGAGAGGAAAGAAGACAAAGGAAGATAATTTGGGTTTTTTTTCTGTCATTTTGGGATTCTCAATAAAATGATTGAGACTTCTGCTCTCCTTGTTCCCTGCTCTTGGGATGAGAATCAATCTTAAAAGCAGACTCAATGAAAAGGGCTTTTGTAAACATCCCTGGCCCAGAGGAAATAGTTAGGCCAAAGAAGTCGCAGAGAGGGGGAAAGAAACTATGACGTGTTACTTATTTAAGCATCTAACTGACTTTGGGGGGCAGACATAGTGTTGTTAATAATAATAATAACAACAACAATAGTAATAGAAAGATCATTGGATCTGAATCAGAGGATCTTCTCTGCTATTTTCTATCTGATTGAACTTGGGCAAGTCATTTACCTTTAGTAGGTCTCAGTTTTCTTATTTGTAAAATGAGATGGTTGAACTAGATATCCTCTGAGCTCACTTTCAAGTTATAAAATCCTATGGCTGCCCCTTAGTACAATCATAACTCATGTCATAACACTTACATTGTCTTTTATTCATACAACCTCAAGAGGTAAGTAACTTAAGCATTATTATCCATATTTTACAGATAAAGAAACTTAGGCTCAGTTAATTGATGGGCCAGGATTACATACTGTTTGAAGTCTGACTATTTAGCCACCCTTGTAAATATTGTTTTAATAACTGAGACACAGTTACTTTCTGGTCATATATGTTGGAGAGTAGAGATGGAGGGGAGGGGTAGAGGTGATACTTTGACCTTCCTTCTGGTCTCAACCCAAATAATAGGTCTTAGAAAAGATTGGTCTGCAAAATTTCAGGTAACCCAGATTGATAATGGAGCTCTCTGCTTATGAGTAGGACAGGGCCCCCTTTATTTCAAGATAGATTCTTTTCTTGGAATATAGGGATACCTTCACTGACCTTCAGATCTGGTACAACTTGGAATGTAGATGATTCATTGATTGTTACCCTCAGTTATTAGACTCATGCAGACTTAGATCCTAGAATGATTGGTTTTGAAAATACATTTCTTCTTTAATCCCTTTGGCTCATTCTCCTCTCTACTTGGTGGATACCATTTGCTCTCTTCTGAGAAATTTTGAGATTTTTTTTGAGTATTTCCTTCTGTTCTGAACTTTGGGGACATATAGGGTATCATCACTCTTTGCATTCTTTGTAATCAGGAGCAGATAGAAAGTTGTTTTTCTGGTTGGCAAAGGAGCAACCAGCAGTTTATTTTTCTCCTTTTCTTTCTTTTTCTGTCTCCCTACTGGGAGTTGGGAAGTTTGAATATTCCTATGTCACAAGAAAGACCCAAGTAAGCCCAGGAGAAGTACCAAATGCTATCTCCCTTTGAGAATTAATTCTGCCTCATTGCATAAAGATTATTACTGTTACTTATTTTTAATCCAAATCTTTTTATCCATGTAGGGGACTCACCATATGGCAACTCACCTGTAATTTATAGTCTTAGACTATATCCAGAGCACTAAGAGGTCAATTAATTTACTAGTGGTCACACAACTAGTATGTTCCAGAGCCAGGTCTTCTTTTGAGACAGCATGATGAGGAATGGAATCAGGAAGAACTTAGTCTGAATCCTGGCATAGACACTAGTTGTGTGACCCTTGAGCTGCTTTTCACTGTTGCTAAGATTCCAATTCCAATATATAGCGATTATCTTCCATGTATTTGTATTTATACTGAACTAGAAATCCGCCCCCAGGTATTCCAGATACTTCATAGTCCCTGCCAAATCGCTTTCTCTATCTCTTTTGAGCCAAAGTGTACGTGCCATTTAGTCTGGTTTGGTCCACAAGGGACACTATTGGCCGGTGTGGAGGAGGTTACTGAAGACACAACTATTATCTCCTCAAAGAAAATGAAAATTCACAGGAGAAACAAAAACCTGGAGCTTCCAAGTAAAAATGGTCAGGGTCTCACAAGATTTACCACTATGAAGAAGCAGAGAGCACGGACTATGATATTCCAAAAGCAAAAGAGAGGCTTACAATCAAGAATAACTTACCTAGCAAAACAGCATAAATCTACAGGAGAAAAATGGACCTGTAATGGAACAGGATTTCCAAACATTCTTGATGAAAATACCAGAGATGAATAGAGACTTTGAAATACTAACATGAGAATAAAAGGAAACACAAAAGGTAAATTACAAGTAAGCAATCAGAAAGAACTTTATTAGTATAAAAATCTTGCATTCTAATGGGGAAAGGAGGATGATACAATCATCCTCTAAGAACTATAAAATTAGGGGTCATAGAGGGAGTCAAATAAGATAGAAAGTCTGTGGATAATTTTTGTCTTTTTTTTTACCATCTTTTAAAAAAAGAAAGGAAAAGGAGGAGCAAAATGACACCTAAGAAAGAAATAGTGGGACTTATCTTACATAATCATGGGTACAAATTGAAATCTATGCAAATGATGAAGTGGTTGGGGAAGCAGGTGTCACTTGCATTTCATTTTCATCTGAACTGATAAAAGGAGGGTAGAACACACATATAAAGTTTGGTGTAGAAATACATTCAACTCAACAGGAAGAGGGGAAAGGCGAAAATAAGAGAGATATTAGTAAAAAAACGAACCCTAAATTCAGAGGGAAGGTCATGAAGAGTGGTTTAAAAAAAGAAAGAGTAAGAACCTGTGAGTAATTGGGATGAGGCAGTGGAGATAATTGGCTCTGAGCACACTCCTGTTTCATGACTCTCTTCTTCCATGTAAAGAAGAGGCAGGGAGCAAAGAGTGAAAAAGTAAAAGAGAATAGGGTGGAGGGTACCATGCAATTAATGATCATAACTGTGAATGTGAACAGGATAAACTTACCCATAAAATAGAAGAGGATAACAGACTGGATTAAAAAGCAGAATCCAAAAATATGTGGTTTTAAAAATACATTTGAAACATAAAGATTCACAGTATTAAAATAAGGGGCTAGAGAAAAATTATTATGCTTCAAATGAAGTTTAAAAAAAGGCAGGGATAAGAATCATGATATAAGATAGAATGAGCAAAAATAGACTTGATTGAAAGAGTTAAATAGATAAAGTACATTATGCTGAAAGGCACCGTAGGCAATGAATTAATCTAAATATATAACATATATGCACTGAATGCCACAGCATCTAAATACTTAAAGGCATAACTAAACAAGGTACAGGGAGAAATAAATAGTAAAGTTGGAGTACTGGAGTACCTCGAATACCCCCTTTCAAAGCTAGACAAATATATGAAAGGAAGTAAGGAAGGAAAGAAGAAAAAAAACTAGAAAGAAGTTTAGAGAAGTTAGATATGATAGATTTATGGTGATCAAGAAATTGGAATAGACAGGAATATATATATTTTTAGCTGTGCATAGCACCTTTATAAAAATTAAGTATGCATTAGGGCATAAAATCCTTATAAACAAATGCAGAAAAGCAGAATTATTAAACACATCATTTGCTAAGCACAATGCAGCAAAATTATATTTAATAAAAGTGTCTTAAAAGATTAAAAATTAGCTGTAGACTAACAATCCTAGAGAATTGCTGGATCAACAACAAAAAAATAAGGAGAAAAAACCCACCCACAAACAAGATAAATACAGGATAAATTGGAGATAATCACAGTAAGAGGGAGTTAGCATTAAGGGAAATTAGGAAAGGATTCTTGCAGAAGGTGAGATTTTAGATGAGATTTGAAGGAAATCAGGAAGTGAAGATGAGGAATAAGAGAATTCAAGACATGGAAGACAGCCAGTTAAAATGCATGAAATCAGATAATAGAGTATTTTGCACTAGGAACAGCAAGGAGACTAGTGTCACTAGATTGCAGAGTATATGGAGGGGAATCAGGTGTGAGATGATTGGAAAGGTAGGAAGAGGCTCAGTTATGAGAGTTTTCAATGCCAAACAGAGGATCCTATTTGATCCTGGAGATAATAGGGAGCCACTGGAGTTTACTGAATGATGGGGAGGGAATAATATGGTCAGATGTGCATTTTAGGCAAATCAGTTTGATAGCTACTTGAGTGGAGGATAGACTGGAGCTGGAAGAGATTTGAGGCAGTAGGACCAATCATCAGGCTATTGTAATAGTCCAGGTAAGAGGTGATGAAGGCATGCACCAAAGTTGTGACAGTGTCAGAGGAGAGAAGTAGGAGAGCATAAGAGGAATTCGGTGTGGTTTCAACATTAGGAAAACTACAAAAATCATAGACCACACTAATAACAAGAACAACTAAAATTATATGATGTATCAAGAGACACAGGAAAAGCTTTTGATAAAATAAAACTAATTTCTGCTAAAAACACTAGAAAAGATAAACATGAAATATAGAAAATATAGGAATAAATGGACCCTTCCTTAACATGGCAAATACTTTATATCTAAAACCAAGAGCCTTAGAATTATATATAATGGGGATAAGCTAGAGTGCTTTCTAATGTATAGACAAAGATACAAAGTTATCCCTTTTTACAATGATATACTTAGAAAACCCCAAAGAATCAACTAAAAATTAATTTAAACAATTAGTAACTTCAGCAAAGTTATAGGATATAAAATAAATACACATAAATCATCAGAATTTCTGTACAGCACTAACAAAACCCAGAAGAAACAAATAGAAAGAGATATTCCTTTAAAATTAACTATAGAATATATAAAATATTGGGCATCTCCCCAAAGACTCACAAAAGAACTATTTGATTACAATTACAAGTATTCCTTAAGGAAATAAGGTAAGAAACAAATGTAATGGGGGGTAGGGAGGGTGTGTAGATTGGTTGACACATTGCCAGACAACATAAAATAGCAGAGGTCAGAAAACTGGTACATGTGTGGAAATTCTGAGGTTGGAGGCAGCTTCTTTCCATTTGCTCTGTAGGCAGAGCTTTAGAACACCCTGACTGAACAGTTTCTCTCCCACATTCAAGCTAGGAGGAAAGACTTATTTTCTTACATCATGTGAGGGCTCAGGGGAAAAAAGGCCTGAAGGTCACCTCCTCCCACCCTTAAGCCACGTGACCTGAAGAAACAGGTTTGGGACTCTGGTCTGTTTTGGTTGTCCTTTCCAGTTTTAGGTGTAAGAAGGGGAGTGACTGACCTCAAAGCTCAAGCCATGAAGATCTTGGAGACCAGGATTTCAGGCTAGATCTTACAATCAGACCAGCAGGGAAACTCTGAGAACCCAATGTCCCATGATGCTGGTTGAGTGGGGCTTTTGTTTTGAATTTGATGGGACTAACGCTATATAAGAACTGAGCTAAATGTGAGTATATTATCCCTCCCCTATCCAGAGAGTGAGGTGGTGAAGGAGGAATTATGGTCTTAAGGCACTGGGGGGAAATATTTCCATATTTATTCTTACCATGTCTTTGAAATAAATATTCCTTTATTATTAGTAAAAGCTAATATGATATTAAATGGTTAAATAGATTCTAATCCTGCACCCCTTTAAATTGGCATAATACAATTTGTGTGGGCTCTCACACAGAGCAGGAAAAAGAGAACCCTTCTTTCCAACCTCCTCAAGCTGTTGGAGAGCCCTGGTGAGAAGCGAGGTGCAACATCCTTGCTCCTCAGATAGAATGACACTGTTACATGAGGGACATCATCTGGGTTAAAATGGGGCCTTTTAAATTTGTAAATAATCCTAGAGAAATTTTCTGCACTGGACTTGAAATTTCAAGTATTTTTGGTTGTGATATCTGAGAGAAATTGGCAAAAAAAAAAAAAAGAGGCTGTAATTGTACAGTCTTTTTTTTTCCCTGGTGTGTGTTTCCTCACAAGTCAGTTCCAATGATGTCATTTTGAAAACCTGATATTTGTTAATTTTTTGAGTGTTCAAATATTGATACTTTTTATATAAGTATTAACATAAAGGTGAATCTGAGGAATATGGAGTTTGCATCACTAGAACGCTCTGGCCTTGTAAAAATGTTCCTATTCTTTTTGCATTTAAGTAGACCTAGATTTCTTCCCTTATTGTGACAGCAATATGCCCTACAACTTCGAAAGGCAAGGTTTGCCTATGCCTAGAATCCAGAAGTAGTTAATTTTCTTTGCTATCTTTCTAACTGAGGTGACTTGTCCTATTGGGTTTTTGCAATTTCATTTAAATTACAGTTGGAGTAACAGGGATTGGCTGGGGGAAATTGGGGATACCTTTTGCAATAAAGGCCCAGAGGAAATTTGCTTGAACCTCTAAGGGGATTGCCCATGATGTAAGGACTCCTAAAAAATTTTGGTGTATCTGATGTAGAAAGAGACATTTGGAAAACATTGATCAGACTCCAGTTGGATGACCTTATGTACTAAGGAAATCATGGAAGAATATTACACAGTACAGTTTCTTATCTGAATGATGGTAAATCAACCTCAGGTTCTAAGTCCCTTTGAGGAGAGCTCTATGTGCTTTGGAAAGTTCTGTGTCAACCAAGTTTCTAGCCAAGAAAGGATGCCTGCTGTGTGTATGAGTCCTTCACCTGCTAAATGTGAATGCCAGAGACAGAAAGACTGTGCTTCATATAGTAGATTTAAAGACACAGACGTTTCTGATGAAATAGATAATGGGGAAAAGCTGCTCTGAACCACATGATAAGCCAATTGTAGAATGTGCATGAGTGTGCCAATTATCCTATCTGTCAGGAGCAGATCCCAATTGTCTTCCATGTGGGTGATGCCATTTCAACAGTCACCAAATCCCTGTTACATAAATAAATGGAGAAATAGTCATTGTTCATGGATAGGCTCTAAATTACTTATTCTGTGCCATAGCAATCAAATTATCAAAAACTTACTATATAGAAATAGAAAAAAATAAAAAATTTATGTCAAAGAAAAGAATTCTCAAAGAAAATAATGAAAAAGTAGGAAAGAAGGGGGCCAAGCAGCACCAGATCTCAAACTATACTATGAAAAAATAATCATCAAAATGATTTGGTCCTGGTGAAAAAACAGATAGGTCAATCAGTGGAATACATTAGATAATTAACATACAGAAGTACACAAACCTACTAATCAATATTTAACTAACTCAAAAAATGTAACTACTGGAGTATGTACTCAGTATTTGACAAAAGCTGCTTAGAAAACTGGATAGCAGTCTGATAGAAATTAGGCTTAGACTATCATCTTACACCATATACTAAGACAAACTCCAAATGGATAAATGACCTATACACAAAAATTGCATAAATCAGAGAAACTAAGAAGAAATTGCCTTTCAAATCTATGGTTAGAGCAATAATTCAGAGCCAAAAAATGGTGTAGAGAAGATCATAGAAGATAAAATGGACCATTTTGATTACATGAAATTAACAAGTTGTTATACAAACAAATCCAATACAGCTAAGATTAGAAGAGAAAAAAACTGGTGAAAAGATCTTTGGAAAAAATTTCTCAGATAAAGGTCTCTTTTCAAAGACATAGAAAGAACTGATTCAAAATAATAAAAATAAGAGCCATTCTCCAATTGGTAAATGATCAAAAGATATGACAAGGGAATAAATCCAAACTATCTATAGCTGTAGCTACACTGAAAAGTTTACCAACTTGCACAAACCCTTTGATCCAACCTTAGCACCCCAGAGAGATCAAACAAAAAGGAAAAGAGAAGATATGTACAAAAATATTTGTAGCAGCTATGTTTATAGTGGCAATGAACTAGAAACCAAGGGGATCCCTCTAATTGGAAAGGTGGCACAGTGAACAGAATACTCAACTTAGAGTTCAAGCTGAGTTCAAATCTAGCCTTAGATGTTTATTACTTGCATTGTGTATTATTACTGGGCAAGTCACTTCACCTCTGTTTGCCTCAGTTTCCTTATCTGTAAAACTGGGATACCAGTAGCACTTACTTCCCAGAGTTGTCATAAGGTCAAAATAAGATAATATTTGCAAATTACTTTGTAAACTCTAAAGTATTACAGCTATTGTTAATAACCAATCAAATGATGGCATGTAAATGGAATGGCATGCTATTGTACTATAAGAAATGATGAAAGAGACAGTTTCAGAAAAACTGAGGCTGACTTGTATGGACTGATGCCCAATGAACTGTTACAGGAGAACAAGTTGTACCATAACATCAACATTACATAAACAAATAATTCTGAAAGTTTTTTTCAACATTTTCATTTAAAGTTTTGAGTTCCAAATTCTATCTTTCCCTCCCTCCCTAAACTTCCCCTTTCCTAAGACAGTAAGCAATCAGATATAGGTTATATGTGTGCAATTATGTAAAACATTTCCATCATACAAGAAGACTTGAATAAAAGAAAAAAATAAAATAAAGTGAAAAAATAGCATGCTTCAGTCTATATTCAAACATCAATTCTTTCTCTGGAGGTGGATAATATGCTTCATCATAAGTGCTTTAGGATTGTCTTGAATCATTGTATTGCTGAGAATGGCTAAGTCATTCACAGTTCTTCATTGAACAATATTGCTGTTATTGTGTACAACATTCTCCTACTTCTGTTCACTTCACTATGTATCAATTCATGGAAGTCTTTCCACGTTTTTCTGCAATCATCCTGCTTGTCATTTTTTATAGTATAATAATATTCTATTACAATCATATACCACAGCTTGTTCATCCATCCCCTCAGTTAATGGGCATCCTTTCAATTTCCAATTCTTAGCCACCACAAAAAGAGCTGCTATAAATATTTTTGTACAAATAGGTCCTTTCCCCCTTTTTTGGATGATTTTGGGATATTGACCTGGCAGTGGTATTGCTGGATCAAAGGGTATCCACAGTTTTATAGCCCTTTGTGCATAATTACAAATTTTTCTCCAGAATGGTTGGATCAGTTCACAACTCCACAATAGTGCATTAGTGTCCCAGTTTTCCCACATCCCCTCCAACATCCAACATCTTCCTTTTTTGTCATATTCGCCAATCTGATAGGTGTGAGGTGGTACCTCAGAACTTTTTTAATTTTCATTTCTCTAACCAATAGTAATTTAGAGCATTTTTTCATATGACTAGAGATAGCTTTGATTTCTTTGTCTGAAAACTACCTGTTCATATCCTTTAATCATTTGCAAATTGGAGAATGACTTGTATTTTTATAAATTGGGCTCTGCTCCCTACATATTTGAGAAATGAGGACTTTATCAGAGATATTTGTTGCAAAATTTTTTTCCAGTTTTCTGCTTTTCTTCTAATTTTGGTTGCATTGGTTCTGTTTGTGCAAAAAACTTTTAAATTTTATATAATAAAAATTATTTAACATTATTTAACAATTTGTAATTATGTAACATTTAACAATTATTTAACAACACCATATATCTTCTTGGGTGCTAAATTCTTCCCTTATCTATAAATCTGACAGATAAACTATTCCATGCTCTTAATTTGCTTATGGTATCACCCTTTATGTGTAAATCATGTACCCATTTTGACCTTATCTTGGCATACAGTGTGAGATGTTGGTCTATAGCTAGTTTCTGCCATACTGTTTTCCAGTTTTCCCAGCAACTTCTGTCAAATAATGAGTTGTTCCAAAAACTTGAATATTTGGGTTTATCATGTACTAGATTACTTTGGTTATTTACTATAAGGATGTACTTCATCTATTCCACTGATCCACCTCTCTATTTCTTAGCCAGTACCAGATTGTTTTGACAATTACCACTCTGAAATACAGTTTGAGATCTGGTACCGCTAGGCCACCTTCTTTTGTATTTTTTTTTCTCATTGATTCCCTTGTTATCAAATTGCATGCCATCTTGGCGAGAGGGGAGGAGAGGGAGGGTGAAAAGTTTAGAACTCAAAATCATATAAAAATGAATGTTGAAAACTAAAAATAAGTTAATTAATTATTTTTTGGGGGGCCTAGGCAATGAAGTTAAGTGGCTTGCCCAGAGTCACACAGCTAGTAAGTGTTATGTGTCTGAGGCCAGATTTGAATTCAGGTCCTCCTGAATCCAGTGCTGGTGCTCTATCCACTGCACCACCTACCTGCCCTGATTAATTAATTTTTAAAAAGCGTTTTATACTTGTGTTCATATAGTTCCTGTGTTTGTCTTCACAGGTAGATTTCCAAGTATTTTATATTGTCCACAGTTATTTTAAATCTAATTTATCTTTTTATGTCTTGTTGCTGGACTTTGTTTGTAACATGTAGAAATGCTAATGATTTATGTGGGTTTATTTTATATCCTGCAACTTTGCTAAAGTTTTTAATAATTTTAAGTAGTTTTTTAGTTGGTTCTCTTTGATTTTCTAAGTATAAGATCATATGATCTGCAAAGAATGATAGTTTTGTTTCCTCATTGCCTATTCTAATTCCTTTAATTTCTCTTTCTTCTCTTATTGCTATAGCTAACATTTCTAGTACAATATTAAATAATAGAGGAGATAATGGGCATCCTTACTTCACTCCTTATTGGACTGGGAAGGCTTCTACCTTATTCCCATTGCAGATGATGCTTGCTGTTGGTTTTAGGTAAATATTACTTATTACTTTAAGGTAAGCTCCATTTATTCCTATGTTCTCTAGTGTTTTTAATAAGAACGGGTGCTGTGTTTTGTCAAAGGCTTTTTCTGCATCTATTGGGATAATCATATGATTTCTGTTGGCTTTGTTATTGATATGGTCAATTATGCTAATAGTTTTCCTAATATTGAACCAGCCCTGCATACCTGGTATAAATCTCATCTGTTCATAGTGTATGATCATTGTGATCTATTGCTGTAATCTCTTTGCTAGTTTTTTATTTAAATTTTTTCCATCAATATTCATTAGGGAAATTGGTCTATAACTTTTTTTTGTTTTGGCTCTTCCTGGTTTAGGTATCAACACCATATTTGAGTCAAAAAATAATTTGGTAGGACTCCTTTTTCACCTATTTTTCTAAATGGTTTATATAGTATTGGGATTAATTGTTCTTTAAATGTTTGGTAGAATTCACTTGTGAATCCATCTGGTCCTATAGATTTTTTTCTTAGGGAGTTCATTGATGGCTTATTTAATTTCTTTTTCTGAAATGGGGTTATTTAAGTATTTTATTTCTTTTTCTGTTAATCTAGACAATTTATATTTTTGCAAATATTCATACATTTCACTTAGATTGTCAGATTTATTAGCATTCAGTTGGGCAAAATATCTCTTAATTATTGTTTTAATTTCCTCTTCACCAGTGATGAATTCACCCTTTACATTTTTTATACTGGTAATTTGGCTTTCTTTCTTTTTTTAATCAAATTAATCAAAGGTTTATCTATTTTATTGGGTTTTTTTCATAAAACTAGCTCTTAGTTTTATTAGTTCAATTGTTTTCTTAATTTTAATTTTATTAATCTCTCCTTTGATTTTCAGAATTCCTAATTTGGTTTTTAATCGGGGATTTTTAATTTCTTCTTTTTCTAGCATTTTTGTTACATGCCCAATTCATTGATCTCCTCTTTCTCTATTTTATTCATGTAAGCATTTCGAGATATAAAATTTCCCCTAATGGTTGCTTTGGCTGCATCCTACAAGGCTCTTTTGTTGCCTCATTATTGTCATTCTGTTTGATGAAGTTATTGATTGTTTCTATGATTTGTAGTTTGATCCACTCATTCTTTAGGATTAAATTATTTCAGGGGTGGGGATCCTTCAGCCTTAAGGCCACATGTGGCCTTCTAGATCTTCAAGTGCAGCCCTTTGACTGAATCCAAACTTCACAAACAAATCTCCTTAATAAAAGGATTTGTTCTGTAAAACTTGGACTCAGTCAAAAGACTGGACCAAGGACCTGGAAGGCCACATGTGACCACAAGGCTGCAGATTCCTCATCCCTGGATTATTTCATTTCCAATTAATTTTTAGTCTATCTTTCCATGGCCCTTTAATACATGTAATTTTTATTGTATTATGATCTGAGAAAGATGCATTTACTACTTCTGCTTTTCTGCATTTGGTTGTGAGGTTTTCATATACTAACACACGTTTGATTTTTTTTGTAGGTACCATATACTGCTGAGAAAAAAGGTATATTCCTTTCTACTTCCATTCAATTTTTATCCAGAGATCTATCATATCTAACTTTTCCAAAATTTTATTTACCTCCTTAATTTCTTTCTTGTTTATTATTTTGGTTAGATTTATCTAGTTCTGAGAGGGGAAAGTTGAGGTCCCCCACTAGTATAGTTTTATTATCTATTTCCTCCTGTAACTCATTCAACTTCTTCAGAAATTTAGATGCTATACCATTTGGTGTATGTATGTTTACTATTGATATGACTTCATTGTGTACCTTTCAGCAAGGTATAGTTTCCTTCCTTACCTCTTTTAATTAGATCCATTTTTGCTTTTGCTTTGTCTGAGATCATGATTGCCACCCTTGCTTTCTTTACTTCAGCTGAAACATAATAAATTCTGCTCCAGCCCCTTACTTTTACCCTGTGTGTATCTTGTTTCAAGTGTGTTTCTTGTAAACAACATATTATAAGATTCTGGTTTTTAATTCATTATTCTATCCACTTCTGTTTTATGGATGAGTTCATCCCATTTACATTTATAGTTGTGATAACTGTGTATTTCCCTCCATGATATTTTCCCCTTGTTTATCCCCCCTCTCTCTTACTCCTTACCCTTTCCCTCCTCACAAATGTTTTACTTCTGATCATCACCTTCCCGAAAATACTCTCTCTTTTATCAGCCCCCTCGCCTTTCCCTTCTGTTATCTCCATCCCTTTTTACTTCCTTATAGAGTAAGATGGCTTTCTATATCCAACTGAATGTGTATGTCATTCCCTCTTTGAGCCAATTTTATGAGAGTAAGGTTTAAGCTTTGCCCACCACCCCTCTATTTCCCTTTCCATTATAATAGCTTTTTAATGCCTCCTCCCATTCAATCTCCCCTCTCCTTCTTCTTCCAGTCCAATTTTCTTTCTCACCCCTTTATTTTGTGGTTGTTGGGGTTTTTTGTATCATCCCATCAAAGTCACCTTATATCCACACTCTATGTCTATATATACTCCTTCTAATTCCTGTTATAGTAATAAAGTTCTTAACAAACATTACCTTGCCATATAGAAATATAGTTTAACCTTATTGAATTTCTTACATTTTCTCTGTCTTGTTTATTTTTTATCTTTTTATGTTTCCCTTGAGTCTTGTTTTTGGAGGTCAATTTTTTTATTCCACTCTGGTCTTTTAATTAGGAATGCCTGAAAGTCCTCTATTTCATTAAATATGCATTTTTCCCTGAAAGATTATGTTCAGTTTTGCTGGATAAGTGATTCTTAGTTGTAATTCTAACTCCTTTGCCTTCCAGTATATCATGTTCCAAGGTCTCCAGTTTTTTAATGTGGAAGCTGCCAAATCCTGTGTAATCTTGACTGTAGCTCCACAATATTTGAATGGTTTCTTTTTGGCTGATTGCAATATTTTCTCCTTGATTTGTGAGCTCTGGAATTTGCCTATGATGTTCCTGGGAGTTTTCATTTTGGAATTTCTTTCAGATGGTGATCAATGGATTCTTTCCATTTCTATTTTGTCCTCTGGTTCTAATATATCAGGTCAGTTTTCTTTGATAATTTCTTTAAAGATGCTGTCCAGGCTTTTTTTTTTTTTATCATGACTTTCAGGTAGTCCTATAATTCTCATGTTATCTCTCTTGGATCTATTTTCTAGATCAGTTGCTTTTCCAATGAGAAATTTCACATTTTCTTCTATTTTTTTTTTACTTTTTTGATTTTGTTTTATCATATCTGGATGTCTCATAGCGTCATTAATTTCCACTTGCTCAATTCTAATTTTCAAGGCATTATTTTCTTCAGTGAGTTTTTGTACTTCCTTTTTCATTTGGCCAATTGTATTTTTTAGGGAGTTATTTTCCTCGGTAAATTTTGTATATATTTTCCCACACTATTGACTCTTTTTTCATGACTCTCTTGCATTACTCTCTTTTTTTTTTTTTTGGTGAGTCAGTTGGGGTTAAGTGACTTGCCCAGGGTCACACAGCCAGTAAATTTCAAGTATCTGAGGCCAGATTTGAACTCAGGTCCTCCTGACTCCAAGGCTGGAGCTCTATCTACTGCACCATCTAGCTGCTCCCATTACTCTCATTTCTTTAAGAAATGGTACTAATGATATAGATGATAATAACTACCATTTATATAACACTTTAAAGCATACAAATCACTTTAAAATACCTCATTTTATCCTCATAGCAACCCTCAGGGGAATGTGGAATTATTATCCCCATTTTATAGATTAGGAAAATAAAGACAGACAGAGGTTAAATGACTTGCCCAGAGTCACACATGTAGGAAGTGTCTGAGGCTGGATTTGAACTCAGGTCTTACTGACTTCAAGTCTACCACTGTATTTACTGAGCCAACTTCCTATTAACAGCATTTGACATGTAATTTCAAAATGTATTGGTGACGGGGGAGATGAGACACCAGGAAAGAGGAAAAGATTATATTTTTATATCCCTTTTTTCATCAACATCTATGGTATCCAGGCTCCTGGTTACCTTTTGAGTAAACCAGCTCCTAGCTCCAGGCTGGAAAGGAGAACAAATCAACTTCCTAGCTGCCACCCAGAGTTCATCATGCCATTCTTTCTAACTACATATACTGTATCAGACCCCAGAGCTACCGGGGAGGGGGTGGGGGGGCAAGCACCTCAGGGAGCGGGGGGGGGGGGGAGGTGTTGGCTGTCCTCCTTCTGTTGGGCTTATCAGCTCTCTTTGACCAGGGTGTGATCTGTCTGCATGACCTATTTATTTTGGCAAGCCCAACCCAGAAGTGAGTTTTCCAAAGAGGCGGGTTAAGAAAAAGGGTAAAAGTATAAAAATTATAAACTTACAAAAAAGTTTCAAAATAACCAGTTATAGAGATCAGATAATCTTTCCCCTCATCTGACTCTGTAGTCAGAGGGAAGGGGAGGGAACGAGAGAATTGGAGAGTAGGGGAAAGAGAGAAAAGGAAAAGAGAGGAGAGAGGGAGAGACAGAGTCAGAGTTAGAGACAGAGAGAGGGGGTCTGTGAAAGTCTGACTTGATATGAATGTATGTGTATTTATAACTGGACCTATGCATTTAATTAGCCACCTATAATTTTTATAAGCATTTCCCTTAAAGAGGCAGTGTAGTGCAGTAGAAAAAGACCCTGAATCTGGAGAAACTTGGATTCAAAGTCCACCTCCACTTCCAACTAACTGTGTAACCATGGGCAAGTTACTTCACTGAGACTCAGTTTCCTTCTCTGCAAAGTAGTGATAATAAAGCCTCTAGTGCCCACCTTCAAGGCTTTCATGAGATCACATGCCTTCCAGGTCTTTGCAAACCTTAGGGTACCATATGCATGTCAGCCATTCCATTATGATCCCCAACAAGTCATTATTTCCTTCTGCTTGATACCCTCTGGTGGGGAAGCATTATCTCTCCAAACAGCCCAGTCCACTTTTAAACAGCTCTGTTTGTTATGAAGTTTCTCCTGGATCAGGAGGAAATTTGACTTTCTGTAATGTCTGCTTGCTACTTCTAGTTTTGCCCTTCAGGGCCTTGTTCAGCAGAACAAATCTAGTCCTTCTTCCATGTAACATCCCTTAAAGTATTTAAAGACAGCTGAACTATCACCCAATGTTCCTTCTCTAGGCCTCTAAACACTCTCATTTCTTTCAGCTGACCCTCACACGGCATGAACTCAGAGCCTTTCACTGTCCTGGTTTCCTTTTTGTTTTGCTTCAGTTTGTCAATGCCCTTACCAAAATATGGGGATATGCTGGCAAATGTTTGACAAATGGTTGGGGGTGGGGTGATATACCGGAAACACACTTTTAAGTTTAATCTGCATTATTAACACTTTCTTTGGTCTAGACAATCAACAGAACAATAAATCGAGCCAATTTGTAGTACTTGCCAATTTCCAATCAGCTCTGCTGAGCTGGCTCCCGCTGGCTCCAACATACCCCTGCCAGTACCACAGATGGAGTCTGACCAGAGAAAAGGCCAACAGGGCTATACCTTCTGTTTTCTAGATATGCCTTTTCTTCATGCAGCCCAAAATAAGATGAGCTTTCTTTGGCTTCCTGGTCACACTCCTGACATCTCGAACTTGAAGTCCACTGAGACCCCTGGATCTTTTTCACAAAAACTGCTGTTCAATCACTCCCCGCCCCCACCCAGAATTTGATTTTCTTGATTCAATTTTAGGATTTTACTTTTATCTCTCTAAAACTTCATCTTATTAAGCTCTAGATTTTTGTGGTTCCTGATTCTATTATCCCAATAGATGGGCTCCCCTTCCTTGATTTGTATGATCTGCAAATTTGACAAGGTTAGCATTGTGTATCAATTGATAAAAATGCTCAGTTATCTTTTAAGGATGAGGTCATCTTTTAAGGATGAGATCAATCACAACCAGGATACCTGGAAGCAGGTCCTTGGAGTCACACACTCTTCTTTAGTTCGTTTCAGTCTTGATTTGACCAGGAAGAGGAAGGAGGGCTTTCAAAGCTCCTAATCCCAAACTCAGAATAAACTGTCCCACCTTAGGCCCAGACAGCCTTTTAATTCTTACCCCTCACTTTTCTCCCTGGATGCGTTGAAACATCTTGTGGAAAGGAACTCAATTGCTAACCAAACATAAACCCAGCTCAAACATGTGATACATATGTACCTCTGTGCATATCTCATACAGTCATATTCTAAACTAGGGGCAACCTTCTCAAACAGCAGTCCTTGAAATGAACCTACACAAAGCCAACAACCCACTGGGAAGTGTATTCATTGTTCCATGAATCATCATACATACCACAGTGAAGCTTTTGTGATATGAGAACTTAACTAAGTAACAGACAATGCTTCATGGGTGCCTCGGCGGCAAGTTTGGAACAGCAAGCATTCCTCTAAAAATTAAATAAATACACGATAACCTCCCTCTCCCTCCTTCCAGTCAATGTTTTAAAAAACTTATCCAACTTTATTAAGCATAATTGATATTAAATTCTTAAAGCAGTTACTGTCCTGTGAAAAAGACAACATCTTTAAATCAATCATCTGCTAAGGGGCCAGGATTTATGGGGGCCCATCCCACTTGTTATGCAGAATTTCCTGTTGGACAGAATTCATGGCATCCATATCAGCAATGATGGGGGTAATGTCAGCTGTCAGATATAACACAGAAATTATAGTGCTCTGGGCCAGCCTGACCAGACCAGGCATGTGGTGTGATTTCAGAGGAGCTGGTGATGTTGTTTCTCCCTTTCACCAACACCATCTTCACTAGCTCTCTGATGCCTCAAATTCCAAGGCAGAAAAGTCATCTCTTTAGATTGGCTTTGGGAGGCAGCAAGAGATTACAGAAAGAGTGGTGACTCTGCTGGTACAATACCTGGGTTCAAATCCCACCTCTAACGACTACTGCCTGGCTGACCCCGAGCAAACCACTTAACCTCCTTGGGCCTCAGTTTTACCAGCTGTAAATTGGAGAGGTTGGATTAGATGGCCTCCAAAGACCTTTTCAATACTACATCTCTGATCCTCCATTAAAATGTAAATTCTTCAGGAGAGGTAACAAGCTATGATATTATAATGTGGGGAGGGTATTGTGGTGGAAAGAACCCGGAGAAACCTATGTTTGAGTCCCAGACGCCGTCTTTCACCGTTTGTGTGGCTTTTTGAACAATTCACTTCACCTCTTGGAGATAGCTTACTCTATCTATTCCCAAATAAAGATGACATCACTTGCTTCCTCTTAAGAATCCTTGCAAGGATTAAATGAAAGAATGGGTGTAAAGTGCTTTGTCTCCATAAAGCCTGTAACTATCAATCAATTAATATTCATTAAATATCTACTATGTGCCAGGCATTGTGCTAAGTGCTAGGTATTATCTAGAGGAGGAAAGAGTTTAAATCCCTTCACAATATGGCTCTGCTCTATTTTTCCAGACTTAATATACATTGTTCACCTTTGCACACTCTTTGGTCCCTGCCAGACTCGTCTACTTGCTGTTCCTCACACATTATATGTCATTTCCAGTTTCTAGGCTTTTTTATAGGATTTCAGCTACGCTCGCAATGCTCTCTCTCCTCACTTCCATGGCTTAGAATCCCTAGTTCAAATCAACTACCACCTCATGCAGTAGGACTTTAATAATCTCTGAGAACACTACCCCCTAAATTACTCTCTCTCTCTCTCTCTCTCTCTCTCTCTCTCTCTCTCTCTCTATGTGTGTGTGTGTGTGTGTGTGTGTGTGTATACACACATACACATGTATATGTATATATACATATATGCATATAAATAAAATCTAGTTATTTCTATATGTATACATACATATATACATACATGTATATTAGATACTTACATGTGTACATTTTGTCTGCGTGATACAAAGTAAATTCCTAGAGGGCAGAGATTTGTTCGTTTTTGTCTATATATTCTCAATACCAAGTACAGTAAGTGGCACATTGAAACCATTTAATAAATTCTTGGTGATCAATTGACTTACTTTCTAAGCAATTAGAAAGAATAAGCAATTTGAAGAGATGGAGAAGAACAGGAAAATACAAGGTCACTGAGAAGGGAACAAAGGGAAAGGAAAGGTCGGGGAGCTTTGAGGCTAGGTGAACAATGAGCAAAATTAAGAAGCTAAGAGATAGAGCTGTCAATGGTATGTATTATACCAACAGCCCTAACCCCATTCCCACCCCATCTCATTGTTATTATTCCAAATGGGTGAAATCAAGCTGCCAGAAGCAGGTAAATTCTATATTTGGGCCCTGATTGCTATCATCCTCACAATAAATATTTATTGAAATGTCATGGCTACTGGAAAGGGTGTGCCGATCTACTCTCCCATGGCTCCCTTCACCACCCCTGTAACTTTTCAAACCAAAATATACCACTCCCCAGACCACCACTCTTCTATTGGTATAGTCTCCCTCAATTAGAAGTAAATTCTCTGAGAACAAAATTCTCTTTCCTTTTTTATTTGTATTTCCAGCGCTTGGAACATGGTAAGCTCTTAATAAATACTTTGTCATTCATTTATGAAACATTGCATCCATGGCATTCATATATCACCAAAAATATAAAATATTAAAGCAAGAAATCTTTCAGAATATTTGACAAAAAAAAAACAAACAATTCAAATCTATGTGCAGGACAGACAATTGTATTTGCTTTGGCCTCCAGCAATAAAAATAAAATTGAATGAGAACTGTTATTATTATCCTAACAAGTCAAGCTACCAAATTCACATTTACATTAAATCTATGGGTAATTTAGGTGAATTGACCTGAATTATCTAGCTATTACCTAAATTTTCTTTTTCTTTGTTCTCTAAAGTATTTTTAATTCCTTTATAACTAGATGGCACACACATTTGTCAAAGCCTGATATTCCTGGAACTAGTCAGCAAGCATTTATTAAGCATTTACTATGTATCAGGCACTGTGCTAAGTTCTGGGGATACAAAGAAAGACAAAAACACAGTCTCTGCCCTTGAGAAGATCATAGTCTAAAAACTGGGAGAGAAAACATGCACAAAAAAACTATATGTATACAAGATATATAATGCAGTGTAAATGGGAAGTAAATTCAAAAGGAAGGCAGAGGGAAGGGGCTCTGGAAGTTGAAGATAGGGAGAGGCAGAAGGAAAGATCTGTGCTAGATCTTGAAAGAAGTCAGAAAAACCTGGAGGAACAGCAAGGCAGCTAGCACCAGTGGATTATAAAGTACATGGTGGAGCATAAGGTGCAAGAAACTAGGAAGATAGGAAAGAGCCAATTTGTAAAGACCTTGAAAAGCCAAACAGAGGATTTTATATTTAATCCTGGAGGTAATAAGGATACATTGGTATTTATTGACACAGTCATACCTGCCCTTTAGGAAGATTACTTTGGCACTAGATGGATTAGAGAGGGGAAGGTCCTGAATCAGGAAGAGCAACCAGAAAGTTATTATAATCACCCACTGGTAATGAGGGCCCTGAGCCATAGTAGAAGCCATGTGAATGGAGAGAAATGGACTTACACTAGAGATGTTGTGAAGGAATAAATGACAAGACTTAACAACAGATAGGATATGTGAGGTGAGTATGAAGTTGAGGATGACAGTGAGGTTGCAAGCATGGCTGATTGGAAGGATGGTGGCACCCTTAAGAGTAATAGGACAGTTTGGAAGAGGAGAAAGTTAATGAGTTCTCTTTTGGACAGGTTGAGTTTCAAGATGTCCAATAGGCAGTTGGTGATGAGAAAATAGAAATTAGGAGACAGGATAGCGATGGGGGTTGGGACCTGGCCCCCAGAAAGGAAAAACCCTGCACTTTCCCTCATGGCCAAATCTCTGACGGTCCCCTGAAGCTATAGTCCCATCAGCTGGTCTTTCATTGTGGCTACACCTAATCTCCCCTCCATTGTCTTGCCTCCCTATGGCCCCAGACCACTTCCCACCCTTGGTCCCACCTAAGACTCCATTTCCCACCCTTGGGAATTCTATTACCTCATGGACTCTGTGCTTTCCTACATGGCCAAATCTCTGTTGGCTATAAACCCATCAACTGACCTTTCATTGTGGCTACACCCAATCTCCCCTCCATTGTCTTAACCTCCCTATGGCCCCTGGCCATTCCCACCCTTAATCCTAGCTAGGCTCCATTCTCCCTTGGACATGAGGTCCAGGTCCCAAGAGTTCTGTTCACCCCAGCTTACTAGCCACTCCCATCCAGATCTCCTTAGGCCCTTCTTCCAGTCACCCCAAACTACTTGGCCACTCCTAAATCCCTCCCACAATCTTTCTGTATATAAAGTCCATCTTATCTCTATTAAGATGCTCTGATTTTTAGAATCTAGCCAATAGCCCATAGATGCTCAGATTCCTTAAGAGTCTAGATAATATGGCAAATCTTCAATAAACCTTGTTTTTGGCTGCAAGAAGGCTTGGGTCAAATTCTTTCGGGCAGGACCGGGGTATTGTGATTTTGGGGTGCCAGGACCCCTAACCTCTAGACCACATCAATAGGGCTAAGTTAATGCATATGAGAATCATCTGTTTAGAGATGACAGTTGAACCTATGTGGGCTGAAAAGACCATCAGGTGAGATTAATATAGAGTCAATAACCTATGTGGGCCCATACCTCATCCTGCCAAGAACTAGTAATGTGACCTTGTTCAAATTATTTTACCTCTCAACCTCAGTTTCCTCATCTGTAAAATGGGTGGATTAGACTAGCTGGTGTGTGAAGTCTGTCCATTCTTACATTCTGATTCTCAAAAGAGTTTGTAGATAATTTGCAAGGCACTGATAGTATCCTTTTTTTCTTGTTTTACAACCTTTCAGGTCCAAGGACTCCATTTCAGGCTTTAAGGATAATAATTTTCTGTTTCAACCCAGCTCATATTTGATACTTAGGGAGCTTCAGAGTCTAGTGGGCACTTAGCATATGTAAAATGGTACATGCTGGATCCTTTGCATAAAACATAATGAAAGAAATCTAAGTGTCATAAGAGAGTTATAAATTGTTCTTAGAAGAGAGAAGTATGCTTGAAGGCTTCATGGAGAAGGTAGCATTGAAGCTGGGCCTTGGAAAATAGATGGTACTTTGAGAGGTGAAGATATGAGAAGAAGGGCTTCCTGCCAAAGGGAATAAATAGTATGTACAAGAACAGAGAGACAGGAAATCATTGACATCTTTGGGGATCAGAAACTCATTCTGCTGGACCAGAATGGAAGACTTTTATAAAGTATTGATAGGTGATAAAGCAAGAATAGTGGAAGAAATAATTTTTAATTCTTGAAGAAATTCCTGCATCTCTCTCTCCTCTCTTCCTGTCTCCTCTAATTTGATGTAAACTATGGGAAAGAGAGAGGGCAGACTGTGAAAGGGTCACTGTCTGCCTCAGGCTGTCTCCCCATAAACTATTTTAAACAAGACCTTTTTGAATTAGTCAAACAACTGGCTATTTTGAAAACAACTGGTTAATTCAATTCGATGAGTATTTGCCAAGCATTGACTGGGTGCCCAGCCTTGTTATGTTTGTCTGTGTGGTAGAGAAAAAAGCAATAGATTTTAGGGTCAGAGGACGTGGTTTGAATCCCACCTCTGCCCCTGAATTTCTGTTTGACCTTGGGCAAATTATTTAACCTTTCTAGGCCTCGGTTTTCTCAGTAATAAACTAAGAGGTTGGTCTAGATGGAGAGTCAGTTTCTTTCCATCTCCAGATCTATGATCCTATTTTCAACCTGTTACTAACAACTACATGAATTCAAGATTATTCACCGTCACCACCAAAAAAAAAAATACAAAACAAAACAAACAAACAAAAAACTTGGCTTGTGTGCATAGACGCAGGCTTAGACTGTGTTTATCAAATATTTCTAAAATATTTTGAAAAGATTATTTTCGTTACCCAGTTCAATAAAAGCCCAAGTCCCAGATGCGGTCAGTTAAGCTCTCCCTTGCCTAGTTTTCAAACCCTGAGGTATTTTGTGGAAATTCAATCCCCCACTCCATAAAATCCACACCCAACAACTTTTTGCAGACATTTTTTTCCCTCCTATAAACAAAGAGTATCCTTTTAATGTAGCTTATGAATTTCTAGCGACTGCTTTACCCACCAGGAAACACTGAAGCTGAGAAAGTAGAGGATCTACTTTGATCTTTAACTTGGCAAAAACTATCCTACCGGGGCTAAACTATTCGATTCAATAACCCTGCTCTGTGCAATGCTCTGTGCTAAGTGCTATGAGAGATACAAGGACAAATGAGATCTGGTCCCTGTCCTCAGTGAGTTTATAATCTAGTAGGATAGTGAAGGCTTGTATACAAATAACTATAATCCAAATCAGAAATGGAGTAGAAAAGTATAGGCTCATAAAAAGTGCTGTGAGAAATTCAGAAGGGAAGAGATTACTTCCAGCTGGGGAAAGATGAAGAGAAGACTTTATGAAAGAGGTGGCTTCTGTGTTGGAACCTGAAGGAAGGGAAGGTTCTTAAAAGAGAGATAAGAGGACAGTAGGAGGAAAGAGCATTCCAAGTATGGGAGCAAAAGTGTGAGCATGGGAGAAGGCAATGGGAGAATGGGGAATCTCTAAGGGCTATCTATGTCTTGGAAAGGTCCTCTGTTTTCGTAAGAAATATTTTCAAAGTTGTGGTATATGATTGTGATGGAATACTACTGTGCTATAAGAAATGATGAGCTCAATGATCTTAGAAAAACACAGATAGATTTGCATGAAATAATGAGAGCAGAATGAGCAGAACCAAGAGAATGTTGTATATGGTAACAGCAATATTGTTTTAAGAACAAGTTTGAAAGAATAAGTCATTTTGACAATTATACACACCCAAATTAACTACACAGGACATATCAAGGAAGATGCTATCTGTATCCAGAGGAACAAAAACTGATAAATAGAAGTATGTATAGAATAATTTTACATATATGTATATATTTGTGTCTAATGGTAGCCATCTGTAAGACAGGGGCAGGGGGAGGAAGGAAAAAAGAAAAGAAATTTATATGATAACTTTATTATATATTTAAAAGTAATATCAAGTTATATATAATAGATTTACTGTTTCATGTGCAATACTTTTTAAAATTTATATTCTGTTATGGAAAGGCTTATTTTATTTCATAAAGCAAAAATAAAATAAATAAATTTTTAAAAAGATATTCCTCCATGATATTTTGGGTTCTCTAAATTTATTCCTTAATTCTAATTATAAAGTGCATCTGGAATTGAGCCAAAAACAGTTATCTAGCATCTCACATGCTACCCTACCTCCAGCCTATCTCTCTATATTACCTGTTCTACTTTTCCCATTTTTAAAAATACTTATAATTTCTCCTCCCACTTCCTTATCATTTCCCCCCCCATTCACTATATTCCTTCTTTGTTTCTCATCCATGATGTTCAGTTATGTCGGACTCTTTGTGACCCCATTTGGGGTTTTCTTGGCAAAGATGCTAGAGTGGTTTGCCATTTTCTTCTCCAGCTCATTTTACAGACGAGGAAACTGGGACAGAAAGAATTAAGTGACTTGCCCAGGGTCAGATAGCTAGTAAGTGGCCAAGGCCAGATTTGAACTCATGAAAAAGAGCCTCCCTTGTACCACCCAGCTGCCCTATAGGTGTTTAGTCACCCACAGCCCTATGAATCACCTCTTTTTTGAGTTCCTCAAACTATTTTTTTCCTCTCTACTTCTGTTCTGCTCAAAATCCTATGACCCTATTATCTTGTATAGGTAGTGAGTTCCCCGGCATTGAAATAGTCTAAACAGAAGCTGTTAAGATTCTTTGTCAGGGATATTGTAGAAGGGCTCCACCCTTCAGGAAAAGATTGAGCTAGATGACCTTTGACATGCCTGTCAACTCTGAGATTCTTGGAAAATAACTAGAATTCTTTGACTGGTTGTAGTCCTTGGCATCAGTGTGGGTTTTCTTCTTGCATATGACTTTTCCAATATGGATGTCAGAACTCTTGTGGTTAAGCTGAGTTCTTGAATGAGCATTATTCAGCAAAAGCAAGTGATTCAGCATTGAAAACAAATGCTCGATAAGAAAAACAAAAATTTTTTTTAAAGATTTATTACAACTCCTTTGAGGGTTTTTTAAAGAAACTCTTTGAGAGTACCTGGCATTCTAATGTGTTTATTTAAACCATAATCCCCTCACCATTGACCAAGATGATAAATGATGTATTTAATGTTTCTTTAAATATTACTTTGTTTGGTTGAAACTCAAAGTAGCAACAACTTTAAAATTATTTTAGGAGCACTGTCTCATTTTTATACACAACAGAAACATTAGGGAACAAACAGGAGAAATACGTGTCTTACAAAATGCCAGCTAGTTGGGATGCATTGGTCAAACTTGTGGCTACAGAATAAATGTTGTGATGCCTTTTCATTAAATTAAAGCCTGCTATTTCCATGGATGCGTATTCTTATTTTGAGCATTTCCTTATCTTGGAAAGAAAACAAATGGCCAGAAATATCATAGCAAGTATTACATAAATACCCCAGCCAACGGGAAAATGATCACAGCCCCCAAAAATGCAGGGATGGCCATCAGAGGCCACATTCACACTGACAAAACTTTTCCAGAGAGTTTCATAAATTGCTCCAGAATTCAGCTGCATCTGAACTGTCCAGCTAAGGAATCTATTTTCCTTCTGACAACCCACGAGTAACTAAGAACCAGGTTTTATTCCCCACCCACCCACCCAACACAATCCAATGAACACTTGTTAAGCACTTACAATGTGTAAGGCACTGTGCTGGACACTGGGCACACAGAGAGAACAAAAAATAGTTCCAGCCCTCAAGGACCTTACATTCTCCTTAGAGCATATAGAGCTCCCCTTGGAAGCTGAAAGATAAATTCAATCTAATTGGCAGTGTCATGGGGACAGATCCTGTAATCTGGTAGCATTACATCTTTAAGAAGCAGAAGAGGGTATCCCCTCACTTCCTGGCCATTTCTAGACCATGCTGCCTTTATTCGACAATCTACTATACCTCTTCCCACTGGAACCATCTGGACTCTGCCCTTAGGTCCCATGGGCTCTTATGGTTAAACATACACCCACCTCCCCCAACACTACTACCTTTTTTTGCTAAGAACCAGACCTTCATGTCACTTACTGGGAACCTGGTCACCAAGTGTATACCATACTCCCTTCCTAGTTTCCCGTTATATGTGGTCTTCTTCCAGTAGAATGTAAGCTCCTTGAGAGCAGAGACTGTTTTGCTTGATTTTATTTGTATCTTCACACAAAATAGTGCCTGGCACATTATAAGTGCTTAATCAATGTCTCTTAATTCATTCACTGATTCATTCCTCCCCATTCCTTCAGAAGATGTACTGAGCCCAGACTTCAACCACGATTCCCTTCTCCCTGTTTATGGAATTCTCCCCCACTCTTCATGTAAAGTGCACCTACTACCTTATTTCTTATTTGGTTAAATATAACTTTGGCTTAAACCCAAAGTAGCAACAGCTTTAAAAATTATTTTAATTGCACCGTCTCATTTTTGTATACAATGGAAACATTTGGAAACAAACAGGAAAAACATACATCTTACAAAATGTCAACTACTTGCAAAACATTGATCAAACCAGTCTACCTGGCCCCATTTGCCTGGCCAACACTGACTGATTGGACATCACATCACAGTTGTCCAAAGTTATAACTCACCACTTTGATTTGTAAATAGAGAGACAGACAGAGAGATGGAGCTTTTCCTTTCAAGGTGGCGTAGACCATCTCCTTGCATAAAAACTCAGGCCAATTTCTGATTTCTGCTAATGAAGACCAGCTGTAGCAATTATAGCACAAAACAACAACAACAAATCTGCCCAAAACAACCTCCAAATCATTTCTAAAATGACAGAAAATTAAAGTTGGATTGGATTGTAGGGGTCATGAAGTCTACTCCCGTGATCTAGAAAGTATTCCTAACAGATGCTTCTATTTGAATGTGAGGGTGTGTGTGACAATTTGGAAATTCCTAACCCTTCAAAATTTAATTCAATTCAGCATGACCCTGGGCATACTGGGACAATAAGTTGCACAGAAGGTGCTGACCTGCTAATATTAGTAGAGAGAAGTACCTCATCAGAGAATTCCCTATTAATGGAATCTCAGGTCCAATCTCTATCCCCTAAGTACTAGGCACAAAAGTATAAAGTTATTCTGAGAAGATTCCATCTGGGAGCAGAGGTACTCAGAGGTACTCAGTTGCCTTATCTTCCCTTCCATTCAAACTGCTCCCATTTCAGCATTCTGGGCTTTGCAAAGGAACAGAAGGATAAAGGCAGCAAAGAGGTTTACCAGCACTCTATATTGGAGAATTTGCAAAGTGATGAGTAATGCAGAGAATTATCAAGATTCCAATAGACACAAAGAGAATGATGGGTCCAGAGAAAGTTGAATAATTAACTAAGAGCAGCGATTAGTCTCTGAATTTCTTCCCTAAAACTAACCATGGGTAGGTCATCAGAGTCTTCCGTTATTTTGGAATTGTAAATATTTCCCATTTCAAGAGTTGTAGAACTCATGTAATTCATTGCAATACCTATTACAAAAGAATATTAATCATTTCTACTCTGCTACACCTATTCTTATATATAGGCTTTCTATTCTTATATAAGCTTATATACAGGGGACAGTATGGTATAGTCAATAGAGATGAGGCCTTGGTGTTGGGAATATCTGAGTTCATCTGACTTCTGATACATGTTAGCTGTGTATCTCTGGACATTAATATCCTCATCTACAAAATGGGCATATTTGATACCTGTAGTATCCACCTCACAGGGGCATTGTGAAAATCAAAAGAGATCATGTAGATAAAGAGCTTTGTAAACAAGATAAACCACCTTGTTATCATCATTTCTAACTACCCCAAAATTCCTCATAAGAGATCAAACCGTGATATTGGGCACTGGGGTCAAACTCAGAAATAAAAAGGAGACACTAATCCATACCTAAGGATCCCTGCAGGTAGATATTGAGTTAGCTTTTAAATATAATATCTATGTGTTATCGAATTTGTATTTATTTTGTAAATATTTCCCAATTACATTTTCATTTGGATCCAGCAGCTCTTAGGGATGTTGTGAACCACACACAACCCATGGGTTACATGTTTGACACTTCTAATGCAGATAGTTCTCTAACTTACTTTACATAGATGTGACCCAGACAACTAATTATGTTAAGCTTTTCTTTACTTTATCTCCTTTGTACGTTGGAATCCTGGAATTATAGAACTTCAGAGTCAAAAGGGAAGTTAGAAATTATCTCATTTAACCTCCTCATTTTAAGGTAGAAGAAACTGAGGCCCAATTCCATTCTATTCAATTCAATAGGCATTTAGTGAATATCTGCTAGGTGTCAGGCACTATGCTAGGGGATAAAAAGAAAAAAATAAAGACTCTTTGCCTTTAAGGAGTTTACATTCTTGGAGGGTTGGGGGGGAAGACAATATGTACACACAAAATAAAACACAAAACATACACAAAGTATTTAGCCTTTGACTCAGAGTCAAAGAGATTTTAAGTGGAGCCATAGTATAGTAGATTTCTTACCCTTCACAGTATAATAGTAATGGTAATGTTGATTTGATTATTAATTCCTGAGCAAAATACGGGAAGCAGAAAGGGGAATAGGGCACTTGGGTGGTAGGGCTAGTGATGAGTCCCTGGTCCTGTCTAATTGTTAAGATAAAGGTCAGTGGAATCCTGAAGCTTGGCTTAGAAAGGGTATGTCACTTATCAGAGGTCTACACATCTAGCTAGTGGTAGAGTTGATACTAGAATCTAGGGGTGTACAGAATGCTCAGGGAGTACCAGCATCTCTGGTATAATGGCTTGCAGAGCCCTTTTCAGGGCTGCTCATCCACCTTTGGCTTCCACGTCTCACCTAACTCTCACCTGTGGCTCTGAAAAACTATAGCATGCTCGGTAGCTACACCCCAGTAAAACCTTCTTGGCAGACAGGCTAAACCAGATTGAGGGTAACTGACAGACCTCCAACCTGTCAGTGAGTTAGGGAGATGTCTGCCCCAAGCATGTGAAGATTTCTGGTGGAATGGGCAGATAAGAACAATTTGTTCCTTGGCCATAAAGGCAGCTGCGGCAGGTGCTATAGAGTGCTTAGAGCTTGGTCAGAAACCGAGATGCCAAGGTCCCTCTCTGCATCTGGGGGCATCACTAGTGGCCTTGACTTTTGTCTTGCTATTAGACTCTGATGACTCTGGAAGAGTGTAACTAACAACTGTACAACTCTGCCTCACTTAAATCCAATTCACTCGCCAGTCAAGACATTACTAAGTGATGTCATTGGTCCTCTTGGAAAATGAAGGATGAACAACTAGAATCTAGGTCTTCCGACTTCTGTTTTCTCTTAATTTTTTTCTACCTTACCCCATTGCCTCAGTACACTCCTGTCCTTCACAGCCAAAGATAGTATTATTGGTTAATAAACTATGCCCTTGCTTTTCCGGTAGTGAGTTTCTATTGATACAAAAGTACTTTCTTGTCCCTTGATACCAAAGCCACTTATTTATGAGATGACTACCTGGGATAGAGTAATTTCTACAAAAAAGGGAAGCTGTCATTCAAATAGATTAAAACCAAGGTGTTGGCATCATTTGCACCATGGTTTAACATAGAGCACTAGAATGTAAAGAGATGGAACCAGGTTCTGAATATAGCAATCATTACCTATGATCTATATTATACCCACAACCATGTCTCTGCTTCCTATTTTCAGAAACTTCTATTAATAGCCAACCAAATACTCAGGGCTGCTGCCTTGAGATAACCCCACTTTACCCCTCACTAGGTGCAGTTGAATAAGTCCTTCTCCAGTCACCTAGATTGTTCTAATCCTGTCTAACTACCTCCTATGAAGAGAAACAGAGCATCACCCACACCTTCCCCTTCGAACAGAATTGTGGCCTGTTACAGAGAAGCATAGACTGAAAGAGAGTCCACAGGAGCTTCCATTCAATCCCTCCCCTATTATCAACTGGTCAAACCTCCTGTTTCTGGCAGGACTTAACTATGAGGCAGGCTGGTTGGCACCATAGCCGATATCCAGCAAGAGGGAGATGCTTATAACTTAACAAGAGAGAAGGGATGGACACAGATTCATGTTCTTGCTCTTCTTTGTCTTTTCCTTCATCATCCTTGTCTCACACCCTCATGGCAAATGACTGGATTTCAGGCCACCGGATGGAATGTGGGTTCTCATTTCATCTAACACCTCATGAATGCTGGACATAAGATAGTTCCCATGCAATTTAGTTCAGAGAAAATACCAGCCTTGCTCCTCAAACATTGGTTTACACCACTGTTCGCACAAGACACACACACACACACACACACACACACACACACACACACACACACACACACACACACACACATCCTGCGTTGTTTTAGTCTTTGCCAGACTGCCCAAAGATGGAGAAACTTTGTTTTTCTCTGGCTTCGCCTCTCTTCACCACAAAGAGGTATAGTCAATAATTTGCTGCCCTGGGAGAGAAAGTCTGTTATGGGGCTTCCCTCCCGGAGAGCCCTCTCCCTTTCAATACCTCCCCTCCAGCTGCTCCCAGTTCAAGCCATTGCCTGCCCCGACTAATAATGCCTTGTCACGCAGTGACAGAATTATACTCTCACACTGGTTTCACATGTCACAAATAATTGCTCTCATTGCTCATCATATTGAAGTTGTCAGAACTCTCTTACGCCTATAATTTGTGTGAGTTGATCATACTTTGGTAAATCAGCAGGTCATAACCTCTGCCCTTTCACCCTGGTGGCTGGCTGAGAACGACCTACAAATCTTATGACAGGGACAACAGAGAGGGTATGAACTGTTCAATTGCTTGTGTCTATCAACTGCCATTGGAAAACCCTGGTCGCTCTTGCCTTTCACCGTCACTTTAAATGGGTTTTACTGCCCGTGGAACACCTTCTGTCATTCCGTCTTCATTTCTTCACATATGGTTGTTTGGGGTTTCTTTCTTCCTTTTTTAGGGCTTTTGGGCATTTCTAATTTTTTTTTTAAACCACAAAATATTCTGCGCCAAATCTTAGCGTTTTCCATGTGTTTTAAATAAAAAGCTCCCAGCGCAGGAGATAAAAAAGATTCAGGTTCCCCAGCCCTGTCTTGCAGGGTCGAACTGTATCCACCTCTTATTCTTTGCAATAGTTAAACTTTCCTGGCAGCTTTATGAGTTCCTTCTCTAACACTTTATTGAGTAACACATTCTCAAACAGTGTTCTTGAGTCTTTGTTTTCATTAAGGCACAATGTGAACCATCTAGTGGCATTTAGTGAACTGTTTCATATTTTATGCACACTGTCTCTGAGCAGGGCCTTGGGCAACCTTGGGTGGGAGAGGTGGTAACACGGGACAAGGATCTTTTATTACCCAAGGCCTTCAATAACTCAGCCACTTACTAAGCCAAGAGAGGAGAGAAAAGACCTCAGAGCCCCAGGCAAGATTAATACTCCACAGATCAGCTGGAGGGAGGTCAAGAATGAAGCGGTTTGTACTTGGCTCCATCACCAGCAAAGCTGTTGAGAGGAGTGTACCCTGAAGAAAATAATATCCCAGCTCCAAGAGGGAGTGGGCTTTGGCTACTTAAACCCCACCCGGTTAAAGAAAGAGAAGATAGCCTTTCAAGGCAATAGGGGCTGGGGGATGAAGGGCACTGGCTCCCACGATTTTTACTGTCCGTTTCAGCAAGCTCACATGCCAGTTGGCATCTGTCTTCTTAGGCTGTTGCTGTGGAGGATCAGTGGGTTTGCAATTCCAAATGCAAGAGGCAACAGCTGCCTTTCCAACGTTTGATGCCAGGGTGTGCCTCTGATGCTGAATGTTTGGGTCAATATCAGTCACAAAAACAGACAACAAAACAGAAATAGGTTAATGTGAGCTCTGTCTTACGGCCCTCCTCCTAAAGGGGGACATGTGCTTTTAATTTCTAAAGGTGTGAACCCAAGATTTCCTGCGTAGCTCACAGAAAAACTCCAAGTTGGCATCTAAGAAACAAACACTGGGCTATTGCTCACCTTTCTTCTCTTTCTCCTTGGTTACCAGATACACAGCCATAGACTTGTTAACATTGCTGGCAGTGCTAATGATGACATTCAGAGCTGCTGGACACTTCATCTTCAAAGTGTTTTGTGAATGGTAATTGGTTGGGTGGAGCAAGACAAGGAAAAATCAATGTCCAGACAGCACATTAAAATTCCAAAAGGCCCATAAGTTAGCAAGAGTCACACACCCACAGATCCGAGTTCGGGTGGTGAAAGGCATTGTGACCCAGCTGAGGGTGGATTTGCCATCTCTTTCCCAGTCTCTTTTCAAATAAAGTGCTAGATCTTAGGAGCATGGAAGGAGGAAGGAAATAATTATTTTTAAAGTGTTTATGGTGGCAGCAACTGGGCTAAGTGCTAGGGATACAAATACAAGGAAAAAGTAAGACACAGTCCCTGCCCTTAAGGAGCTCACTTTCTAAGTGGGGAAGACAACACAGAGAAAGGAGCTGGGGGGAATAAGGGGAGGTGGGGAGGGTTGGTTTTGAAGTACAGAAAGTTACAGGCCCAGGAGGAGAATAATAGATCTAGAAGTGGAAGGAAACTCAGAGGTCAGTTAGTTCTATACCCTCTTTTTTGCAGATAAAGGAACTAAGACTCAAAGGACTGTGGAAGTGTCTTGCCAAGGTAACATAAGTAGCAAGCAGCAGATCTAAGTTTTGAACCCAGGCCTTATGACTCCAAAAATCAGTATACTTTTTACTATTCTCCACTTAGGAGAACACCTCGACATTGCGTGATTCAAACACTCTTTAGAAGTCCATACTCAGATTCTAGAAGGTATGATTCCTCCCTATCCCTGCCCCATTCTGGGTCTTCTTTCCCACAGCTGGGGCCAGATATGAAAACAGTCATCTCGGCTTAGTGGGAATAATAATGCATTGTCATTGAAAGATCTAGATTCAAAACTCTGATCTGCCAACTAGGTGTGGGTCCTGGGTTTGTCACTTTACCTTCTTTGCATGACCTGCCCAATGAGAGGGATGGACCACAAGATCACAAGGGTCCTTCTACTTTTAAAATTCTATTGTCCCATGTTCCTCAAAACCCCAGGAAGCATGAAGAACAAGGTCAAACTTCTAAGAATGTGTGAGCAGTGATAGTGCTGAATGACATTCTTCTCCCTGGCTCCACACAAACCAACAAAGGACATCCTAAAAAATCACTCAGTCAACAAGCATTTATTAAAGTGATTATTATGGGCCATGGTCAGTGCTGATCTTGCCTACTGTTTTCTTCTCTCACCTGTGAATCCAAGGATCAGGGTATTGATCTTCACTCAGGCTGAATTGAAGCATTGAGACAGAGAGCACTGAGAAACCCCAGAAACAAGCCTTTGGAAACCTATTTGTTTGTTCTACATGACACCAATGGTTCAACTCACCTTTTATCTGAGTCAACTCATTGTTTTCATGGAGAAATCCAGAGGAGAGCAGCCTGATGAGAAATGAAAAGATGTTTGGCCTGAGAGTTCTCTTAAACGAAGGTTCTGGGAAGAGCCATCCAGTAAGAGGAAGGACAACCAGGGGCAGAGGGTAAATTATGAGGTAGGAATTCTAGGATTAAAGTGATCTTCCAGGATGGAGAAGTTTCTGGGACAAAAGTCCTGAGGAATGCAGCCAGGTGAGAAATGAAGAGATGACTGACCTGAGCTAGCCTAATGACAAAGTAGCAGAGCTGAGATACTCAGTTCCTTATACTATTTTTTATATGTAATAGCTTCCTGTCCCCTAACCTTCCTGGTCACTCTCTTCCGAACTCCTTCCAGATTGTCAATATCCTTAAAATTGAAAACTCAGAACAGAACACAATACTCTGAATGTTGTCTTAGTGGGATGTGTTAGAGCAGACACATAACATTCATTCTATGCCTCTATTGATATAGCCTCAGATGGTAGTAGATTTTTTTGGTTGTCATGTCATACTTTTGACTCCTACTAAACTTAAATTCACTACATTTCCTAGAGTGTTTTACTGTCCCCCTCACATTAACCATCCTCTAATCACATTTCTTGTATCCTATATTTTCACAGCTGATTTTTTAAAATCCAAAATGTAGAACCTTCATTTATTCCCTTAAATGCTATTATATCCAATTCGTCACATTTTCCTAACTTCCTGTGATTTGGCAGGCGGTTCTCAGTTGCTTCATACAGTATATTCTTATCCCTTCTGGCCTTATGTCATCTGCAAATCTGATTAAGTTTGCCACCCATGCGTTCATACAAGTCACTAACAGAATCTTATGGCACTTTACTAAAGACCTTCCTTCAGGTTAATACCACCCTTTGGGCATGGTTGAACTTCCTCTAGGCTTTCTGGAAAATGGATCAAATGGGATAATGCAGTAAAGCCCTTTATAATCATAAAGTGCTATATCAATGTGAGACACTATTGCTATTACCACTATCATCATTTTGGGGTCCTTGGAACAGCGTGGGTGACTTCAGGGAAGTTTTCTTGGTGAATTGGCTTCATATACGGAGAATCAAAGAGCTCTAAATTCCATCCATCAGTTCTCTCCTTCTAGGAAATACAATCTTCTAGGAGAAATAAGATGGAGTGTTAAGACTGACACTGAGTAGCAATTTAAATCGCTTTATTTCTCTGCGCCTCAGTTTCCTCAACTGTAAAGTAAAAATAATTATAATGATTATACATTTTAAAAGGTCATAAATACAATCCATTAGAGACAATGTTGCATAGGGCTTAGAGTTAGGAAAACCTGGATTCAAATCTTACCTCTGATATCTACCAAGTAGGTGTCCTAGGGCAACTCACATCTATGTTCCCAGGGCAACTCCATAGGATTTGGCTACTAAAATGACAGACAAGTTGCTGTCTACGGTGGTGGAAAGAGTTTCTACACTGGGAATTCCCACAATCAAGACATTCTAAATCCTTCATGTATAAATATAAACCACCTAATAAGTTTTGGGGAAAGTGTTTTGAAAACTTTATTTCATTCTGAAAAATGTGAACTTTCTCATTATTCTTCCTCTTGCCTCCAAAAAATATGATGGATCAGCCCTTTCCCACACTCCTCTCCCATGAAATTTATACTTTTCTCTTTGGAACCACAGCCTCAGTCCTGTTGAGTAACCCACTGACTGATTCATTGCAACAACTAAATTATAAAATGTCACTCTTTGTTTCTGAAAGTGCCTCATATTGTCTGTCACAGATGATCCTGGGAGCAGAACAGTTTTGCAATAATCATAACAGGTAACATTTTTGTAGTGTTAGGTTTTCAAAGCACTTTACATATATCATCTCACTTAATCTCACTTTTTTTTGGACTAGGTATCTAGGTGGCACAGTGGATAAAGGCCTTGAGTGAGGAGGAGTCATCTTCCTGAGTTCAAATCTGGTTTCAGACACTTAATAACTGTGTGACCCTGGGCAAGTCACTTAACCCTGTTTGCCTCAGTTTCCTCATCTGCAAAATGAGCTGGAGAAGGAAATGGCAAACCACTCCAGTATCTTTGCCAAGAAAACCCCAAATGGGGTCACAGAGAGTCAGACATGACTGAAAAACGACTGGATAATAGCAAATCCCTATTTCACCTAGTCTGGGAATGTAACCACCACTCATAGATGCTGTTCCACTACTAATTGGCCTGGGATCTTTGTCCTGTTCCATTTTCAGCCTGGGCTTGTTTGTCCCTCCTCAGGCAACCTGAGGGCCCACCTCTCCTGGGTACTCACCACATTGCTGCTGTAAGTGTGGAGGTTCAATTGTCTTTAGAACACTACAACTCAGAATTTCTCAGTTCCAGTGACACACCAGTCTCAGCCTGGCCCATAGTAGGGATTACAGGCTTGTACCACCACACCTGGCTTTGATCTCATTTGATTTTCACAGCACTCTTGTGGGGTAACCACTATTATTATAATTATATGTTATCACATATTTATGAATGAGGAAACAGAAGCCAAGAAAGGTTAAATGACTTACCTAGAGTCTTAATTAGTAATATCTAACTTAGTAAATATCTAAGACAGGAATGGAATTCAGTTCTTCCTGACTCCAGATCCAGTATCCTATTCACTATTCTACCTAAATTATGTACACTAGGGGGAGAGGATGGCATTAAACTATACATAAGGATCCCCGAAGGCTGCATATTTACTTAGAAAATCATACATGTTTAATAAGAATAATGATAATAATAATGATAATAATGATAACTAACACTTATATAAGGCTTACTATATGCCAGGCACTGTGCTAAGTGCTTTACAATAATTAATCTCATTCGATCCTTACAACAACCTTGGAAGATAGGCGCTATTATTATCCTCATTTTACATATGTGGAAACTGAGGCAAACAGGGGCTAAATGACTTGCCCAAGGTCACACAGCTAGTAAGTTTCTGAAGCTGGATTTGAACTCAGGTCTTCCTGACTCTAGGCCTGGTGCTCTATCCACTGAACCACCTGGCTGCCCCTGTGTATGTATTTTTTTAATCCATCAACACATTAAAATCAAATAGGAATTACATTTGAATCTGTTTGGTGCTACATTTAGGAGTGTTATAGGATATATGGGTACTCTGAGGAATGTGTTTGACATCTCTGCCTCACTCAGCTCTAATGATATGGGAACACTGTCCATAGCAAGGGGTGGCATATGCCAAAGCCAAGTTCCCAAAGCTGAAAACGAAGATGAAGCATTTTAAAAATGGGACCAATAATTTTTAAATGGGCTATTGTTTCAGACTTTTCTACAACCATGTACTTTCTCATACTTCAAAGCTTTGCACCAAATCTTAGTTAAGTCTTACAACATTCTTGTCACATTATATTATTGTCTCCAAGGGAGAAGAACCATGTAATAATTAGGTAAAATAGTTGGTCCAAAGCCATGTAGAATGTCACGGACAGAGACTAGAATAAAATACATTCTGATTTCCTGCCATGGAGTCCATGCAATAATCATTCAATTCAATAAAATTCAACAAGCATTTATTAAGCAAATACCATATGCAAGACACTGTGTTAGTTCCTACAAACATAAAGATAGAGAAAAAAAAAGGTCCTGTCCTTCCTCAGAGACGTATTCCACTGGTACAACTTTTGGCTCATGTTGGTACAATGCCAAGCTGTGAGGATCAATAGTGAAAAGACAAAAATTTGAGCAATCATTTACCAAAGTATTTGGCCTTTGAAACCTTAGATACTGTCTCTCCCACTCACTCCCAAGTTAGAAGTGATATCTACCTCTCTCCCCTTTGAACCAACACACCAATTTGTACCTTTTTCATTGGACTTCTACACTCATAATATTGTATGATATCATCTATGTATAGCATGTTTTTTAGCTAGGTGGTACAGTAGATAGAGCACTGGCCTTTGAGTCAGGAGGATCTAAGTTCAAATCTAGCCTCAGACATTTACTAACTGTGTGACTCTGGGCAAGTAACTTAACCCTGCTAGCCTCAGTTTCCTCATCTGTAAAATGAGCTGGAGAAGAAAATGGCAAACCACTCCAATATCTTTGCCAAGAAAATCCCAAATGGGGTCTTGGAGAGTTGGATAAGTCTGAAACCACCCAACAACAACAAAATAGTATATCTTATCTCCCCAACTAGACTACAAATTCTTTTAATTCAGGCATCTAACATGTTTCTTTTTCTTCTTCAGTTCTTCACAACATCTGCCGAAGTTTCCTAAACAAAACAAGCATTTAGTAAATATCGGAATGACACAATTTTTTGCTTTTCTATCAGATGTAGTGAGATCCTATAAATACGGTCAGTGGAAGATGAATGGGGACCAGAGAAAGAATATCCTCTCACTCTTTTCCTTTTTTTTAGTGATCCTTACTTGAGAAAGCCCCCCAAAAAGTGCCATCCTGCAATCTGGTGGTTAAGATTGGTGTGGATAGCATGTTAGAAGAGAAAAAGAAAGGTAATCAGGAAGTAAAAGCAATTCCATTTATAGCTGACATCGCTTCAGCAGGTGAAGGATATAATGTTAGAGACAAGGCACATAAGCAAGCTTTTAGAGTCCTATGTATTACTTGAGAAATAACAGAAAACCCTAGATTCATCCAGTCTAAATCAAGTCAATAAGCATTTATTATCTACTATGTGCCAGGCACTATGCTAAGCATTGAGGATACAAAGACAAGTTAAGAAAAATCCCTGCTTTCAGGGAGCTCATAGTCTAATGGGAGAGAAAGCATGCAAGTAACTATATATAAAGAAGATATATACAAAATAAATTGAAGATAATGTCAGAGGGAAAGCACTAAGATTAAAGAGGATTTCAAAAGGCTTTTTGTAGAAAGTGAGACTTTAGATGAGACTTGAATGAAGCCAGAAAAGCCAGGAGGTGGAGATGAGGAGGAAGAAAGTTCCAGGAATGGAGCAGAGCCAATGAAAATGACCTGAGTCAGGAGATGGAATGTCTTGTGCTCAAAAAATAGCAAGGAAGCCAGTGCCACCAGATAGAAGGTATAAAAAGAGCAGAAAGATAGGAAGGGGCCAGGTCATAAAAGCTTTGAAAGATAAACAAAAGATTTTATATTTGATCTTAGAGGAAATAGAGAGCCAAAGAGTGGTGGGGTTGGGGATGGTGACATGGTCAGACCCGAACTTCAAGATTAATTTTCCATCTGAGTAGAGGATGGATCGGAGTGAGGAGAAACTTGAGGAAGTGACCAACCAGCAGGCCATTGCAATGGTTCAAGAGAGAGGTGATGAAGGCCTGCATAGGGTGGTAGTAGTTTTAGAGGAAAGAAGGAGGCTTACAAGAGGGATGTTACAAAGGTAGAAATGACAAGACGTGGTAACCGATTGCACGTTGGGATGTGAGAGAAAGAGTGAGGGGTCAAAGATGACACATAGGTTGTGAGCCTGAGTGACTCAGATGATGGTGGCACCCTCAACAGTAATAGGGAAGGTAGGAAGATGGGAGGATTGGGGGTGGGGGAAAATAATAAGTTGAGTTTTGGACATGTTGAGTTTAAAATATCTATTAGACATCTAGTTCAAGTTGTCCAATAGCCAGTTGGAAATATGAGACTAGAAGTCAAGGGAGAGGTTAGGACTCAATAAATAGATCTGAGAATCAATAATTAGATCCATAGAACTTGATGAGATCACCAAGAGAAATAGCATAGAGAATGCAGGAGAGAGCCTCGATCCATGAAGCCCTAGGAGTACCAATCTAATCCATAATATCCTTACAAAATAAAATATCTCACAAAAAGATAATTTTTTATCTCTGTATCTCTCTGTTTGGAAAACCGGTATTAGACAGGGGATTGCACAATTATCTTGTTAGTTTTGAGGTAGCATTTTGCAGTAGAAAGAGCACAAGACATGTAGTACAGAGAGGCATAGGTTTGCATCATGGCTCTGACACTTACTAGCTATGTCACGTTAAGGAGATCACTTAATGTCTCTGCACCTCAGTTTCCTCATCTGTAAAATGAGGATAAAAATACTTATAAGATTGGCCTCATCAGGTTGTTTTGAAGAAGTTATTTTGTAAACCTTAAAGTTCTACATAAATGTGAGCTTTCTTATTATTTTATCATTATTGAAACAGTATAGGCAATTCATCCACCTCAATTAAAGCTTAAATTCTTTGTTATCTAAATATCTCTAGCAAATATGGGGGAGGAAAAGAAGATTCAATGAATGAATAGAAAAGTATTTATCAACCACTTATTATGTGGCAAGCAATGTATTATGTACTAGAACTAAAAACAGAAAAAATTTTGACAGTCCCTGCTCTCAAAGATATGAGACTGTAATTGGGAAATGCAATTCATAAAAGGATGTGCACTTGCTGGGCAGATAGAAAAGCCTAGAAGTCCTAAGGGTTCATTCTTAGGTCACACGACAAAGCCAAGGTATCATTACGTAACGTTGGGAGGTTGGTTAAAAGAACTTTGAGTGAGAAGGGGGTAGAGATCTCCAGGACTTAGAGGCAGGGCAAATGGTAAGTCCTGGTGGTCCCTGGGAGGAAGTTGCAGGGCAAATGGCAAAGTCTGGTGGTCCTAAGTGTTATCAGAAAGAATAAACTTGGTGACTCCCATTTCATCCAAGACAAGTGAATAGTCAAGTAACCCAGATGTACTTTGGGCAGCTCTAGTCTGGGAAAAGGAATAGGACAGAAGAAAAGAGAGAAGGATGAGCCTGTGGTGATGGTCTGACAGGCCTTGAGAATTTCTGTGACAGACCAGGGAAGGGGGCAAGGGTGTAAGGCAATCAATCGGTCAACAAGTATGGAATCTACTATGTTAAATTCTGGACTATGCTAGATACTGAAAGGAACATAGAAAACGTTTAACATGGATTTTTCCATTCAAAAATTTGCAATTTAGAAGAGAGGCTAGATGTATATGCACATGAAATGATAATCAATAGTATAAGACAGAATATTATTAGGGGTTGAATTGTGTGGCATAAATTTTAAGAGTTGTAGGAGTTCACAGAGGGAAAATCATGGAGGGATGATGTCCTATAATTGCATAATCAGATCATTAATTGATATTTACAATACTCTATTTTGCCTATTAGGTCCACCAAAGTGACCCCCCCCCAACCAATTCTGGGATGTGATGGTTTTATGACTTGTCCAAAGTCATACAACTAGCATCATGCTAACATACAGTCATTTCATTCATATGATCCAGCCTAAAGGTTCTAACTCAGGGTATTAATTCCTCTACTCCATTTTGCTTGTTTTGTGGTCCAGATTTCAACTGTGTGCTTGTAGTATCCCTTTCATGGGAGGCCTCTACCCTTCTATTATGCCCTTGCAGCATCATTAAGTCCTTTAAGATCTATTTTACCACACATCTTTTCTGGAGGCCTTCCTTGATTAGTCCTAGTTCACTGTCATTGGTAATTTCTTAGATTCATGCATTCATTCTTTCAACAAACATATATTAAAGCAAAGCCCAGCATTGGGTCATGGAGGAGATACAAAGTTTAGATAAGATCTCTACTCTCAAAGAACTAAATTCTATTGGGGTGAGATGAAAGAGACCACACAGCTAACCATAATATGTAATTTTACATAAGTCCATGAGAAAGCAGAGAACCTATTTTGAATGTTTCTATCCAGCTTGCAAGTGCATCTAGTGCTTGATGGAGGGAGTTTTACCCCGAATAAAACTAGTCACAAACACTGCCTTAGTATTTGGCACTTTAATATGTTGCTTTACTTAAATCCAATTCATGAGCAAGTCAAGACATCACACTTGTGATGTCATTGGTCCTCTTTGAGAAGGATGAACAAGGGAGCTATGAATTCATCTTTCTCCTTGGTCTCCACCACTTTTGTTAAATGACTGCCTATATGAAATGGAAACATTGACACGTTGCTAAAAATGTCGAAACATGGATATTGAGAAGGAAAATCCCTAGGGCAGAGGACAACATGGCGACCCATGGCAGAACAGTAGGGAAAAACCAAGGCCTGGAGAGACCACCTTGTAATGATAATAATAAATGGCATTTTATAGCATTTTAATATTTACAAATTGCTTTAAATGCATGACTTTATTTGGTTCTCACCATTATTTTGAGATAGGGAAATAATATAACAATGTAACGGAGAATATTATAATAATAATAGTATTTTTTATATAGCACCTTAAGTTTGGAAAACATTTTCCCAATATCATCTCATTTTCTTTTCAACAACAACACTGAAATGTAGGTACTATTTTTGTTCTCATTTTTTAGATGAGGAAACTGAAGCTGAAAGAGGTTAATTGATTTTCCTAGGGTCACACAGGTAGTAAGTGTCTGAAACAGAATTTGAATTCATGTCTTCCTGACTCTAAGCCCTACACTCTCTAGCTATTCTGCTATATAGTATGGGACTGATACCTTCAATCTGAGCTGTGTTGATTAACCTGTAAATGACCTAATGCTAATATTATAGAAACACAATAACTTCATACCTTGAATTCCCTCACACAACCTCCCCATACAGGACTACAGCTGACTCATTAAGAGGAAAGGGATGTGTGGACAAAGTGGCTGTAGGGAGAGGGCAGAGGCCCAGAGTTTTGTCTTAGAAAGAGGGAAAAAAGGGGCAGCTAGGTGGCGCAGTGAATAGAGCTCTGACCTTGAAGTCAGAAGGACCTGAGTTCAAATCCAGTCTCAGACACATGATACTTACTAACTGTGTGACTCTGGGCAAGTCACTTAACCCGTATTGCCTTACCAAAAAAAAAAAAAAAAAAAGAGGAATAAAAAACCTAAACAATTTACATATCTGAGTGATGACGGGATAAAATGGGAATGAAACCAAGAGTTCATATAATCATGGGTTATCCCAGGTTGTGTATTACTGAGCCTCTAGACCTCTTACAAAATAATGGGTAGCATCAACTCAATCAATAAATACTTGGTGTCTGGATTTTACATAATCATAACACTACTAATGTATTCAGGGGATGGGGAGCTTAGAAAATAGAGCTGGGGGTCATCAAGTAAACTGAAATTTTAAAAAATTCAATAATTTAAAAATATAAAATTTTCAGCATCAAATAAAGATTCAGAGGTTGGAGAAAATTAAAGGCTATGGAAATTCTCGATGTGGGGGGCAGGGAAGAGAGAGACCGACAGCGTATTAGTGAGCTCTGAGCCAATGGGTAAAAGTGGAGAGTTGTTTTCCTCCACTTAGAGAGGGAAGGCTAGAAACTTTGAAGGATCCTCGCCTTTGTTCTTCAAGTCCCATGATTAATTAGGCATAAGACATATTTCAAAATGTTTCTTCATTCACTTGTAATTGTCCCCAGAGAGTGCTGAAATAACTTGGCTCGGAGTCTATAGATTAGTTTACAAATCATACTCATATACTGTTTCTTTTTAATGTTTCCTTCCTCCTCTGTCTTCTCTTTCCCCATAATACATTGGTCAGAGGTATGGGATTTTAAGTGGCAAGCAAATGGTATTATAAACAGCTTTGCTGGCTTATCAGTAACCTTCTAGGAGAGAGTGAAAACAATAAAATTCTGTCAAAGAGACAATATTACTACACCCTATTATGATACAGACTCAAATCAAGGGGCTAGCATTCTCCATAGCACCAAGAAGTTCCACGTTACTAGAATATCTCATTTTATCCATATGACATCCCTGGGAAGAAGGTGCTATTATCACCCCCATTTTACAGATGCAAATGTGAGTTCCTTGAGATCAGAGGCTTTTGGTTTTTTTTTTCTTTTTAGCCACAGTGCCTAGTACATAGTAGGGACTTAATAAATGCTCCATTGATTGGCCCCGTCTTCCTCAGAGCAACAATATACTTTGCCCCAAAGACTTCCTCTCTCTCCTGTTTCATATTCCTTTTTGTAACATTCCACGAAAAAAAGGAGTTCTGACCAAAGAACAGATATATTCCTAACTTGGTTCTATCTCCCAAATATAATTCTATTTTTAGCAACTATAATATATCTCCTTTGTTTTGGGTGACTAATGCATGCATTTGGGGTGAAACATGATTAGATACTCTGATCACGGGCTCTCTAATATCCTATTCTGAAGACTGGATAAATTTACTCTTTTTCTAAAGTTATTTTTGTTTGTTATTTTTTTTTTTTTTGGCTAGGCAATGGGGTTAAGTGACTTGCCCAGGGTCACATAGCTAGTAAGTGTTATGTTGTCTGAGGCCAGATTTGAACTCAGGTCCTCCTGAATCCAAGGCTGGTGCTCTATGCACTGAGCCACCTAGCTGCCCCTTGTTTGTTATTTTTTGTTATTTTGTTTTTAAGAATTATTAAATGGTATGAAAAACAGCATTTCCTCTTTTTACTCATCCTTAAAAGATATTTTAGAAAAAGAGTACTTAATGTGGAGTCTAGGGACCCTTTAGGGGATACATGTGTAGATTTCAAGGGGGTCTGTGGACTTGGACTTTTTTAATATTTTGAGTGAGACAGAGACATGGAGATAGAGATAGAGAGAGACAGAGATAGAGTTAGAGAAAAAGAGACAAAGAGTCAGAATGAGACAGTGAGGAAGAGAAAGAAAGGAAGAGAGGGAGAGGAGAAGGAAAGAGAGAAGAGGAAGGAAAGGCAATGGATAAGTGAGAAAGATCAAATACTTATAACAGAAAACATAGATATAAGGAAAGGAGGGAGCTAGATGCTTTTAGGGGGAAGCATCTGTAGTTTCTCTAAGAATAATGATGTACATCCACAGGGACCATCATATGAACACTCATCCATTAAGGTTGCTGAAGTGAGTAGCAGTGGTAGGTGACTCCTTGCAGTGGGGTATTGGTGTGTCTGTATGTTGATCTAACAAGAACAACAGAGAGGTCTTCTGTCTCCCAGAGCACAGATCTAGGAAATAACAAAAGAACATACCAAGATTTGTTAAACTTAATGCCCCACTTTTGGTAATTCACATAGACTCACATGATATTGGCCAGAAGGAATTTCAAAATCATTTCCAAGGATTACGAAGTCTTGAGCAAGAAACTGACCCAGTGTCTAGCTCACAGTAGTCACTTAATAAATGAGTGTTGCTTGGTTGATTGACAAAGTCAACACGGTTTCATCAAGACTATGTCATGCCAAAGTAACCTTACCTCCTTTCTTGATAAGGTTATTTGACTGGCAGGTCAAGATGATGCTACAGGTATAATTTGTATTTATCCTCCACATGTTTCAACTGTGTGATATGGCAGTCCCACAAAAACCCATTGTGAATCAAGGCTGTATTGGAAGAAGTATAGCAGTCAGGACTAGGGAGGTGATAGTCTGGTTGTATTCTGCTCTGGTCAGACCCCATCTGGAATACTCTATTCAGTTCTGGGGGCCAAAATTTGAGAGGGATACTGGAGAAATTGGAGAATGTAAAGGGCTTAAAAATTAAACAACATGATGACTGGTTGAAGCAATGGGGGAGATTTAGCCTGGAGAAGAGAAGACAGGAAATATATGATAGCTATCTTCAAGTATTTGAAGGACTGTCATTGTTGTTGTTTATCCTTCATTCTCGAAGAGGACAAATAACATCAGGGAGGTTATGTCTTGACTTGTAAATGAATTGCATTTAAGCGAGACAAGGCTGTGCAAAGTCACCAGGCTCACTCTCTCCTCCAGAGCCATCTGGGTCCAGTGGCAAATCATAGATCAGGATGACTGGAGATGGCCCCGGATGCAATGGGAGACTAAGGTCTTTCCCAGGTCTAGGCTTCTTTTGCTTAGCTCCAGGAGGCAGAACAAGGAGAATTGGGAGAAAGTTCCTGTGACATTGATTTAGTCTTGGTTTAAGGAAAGAAATTCCTGAAACTTAGAGCTATCTAAGAGTGCAATGCACCACTTCCTAGAGGTCTCCAATATGAGGCTAGCTGATCAATTGTCAGGTATTGTGTAAAGTCAATTCTTGTTCAGATCCTGAATAGACTAGATGGCCTCTGAGAATCTTTTGCTCTCTGAATTCTCTGCTTCTGTGAGTGAACCTTGTTTCTTAAAGCAGGAGCTGAAGGTTAAGCCTTCTAGGGACAGGCTGTTGCACTGCACATAGGTCCCCATTAGTGTGGATATTGAATCAGTCCCATGTAGTGGCCCCATGTATTCCAATTTACACTACTGAAAGTTATAATTATATGAAATGTGATTGGCTCCAGTCCACTGGAAATAGGCAGTATGAATTTGAATAATGCAACCACATTACAGGATTCACAATTTGTACCAATCACAGACCTGACTGTATTATCAAATAAGATAACAAATGAAAAGTGCTGGCAAATCTAAAAGTGCTATTATGTCATAGTAGATAGAGTGCTGGGCCTGAAATCAGGAGGACTTGTCTTCCTGAGTTCAAATCTGGCCTGAGACACTTTCTAGCTGTGTGCCCCTGGGCAAGTCACTTAACCCTGTTTTCCTCAGTTTCCTCATCTGAAAAATGAACTGGAGAAGGAAATGGCAAACCACTCCAGTATCTTTGCCAAGAAAACCCCAGATAGGATCAAGAAGAGTTAGACATGACTGAAACAACTGAACAACAATAGCATTATATGTTTTATTTTTATTATGTTCAAACCAGACTAGACTGAAAAGAATAAAAACTATATGTGTTTTCCCATGACCTGTCCCTGTAGCCCTTTCATATCCCTGAATTGCTAAAAAGGAATGGTAAGAATGGGTCTTAATCAATAAACATTTATTAAGCACCTACTCTATGTCAAGAACTATATGCTACATGTGTGACAAAATGAACTCTTTAACTACATAGAACTACCTTCAGCTTGTAAAGTTGTGGAGATAATTGATGTTAACAAATATATTTTTACCTGAAATACCTATTTTTTAAACATTCTCTATTAGTTGAGGGAAGTGGCTCTTATTCACACGTGGAAATATACATTTAGATTTCCAGAGTTCATAATCATAATTTGATTTGAGATCCAAGAGTTGAGGAATTGATGGAAATTCGGGACCACTGCGCTGGCTTTCCTCCTACAACCCTGGTGATTGTCAAAGTTGAAAGTCCATTTACCTGACTCAGAAATAGAAAGCTCATTCTGCCTACCCATTTTCTCTATTGGAGGAATGAACTCATATTTACAAAGCTTATACAAGTCCTGGGAATAAACTGGGAGGAATCCAACCATAGACGCAGAGGTAGAATGGACCTTAAGGGCCATCCAGTCCCCATCCTTGCCTGATGCATTAATTGGTGTCTCCCATGGACTCTGGTTACTGATGTGCTCCTTTGATGGTTATTATAAATGCAAGACCATTCAGGTAACATACAGAGAACCTCATATGTTTCTCTGAGAATCCAGATAAACATAAATTTGCTTTTAAAAGAGCTATACAAATATACATCAAAGAATTATACAAATCTGAATTATTGTAGTATTAATAAAAAGAGAATTCCTACACATTACATGGAAATAAATCTTTTTTAAAAAAAAAAAAACTTCCTTAAATGAACTAAAATAACAGTTTAATCTTTCAGGCAAGTAGGGGGCTCAGATAATTTTGAATTTAGTTAGTTCGATAAGCATTCAAAATAATGGGCATTTAATAAATTAAATAACCCCTATCAGATAAAGTGTGGCTTTTTTCAGAGGAGAAGGAAAAGAGACAATTAGGGAGTATTACCCATATGAATAGATAATTGACCTATGAAGGCCTGTAGCTTAATAGTATCTAAAGTCCATTGGATTTATGGTAACATAAATCTAATAATCATGAAATAGTTACTTACGTAATGCCTTTCAGCCCACAGAATCAAAGAATATTTGAAACTATTAGAATGTAGAGTATTTGAAAAAGAAGGCAGCTTAGAAATCGTCTAGCCCAAGAGTGGGGAATCTGTGGCCTTGAGGCCACATGTGGCCCTCTAGGTCCTCAAGTGTGGTCATTTGACTGAATTCAAAGGCCACATGTGGCCTCAAGGCTGCAGGTTCCCCACCCCTGACCTTACCCAACCATTTCCTTTTTTTTTTTTGTTTTTACTCCTGATGACACTGAGGCCTACAGAGGTGGAATGGGCATGCCCTGAGGTTACACAGTGAGTCAGTGCACAGTCAGGATTAGAACTCGTATCTCTGTAGTCCTTAGGTACCTGTTCTTTCCAGTACCTCCTATCTTTCCTCAGTTTTACTAATCTGATAAAGTATGCCTCTATCAAGGAAAGCCCATGAGAAAATATAACAGAGAAGAGTGCTCCTGCAGGTTAGCATCCTACTTATGTAAATGAGGATAACAAGGTTAGGAATTAAGGAGCTCTCTTCTACCAGGAAGGCAGTCTATAGTATTTATTTGGGTGATAAGGAAAGCAGAATAATGGAGAAGGTGGTCCCTCATGCTAAAGAGACTATTCCTGGGAAGCTATGTAACTCAAAAGCTTTACAGACTGAATTAGGTGTAATCCTTATGGGATCACTAACAGCTCATAAATAACTTTTAATGAGATTTCCAGCAAGTAAAATAGCACATGGGGAAAAGGGTATTTTAAAATAAATAAATAAATAAAGGTTTAAACTCTTTACATTGTTTTCCAAATGTTTAACCCAAAGAAAAAGGACTATTTCAATAAGAAAAGATTAGTAGTGAAAATATTTAATTAACTGATAGGGACAGGGAAAGCTTGCCTATGTCACTGAAAATACTTGACATTGACCACTAATCTATGGAAACTTATATAGCTAAATCTAAAGCATGTTCCAGAGTTAAGCAGAGAAATAAATCAAGGTTTGCAAATGTCATTTAAGTTTTCACCTGTCCCACGATTCAAAATTATTGGCTTCCCAATGAAAAGCATATGTTGTGTCCCTTGCCTGGGGAATAGTAATGAAGTGAGGCAGACACTCTCCAGTTCTACTCTACCATCTCTCCTCTCTTTATTTCCCATCGAGTAAAAATAATTACTGTATACTTGAGGGAGCATTTCTCTCAGTCTGCCGATAAAGGCTGCCATGTTGGCTCTTCAGCTTCGTCTCTTCTTCCTTGAGGGACCATGATTTGATTTATGAGAAAATAGTTGGTAAAATTGTGGTGTCCATCTTGATGGATGACATCATTTGGGCTATTTTGCTGATCATGAATGACTAACTTCTTCTTTTTAGCACTGTTGCAATTGATCAATAGCTATGATTCTGTCACAGCTGAATTAAAAAAAGAAGTCACAATTGTCTTTTCTGTTTAAGAACTAAAGAAGAGCTTGCTAAAAGGAAAAAGCCTGATCCTTTTGCTTGTTTGGAATCCAATAGAACATGAATCTCAATTTCAGTAAAGTAGCAATATGAAATCTCCCAAATTGAGTAGATTCTAGACAGAACCAAAATGTTACAGGGTTTGATCAGTATTCTTTACTCCAGGGTCTTTTGCTCTTTTCGAAGCTAGTTCAGCATTTCCTACTGAATACCCTAGGTAAAAATAACTTTGAGTTGAAGTTCTCATAGACAACTATACAGTTTTGTATTAGGAGGCAAAATAAAAAAAAAAATAACATGTTGATATCCTTTTGTTTGTTTATTTTAAAAAAGCTGATCTATAATAATAATAATAAAAAAACTATTAAGAATGAAGTTGAATTTTTTCTCTTTCCAAAACTGATTTCTTGTTCTCAGGAATGGCAGACTCATGCTCAGAGTCACTAGTTTTCAGGAGGCCTCTGACATAGAATCTCATGCCTAAGGGAAGCGTTACTCTCACATAGTTCAATGACAACTAGCAACTGGCAAATTGTTTATGATATGAAAGTGGCACTGATCCAAGATGCAGAAAAAAAATTAAAAAGGGCGCCTAGGAGAAAAAATGAATGGCTTTCACTGATCTGGGTCAAACGTGAATCTACAGACTTCAATAGACACTTGATAAAAATGTCTTTATAATGTCTATATGTCTTTGCAAGGAGGCTACAGATCTTCAGCTGCTATTATTTATTATTTCTAACAAATATGGCTCACCAAAGAACACTGAGGTCAGTGAGGTATTCTCTAAGGGTAGGGTGGAAAAAAGTTTCTGCTTCATAGCCTAGCGATGCAAGAATGTTTGCGCGGCAGAGTCAAAAGTGGGATTTCTTGTTGGTTTGACTGTTTTCTCTCTCTTGGACATTATACTTAAACAATTGTCTCCTTCTGGCTAAGTGTTTCTTCAAATTTATTTATAGAAGATATTTCCTTCCCCACTTCTAATCTGTTTTTCATATTTCGGTGAAAGGGATCGTACATAAAACTTTACAAGGTTTTACTTTTCTTTGCATTTCCTAAATGGAGACATCTGCTATGCTCATTAAGCAAGTGCTATCCATTCATACATAGACTGTCCCATCTTTAATTCATGGTAAAGTGCTTCAGATTCATTTAAGCATTTCGCTGTCTTTCTCTTAAGCCTCTTTTCAGGTTAATTTTTACCTGTTATTCTTCAGTTATTTTCATTATACTAACAGTTTCTATTCCATCAGCTTCCCCCCCCCAACTCATCTCTTTTCCAAACTGTAAAATACATACATAACTTTATTACTTGTTAAACTCTGCCAAAAGCATGCTTTTATGATAGCAGATACTTGTTCGAGCGCATTGAAGTTTAGCACTTAGCCATGAGAAGAAATCCACAGAAAGGAGTTTCTCATTAAGCATTTCAATGAGTCAATCGAAATACTATATTCCAGTTGAGAATGCTTTCAGTCTAGTCAAATTCAGGAACACTCTCCGATCAGAGTTTATAATCTCCTGCAAGTGATATAAACCAAAAGACCGGCTCTATTTTTGTGATGTCATCATTACATTTGATTATGTTGGAAGGGGGGAGAGGGGGAATATTTGGAAAGGACGCAGAGAAAAAGAGAGACAAAGTTCTCTCCGTGTAGTTCATACCAATTGCAGAGTCTATGCCTAAGAAGTATCATCAGTAAACACATTATGATGTTTTTAACAATAATAAAAATTGCAATTTTATTTCATGCCTCTCTGAAAACAGTTTGGAAAGAGAAGAATGTATTTCATTACTGGATTCAGGCGGAGGTGGTCCCAGCATCTAGAGCTTTGGGGATTTTCATGCTTTCAATATGCTGTTTCTTCATGGTTCCCCTCCCAAGTTCCTTGCTCATCACAAAGTGGCTCAAAATAGGAGAATCCATTAAATTGGCAAGCTGATGGATGGGCTGCCCAGGTAATAGAGATGATTATGGGGAAAAAAGATTGGGTGCAATGTGTTTTAATGACTCCTAATGAGTCAGCTGTGGGCACACCTAGTTGTGAAAGGTTTGCTTAAATTGAACCTGGAGTTTTCTTCAAACTCATTTTGGGTAATTTATGAGTCTGATTTTGTGTTCTGCAGTCGTTTCCTGTTGTTTTCTGCCTCTCCTGGTTACTTCACTGCTCTGCTTGGCTTAGTAAATGAGTTGACTTGATTTTAAAAGGTTTGTAAATAGTAGGCTGTCTTATGCAAAAACTGCCTTTCACAAAATCAGAGGGAGTTTTATGTTTTTGTTCCCTCTCTTCCCAACCCAGTCAGGCAAACTGAGGCTCTGTCCATGGGATCAATCATTTGGGAAGTAAATGTTGCGATTCTCTTTAAGCTTGGGACCTTAACCAATTTACTTAATGCTATATTAGTTCAGCTAGCTCTGGCCCAGGCTACCTCACCTATTGATGGGGAAGCACTCACCTGAGATGATGATGAGGATTTAGGAAGGTGCTATTCACTGTCCCAGACCAATATGTGAATAGGTAGTTTCCCAGAATAAGTACACTAAACCAGCCTCTAGTAGCTTAAAATGGATAAGACAACTACAGAGCCTTAACTAGGAATGTTTGTACCTGGGGCAAGTACCGCAAATCATGCCTGAGATGTGCATGTAAAGAGTTGTTCTCCGTTAGGGAAAACTCAGGGTTCGCAACATAGCTAGAGCCACTAAGGGTGGGACATAGAGAGAGATAGAGGAGCTCACCCCAGCCCACCACCTGCTAGCTTACAAGTTTGATTATTCTTGTTAACAAAAATGCTAATCCCTGTAGTTTCTGTACTCCTGAAGTACTGCAAACATTGTCGGCACCATCTAAATTTGGCACTTTGGAGCAAAGCCCCTATCATCCCTCTTCAGGTAGGGCTCTGCCACCTCCTAGAATCACTCACTTTTCCCCAAATCACAAAATAACTAAGCCAACCCACACAGGACCCCCACAGCATATCCCCCCCAAGCTCACATTTTTTATCTACAAATTGCTCAGAAATGTAATTATTGGTCACGCTCTTTTCTTAAGAGAAAAGAGTTTGAGCATTTGCCAGTCAGCATGGCTGAGAAACTGAGATGATGACACAGGGAAAAATAACATAAGTCTGCCCTGACCTTTATTCCTTCCAGCCAGCAGTGCAATGCTGAAGGTCGGAGGCCAGAGCTCCCCTGAGCTCTTTGTCCTATTTCTGGCCATAGCATAGAGGGATGACATCCCCAAAGATACCTTGGCAAATGCCTAGTATGCCAGTGTGGTGGGCAGTTTCTGGCAACATGGTCACTCTTATTCCTTCTCCAGCCTACCTCTAATCTTTAAAAAAAAGTACAAATAAAAAAAAGAAAGTACAAATACAGATTTCCAGACAGGATGCAGAAACTAGAAAAATGGACAAGACCTACAAAATCCAGTTTGCTCACATCACCATTACTTTCTAATTCAACTTGTTTTTTAATAAGTATTTCACATGAAAAAAGTATCTTCATTGCAAATATGAAGCTACCCAGATTGAGTTGGGTTTTTCAATGTATTATATTGTATCATTTATTACATTATTTATATTCTAATAATCAGAATCTCAGAAAAATTCTCCTTTTAGAATGCAATTTGCATAGGGAAAAAGAATCTAATTTTAGAAAATTACTTAGAACCAGCTGGAAGGTATTTAATGAACTTTGTTTTGCAGCCAGTTGAAAATATGGCTCACATATAATCCATATCCCCCTGGAATTTTCACAGCACCTATTAAGGGAATTTTATGTAGAAGATATATTAATATATATTATATATTTATATGGGTGTGTGTGTATATGTATATATATGTGTGTATATAAACACATGTGTATATTCAGAGCAGGATATTGGATGCATAGATGAAGTTAGAAAGTCAACAATTGGTTTTCCAGATATTCAATGAAAGAAACACCAAATGGTTCAATTATGCATCCAGAGTCAACTTTATCTCCTATTTCATTTAAAATTTAATTTGAACTTTATTTAACTTAATCATTTGGATGTAATAATAAATAAAAACAAATGTCTGTGAAAATTGTTGAATTAATTTGTTGCTTTACCTTTTTTAAAGTCTGGAATGGAATCTCATCTTTTTTCAATGGCTCAAAGGTGTGTGAAATTATACAATAGTCAAATATGCTTTAAAAGGGGATAAAATAAGCTTTAAAGAAGTTTTATTCCCATGGGCTAGTCTATAGCCTCTTTTCCCTTAGGCAAGTAGAAGAAACTTTCCCAATTTATGGAAGAATTAAGTTATTTCACACACCACACCCCCTCCCACAATCTTTGATACACATCCTTCATTATAAACAACTCAGGAAAGCATTTACATTCTTGGGATGAAGAAGTTGTTTATGTTTTTGTTGGAGCACCACAAATCTTTTATAAGTTTCTCCCAGAAGACATAAAGCTTGATATTCTCCAGAGTTTAGATTGGGGGAGCAGGGCTTTTTGTCAATATAACTGTTTTGTTACTTCAGAGCTACCTAGACTTCAATGGGGAGGCCAGCATCGCTTCCAAGTTCTAAAACTATATAGGAAGTATGATCCTAATGTTGAAGACTTCTGCCATCATTCTAGTTATCCACGCACTCTGAATCTGTAAGAAAAAAAAATAAAAATGGAAATCCGATAGAAATAATTAGTTGGCTTTTCCTTTTTGCATAAAAGGAAGTATTAATTCACTTTCTAGATAAGGAGAACCAGCGCCCCCTTGATCCTGCCCCAGTTATATTCACATCTAGGATCTGTAAAGACCATCTAGATCTGTAAGACCCTCTAGAAGTCATCTAGTCTAACTTCCTTATTTTTTATATGAAGCCCAGAGAGATTAAGTGACCTGCCCAAAGTTCCACCAGAAATAAATGAAATGGGCAAGATTTGAAACCAGAACCTCTGACTCCACACCATGATACTTATGTTTTCCTAGCAGCCCAGAGCAGTCAAAGTCAATTAACCATAGGGAATCAGTCTGCGCACTCTTTTTTGGCAGTGTATTGGGGTACAAATTCTTTTGAGACAGCCTAACAATCTAGGACTACCATTAGGAATTAGTGTCTGCCTATGTGGTGTTATTTCAGGGGCTATGGGAAGTTCTTCCTGCCCATCTCCCCAAACCTGTTCACAAATGGCTGAAATTCCACAATTAGAAGTTCATTCTTTCATGCTCTAGAAATGCAGATAATCCTGGGGTGGCTACCAGATTAAACCATCAATACATTGGCATGAATTAAATGTATCTAATACTTTTCATTAAAGATTTTTTAAAAAATACAACCATAGGTAGATAGATACCATAGGAATCACCTAATCCAAGCTTCTATTCCAAATAGGAATTGCTTCTAAAGTATCCCCTAACAACTTTTCATTGAACATCATCCTTTATTATCCTGCAAGATAACCTGTTCTATGCTGGTCTGATAAAATTGTTAAAAAGCTGCTGCTTATATATTTTTTGGAAGCAAAGAATACAAACAAAATAGATACCCATTGGCTGGAGAATGTCTAAAATAACTGTGGTACATGGCTATAATGCAATATTACTGAGCTCTAAGAGATGATTAGGATGAATATTAGGAAGCATAGAAAACCTTACATGAACTGATGCAGAGCGAAATAAGCAGAACCAAGAAAACAACACACGATGATGCAAATGGAGAGAACAACTGTAAGGCAATCATAAGTGAATGTTGAAAAATTCCAAAGAATAAGCATGGCCTCAAAGATGAGCTATAGGAAGAAGCCACTTGCTACTCCTTTGTATCGGTGGGGAGATCTATGGGCATGGAATATTGTGTATGTTGTCAGATTTTTTTAATGTATTAATTGATTTTGCTAGTTGTCTTTTTTCTTTTTCCTCTTTTTCTTTTAAAATGTTCTTTGTTACATGGGATGGCTATCTTAGAAGGGAGAAAGTGAGGGATACAAAAGAAAATGTAGGCAATATAAAAACAAAAAATAGCAGTAACATTTAGTCTTTAAAAAGAAAAATGTGTTTATATTGACTCATTTCTACCTCCTTTAAACTTTCACCTTTTGGCTTGAAGGCTCCAAGAATAAACTCTACCTACTTTATAATTTGGCCTCAGACTGGCTGACCCAGGTTTTGCCCATTTGTCATGGAATTATAGCTCTTTTAACCAAGCTCCCCCTCCTACTCCCACCCACCCTCCCAAACATCACCCCTTCAGTGGAGAAAGTCAACATACGTCTTAGAAATTCTTATAACTTATAATATAAAATATAACCTTCCTTTACTGAGTTAATTTCTCCAGAAAATGGAAAGGAAATTATATTCCCCTTTGTTTTAGCCTGATCTTTTTGCTTAGAAAGTCCAACTAGCTCTGATTTGGAGCAGAGTGCCTCTTTTTATACCCAATGAAGTTGAACAACATGCCCAGCCTTTGAGATGAAGAGTTGCTTTCGAATTTAATGGTTTTGATTATAAAATGAAGGCTTACAGTCACCAAGTTGTATGTGGTCTAAGGCCCTGTCAATTGGTCAGGGAAGGATTGGAATCAATCCTTGTTGATTAGCAGGTTTGAAGATAACATAGAGTATATATAAGAAGTTGTTTCTGGGTCCACTCTGACTCCCCTATGCAATTACCCTTATTACTTAGCATTCTCATTTAATTATTTCAAGGCAGAATTTTATGGACTATTTGCCCATGCTGATTTTTTTTCTCGGTATTTCAGCTTCCAGATGCTTCAAGGATGAAGTCTAGTCAAGATAACTTACCCAGGAGAAACTCTCTGAAGCAGATATTCTTTCCATTTGGAATCTGTGCAGTGGAAGGATGAATTTTGGACTGCAGAAAATGATGACTCCAAAAACATAGTTTGACTAAAAACCCTTCCCTTTTGGAAAAGAATTGAGAAACTATTTGTAATGTGCTTGCATTCATTTAAAATAAAATATTTCTACATAGGAAGAGAATGTTAAGATTGGGAGATTCAGCAAATAGAATAGACTATTTGATGCCATCTGAAAATAGACATTTGAGATACTCATTGGAGGAGTCAGTCCTCTTCTTCCAAAGACTAACATCGTCCATATTTTGGACACAGAATGCTCCCAATTATCTGGCATTTGCAAATGAGTAATATTTAAGAGTTTAAGAAAAATTAGGCAAACGCACATTGATCATAAACACATGTATACCATTTCATTTGACCATTTTAAAATGTGGTTTTTAACCAGCTGCCATTAATATGGAGCACACCATTCATCTGTTTCCCTCCTTGTTCTTGTAGTGTACATGGCAGGAATAAGAGAAACCCAGTCTTTCTGAATCTCTTTCCAGCTCAGGAAGAATTATTGAATATAAATTTGTATATTGCTATCTTATGAAACAAATGAAAGCTTAAATTAAATAAAAAGAAAATTAACAATCAGGATTAGGTAAAAAGTATTACATTTCCTCAGGGCTCAAGTTACAAAGATATGTTTTTGTAAGAGAAAGAAAGGTCAGTTACCACTATTAAACTTGTATATTGTTTTATACTAAGTCCTTTCAATGGCCTCTCTGAGGGACTGTTGAGTTTGTATTACACTCTAATAAACTCCAGGTGTGTAGGACAAACTGAATAATCAGAACCTGATGGCCCAAACTAGTTAAAAATAATGTGGTACATTCCTAGTTCTCTGCATTTAATTTATTGTTAATCATTGTTATTACTTACATTTATTGGGTAGTTTTTCTAGATTTATTAGGCACTACGTTTAACAGTGTTATCGCTTGTAACTGACTATCAGTGGAATCGAAAACATATTTTTGTAAAGACTCTTACCCTAATTAGTAAGTCGTTTCCCCTTTGAAACTAAACAGAACCCAAAATGTCCATGATTTTACCCCTCTTTAGTCAGAAGGAAAGTTCAGAAGAGGAACCCACTCTCACCAAGACCACCTGTTGCACCATAACATAGATAATGTCTTTCCCAAGATGCCGATGGAAGGAGTTGCAAAGTCAAGGAGACTTCTTTTTCCTCTGACACAGCAGGGCAGGCTTTCTGGGGCTGAGCACAGGATAGGATTTCAGGGGTGTTGGGGAAGGGTCGATACCCCCAAGGATCTTCCCCACCTACTCGCTAATGTTGGAAATGCTTTTACCAGGGTACATATCCTTTCATTCATTCTCAGTTTGTTTAGTCATTCATTCATTCAACAACAAACATTTATTTAGTGGTAAAAGTTAATTGTAGATGCCCCTGGGAGAGGGAATACAGTGATTTGGATTTACATTGAGGATTAAGTTACTCTTTACTGAGAACAGGCATTAAATGGGGAGGGAAAAGGGAGCAGGAAGCCACAGAGACCTGAAAACTTGATCAGGAGGGAACAGCAGCACAAAGGACCCCAGAGGGAATAAAAATGAACTCTTTGGAACCCAGTCTAATGGGAGGTAAGTGTTCTGGTCTTATCTTCTGACTCTCTGTGGGACTTTGGTCAAATGTCTATGACACTGATTCATGCATGACCCTGCTCAAGTCATTTAACCCCTTTGTTATTTCAGATTTGGGGGATAATAATTGCCACTCCTTCCTTCATGGGGACATTCCCAAGCATAAATGAAAATTTTAAATATGAGATCACTTTGATCCATTCAGAAAAGTGGTACTCCGTATTATTATTTCTTCTTGTTACTCAATCATTTCAGTTGTGTCCGATTCACTGTGACCCCATTTGTGATTTTCTTGGCAAAGATACTGGAGAGGTTTGCCATGACCTTCGCCAGTTCATTTTATAGATGAGGAAACTGAGGCAAACAGAGTTAAGTGACTTGCCCAGGGTTACACAGCTATAAGTGTCTGAGGCCAGATTTGAACTCAAGCTTGTTCTTAAACATTAATAATATAATAAAGTCCCCTGAAGTGGTCTCTATCTAGACTACCAGCCAAACTCCATATTTAAAAACTTACATGTGCTGTCATGCTATTATGGATAGATAACTGGTTCTGAAGCCCAGAAGAACTGAGTTCAGAGTTCTGTTTTTGTTACAAGCTCACAGTGTGACTACGGACAGGTCCCTTAACCTCTCAGTACCCCTAGGCAGGTTTCTAAGGCTGTCAATTTTAGAGAATTGATCATTTTTAACAGTAGAAGGAGTGTCCTCACCAAAAGTTCCTTATGCCAATGAAATCATAGGTCCAGATCCATCATTCCCCTCCCCCCATAAAGTGTTTCTAACCATGTATTTACATTAAAAAAATAAATTAACATAGTTGATTATTAGATGTCTCAAAGTGTTAAGAGACAGTGATAGTTGATGATCACTGAAATTAGCCTTGCTATGTTATCCTACATTGTTTTATCCAAATCATTTTGACTCAATAAATCTACATAGGGATCTTAAAGATAAAATATGACAGGAATAGGAGGTATTGGGATTGAGTATTATGGGAATTGACCCATTAGTAGTTAGTTAGGAGTCTGAATTCCCAATATTTTATCAACAAGGTAGGAGGGGAAAAAAGAGAGATGGTACCAATCAGGCTTCTGCATGAAAGATAATTTTTATAATTCTTCTGATTATATAGGACTCAAATCAAAGCCTTGAGCATCCTCCCTCCCAGCCTACAATGCAATCTTCTCCTCCTCCCAGCCCCAACACCTTTTTCCCAATAGATTTATTCCAATGAAACAATAATTAAGAAATTAAATTGATTCTGCTATTTTTTTAAAAATCAGTCCTCCTGAATTTTTAAAAATTCATTTCAAACTATTAAGAAAAAAAACTTGCGTTATCCTATTATGATTATAGTTTCCAGAAAATTTTTTTCTTAAAGATGTTTTTTCTTGATTAAAAAAGGGGAGAAATGTCTGGAGATGTGGATAACTATACAGAGAACTGACAGATGAGCCTAGATTTTCTAAAAAAAACTCATTTTATATTGGTGCCTTATGTCTTTACATTCTGTATGTTGCACTTGACCAAAGTGAATCCTTCTTTGTGAAAAAGAAAAATTAAGCCATCAAGCAAAAGCAGTAAACATCTGAAACTGTCTATGACATTCTGTCCTTGTATCATCTCAAAAAGAAGAAGCTGTGTTTCATTATTAATTCACTGAGACCATTTAAAAATATTCAGAGTCCTACTTTCCCTCAGTGATCTTTCATCTACATCTTTAGAGTCATTGTGGACAAAGTATTTTGGTTCCTTTACTTTACTCTGCATCATTTCATATAAATATGCCCCTGAATTTCAGCAAAAGATAAGGAATAACTTCCTAAAAATTGGAGCTGATCAGATATCAAATCTTGGCAGGTAATGATTTTTCTGTCACTAGAGGTATTCAAGCAAAAGGCAACTGGCCCCTGGTCAGGTATGTTGCAGAGGAGTTTCCTATATCAGGTAGAGTGGAAGTAATCTTCTTTCAAGTTTGGTGCCTTTAACTCTACAAGTCTGTGACTAATTCTAACTACCTTGAAAGCAGACTTTGTCCACCTAGAAGAGTGAGAAGCCTAGCCTAGGGGCAGAGGCTAAAACTCTGCCTCTGTGGTCAGGCCTCTAACCCTTGATTGAGTCTCCCAAGTCTTTGAATTAGAGGCATTTCTTTCCATAAGAGACTGGAAAACTTCTAGAGGTGGGTGATTCCACCTATGGATGGCCAAGTAACATTTAAGATGAAAGTGGGAACTGCATATTACTTTGTACTTTCTCATTTATCCAACTAGACTATAAAGCCTTGAACAACGGGGCTAGATCCTATTCATCTTTGGTCCATAGAGTCTGGTTTAGGACCTTAAATAAAAGCTAGCATTTATATAGTATTTTATGTATATTAAATTATTTTATCTTCTCAATAATCCTGTGGGATGGGTGCTATTATTTTTCCCATTTTACAGATGAGGAAACTGAGACAGAGGGGATAAGTGATTCACCCAACTTGTATATGTCTGAGGCAGGATTTAAATTGTGCACCCTGTCCACTGTAAAACCGAGCTGCACAAAGCAGACACTTAATAATTGCTGGTTCATCATGATTTGGCCCAAACCCCAATGTGGCACAGTGAATGGAGTCCTGGATCTGAGACCACAAAGACCCAGGTCTAAATCTTGCCTCTTATACCTCCTAGTTACATGACTATAAGTAAATCACTTAACCCTTCTAAGCCTCTTTTTCTTTACAAAATAAGAAGATTTTTTTAAAAGCCTGTCACTTTTATCTCAAATCTCACAGATTTGTGGTAAGGACCCAAATGCACAAAGCTGTATAAAGTGCTTGCAAAACTTAAATCACAATATAAATGTCAATTGTTATCAACATCTCCATCATTTCAGGGTACCAAAATGGAAGCTCTCCAATACTCCAATGGATTTGTTATCTCCCTAAAGTGGGTAATTACCTCCAATAATACAGACTTCAGCCTCCACAAAGTCCTGTTCTGAGGTCTCATTGTGGCAAGTAAGAGACATTGAGTTCTCAAAGTCTATGCCAACAGAGCACAAGTTCTGGAAAGTTCTACCATGCTGGAAAAACTTCAAGTACTCTGCCTGCTCCCCAAGGACCAACCCAGCTAAGTAAATCACCAGGCCATTGGCCACTTGGTGATGGATATTTTGACCACAATAGCTTATGAAGCAAAATTAAAGCAAACAACAATCCCAAAGATGGATTACATGACAAATTTTAATTAAGGGAAAAAAAAACAGCTTCTCTATTGAGATACTGGCCATAACAGTCAAATACTGGCTGGTTGGCAATCCTAAACATTCTGGGCATTCTCCTGTTTTGCAAATAATAGGTGATGAATAAATATTTGTTGATTGGCTTTTTAGGAAGGAAGACACAATCTACTGAAGAAAGGTGCTCTAATCTAACAATTCCTTACCACTTTTTAAAAAATTTTCTCCTGAGATCATTTTGATTTTTTTTAAAATTGCTTTATCTCCTGGAGAAAACATCTCTAACCTAACAATTCCTTATCATCTCTTTGAAGTTTTCTTCTGAGGTCAGTTTAATTTAAAAAATACTATCATAAATACAAGCCTGTGGTCTGGACTCAGTTTGCTAAGGAGTAGCAACACTTAAATGTAGCTCTGATTGATCCAAAAGTGCTCAGGACTGGGAATTCTTTTTTTTAAATTTGTTATATTTTTAATTTTATTTTCCCCCCAATTACATATTAAAACCATTTTTTAACATTTGGGTTTTTTTTTAAGTTTTTGAGTTCCAAATTCTTCCCCTCCCTCCTTCTCTCCCCTTCGCCCTCCCTGACACAGTAAGCAATCAGATATAGGTTATCCTTCTGCAATCATATAAAACATTTCCACATTAGAGACTGGGAATTCTTAACCTTTTTTGCATTATGGACTGCTTTGGTGGTCTGGTGAAACCTATGGATCCCTTCTCAGAAGAATGAATTTAAATTCAGAAAACATAATGCATAGGATTGCAAAGGAAACCAATTATGTTAAATAAGAATAAAAATATTACAAAAACACAAGTAAAGAGACCTCAGGTTAAAGTTCTCTGCTCTATGCTGTCATGGTCTCTAACAACCATCTGGAGAGATACAGCTAGACAAACCATCATCAGAAAAAGAAAAATGGACAATGCATCTTATCTGATGATAGCCTCATATAAAGGGCCAGGAAGAACAGTGAGTAAGAAACATTCTCTATCCAAGTCCCTTTATCAACTTTAGGAGAGGAAAGCAATCCACCTTCTCTACAAGCCTCCAGCAAACCAAATCAAGGGAAAGGAGGAAAACTTTCTCTTCCAAGCATGGTGGACACAAGTTACCACAAACTCAGAGTCAAAGGGACTTTATGTTTCTACAGAGGTGTTTGCATCTTGTCTCCCCTTTTAGAGTGTAAGCTTCTTGAGAGAAAGGACTGTTCTTTTCCTTTCTTTGTATCCCCAGTGCTTACACAGTGCCTGGCACATAGTAGGTACTTAATGAATGCTTCTTGCCATGACTTCACTATTTGGTGACGAACACCCTCTACAATGTCCTTGACAAGTGGTCATCCAGGCTCAGTTTGACTGATGGGAAACCCAGCTTTTCCTGAAGCATCTCATCAGATTTTTGGACAGCTCTAAGGATTCCATGATAAGAAAAAAATACTTTGGTACATTTGACAGCCAGCCAAACGTACCACTGGCAAATGTTTTATCATCCTTCCCACTCCCCCTGACTCAAACCAAGAAATACAAGTACCAGCATTTCAACAAAAATTGAATTGAATTACAAGGAAATTCACATTCATTCCACATAATCAGAAATTTCTATTCATTTACTAAGTTTCCTTGTGATGCTAAAATTTAAAGGGAAAGTTTTTGACCCTTTGTATCTCAAAAAAGTTATACTTTTATTGCTTCAATACACAGGATTTCCCAAAAGTCTTAGTGAAGTTTTAAGGTTAACAAATTTTTAAGTATAAATGCTACAAACTGACCAAAAAACCCCCAAAATATGGATAGTATATACACATATTTTGTTGAGTTGTTTCAATTGTTTCCAACTCTTTGTGACTCTATTTGGGTTTGTTTGGTTTTTTTGGCAAAGCTGTTAAAGAGGTTTTCCATTTCCTTCTCCAGCTCATTTTACAGATGAGAAAACTGAGGTATACAGGGTTTAGTGACTTGTCCAGCATCACATAGCTAGTAATAGTCTGAGGCCAGATTTGAACTCATGAAGATGAGTCTTCCTGACTCCAGTACTGGCACTCTGTCCACTGTGCCACCTAGCTGCCCCCACAAACATACACATACGTATGTGTCATGGGATCATAGATCTAGATATGAAAGGGACCTTAGAAGTCATTTAGTCTTCATTTTCATTAGACCCCTTCATTTCCAGATTAGGAAACTGCCTATGGTCACATCAATAATTAAACCAGGTCCTAAAACTTCAAGGTTTTCCCCTACACCATTGTAGCTCCCATTTATATAGGACAGAGCTCAATAAATGTTTGTTGAGTAACTTTTATTCCTAATAGTACTAATAATATTTATTGTCAACAAGGCACTAGAGTGAGATGTTCTTTCTGGGTTCATGGTTTTCAAAACAGAAATTCTCTGTATACTCTTAATCATAATTTAGAGTCTCTCTATCTGGAGTTACAAAGTTCAATAGTTTGTTCCAATGTTTGTTTTTGTCGGAGTGGGAGGAAGGAATCTGTGTCCAGTCCAATCTAAACCAAACCAACAAGTATTTATTAAGTGCATATTATACACAAAGCACTGAACAAAACATGGTAGATACAAAAACAAAATTTTTAAACAGTCCTGGACCTCAAGGAGTTTGCATTCTATTTGGACGATATACCATGTGAATGGGTAAGAATGCACAGGCTAATTTGAGCAAGGAGGGTTCTAACCATTAGCAGAATCAGAAAAGGCTCCATGGTAGTAAATCAGGAATCCTGAAGGAAGCTGGGGGTCTAAGAGGTGGAGAAGAACAGGGCATGTGACATGGTCAAACTTGCGTAAAGGGAAAAAAACAATATATTAGTGAGGTATGTTGTTGAGTTGTTTCAATTGTTTCTAACTCTTTGTGACCCCATCTGGGGTTTTCATGGCAATGATACTGGAGTGGTTTGCCATTTCCTTCTCCAGTTCATTTTACAGATGAGGAATTGAAGCAAACAGGGTTCAGTGACTCTCCCAGGGTCATTCAGCTAGTAATTGTGGTCAGATAGTAATAGTGAGGATATGTTGATGGTTGGGAAAGGTCTCAAGGTTGTAGATCTCTGTTGTACTCTAGTAGGGCTTGGCATCTTATATCTGCAAGTCTTGAACCTGAAGTCTTCAGCTGAGAGTCAGGAGATCTAAAATCTAGTTCCAAAGTCTGTAACTAGCTTCCTGTGTGACCTTGGGAAAATGGCCTTCCTTCTCATAGCCTCTGTTTTCTTTTCTACAAAACAAGGGGGTAGTAGATTATCTCTTAAATCCCTTTCAGTGCTAAGATACTATGATGGTTTGATTTTTTTTAATATGTGAGAACTTTTACATGACTGGTATTAGTCAGTCAACAATCATTTATTAAGCTCTTACTGTGTGCCAGGGACTGTGCTAATTGCTGGGGATATAAAAGAAAACAAAAACATGGTCCCTGCCCTCAAGAACCTCACATTGTAATAGGCAGAACATATGCAAACAATTATGTAGTTGCAAGATAAATACAATGAGAATGGCAGGTAATCTCGAAGGAAAGATACTGACAGTGTGTTTGTGGTAGGGGGAATTGGGAAAGGCCTCTTGCAGCAGGTGAGATCTGAGCTGAATCTTGAACCAAATAGGTAAAGAGAAGAGAGAGGAAAAGAGAGAGAAAGAGTCAGAGAGAAAAAGAAAGAAACATAGAAAAAAGAGGGACATAGAAACAGAGGGAGGGAGGGTAGGAGAGAGAGAGACAGACAGACAGACAGACAGACAGACAGACAGACAGACAGACAGAGACAGAGAGAGACAGAGAGACAGATGGAGGTAAGGAGGGAAAGAAAGAGAAGGGGAAGAGAGGGGAAAAAGAGAGAGAGGGAGGGAAAGACAAAGAGAGAGACACAGAAAGAAAGATGGAAGGAGAGACAGATGGAGGGAGAGAGGGGAGAGAGAGAAGGAGAGAGAAAGAAAGAAAATGGCAGACAGATGGGGAGACAGGAGGGGGAGAGAGGGGGAAAGAGGGAAAAAGAGAGAGGGAGAAAGAGAGAGGGAGGGAAAGACAAAGACAGAGAAAGACAGAAAGAAAGATGGAAGGAGAGACAGATGGAGGGAGAAAAGGAGGGAGAGGGAGAGAGAGAGGGAGAGAGAGAGAGAACAGTTGATAGAACCTTAAAGTCTTCAGTCCTGTCTCTGACACATACTTACTTTGTGACCATCTAAATTCTCAGTGTCACAAGAAGCTCTCTAAAACTATGTTACAGAGAAGTTGCTGATCTACATCTGTGGGAGAAATTTTCATACTGGAACTTTCTTATACAATTGAATTTAGAGCTCTCTACTCCACCCCACTCACTATATAAAAAAATCCAAGATCATCAAACATAAAATATTAAAAAGAAAGAGAAAAACTGCCTACCCAATCTTCTTTCGGTTATGAATATATTACCACTCTATTAGCCTCAAACACTTGCAATGGTTCCATACTGCCTACTAAACAAAGTCAAAATTTATTAGCTTGGCATTCAAGGTTCTGCACAACTAACTCCAACCTAATTTTCCAGATACATCTCATATTTCTCTACATGAACCCTGATGTAGCCAAACTGCCATTCCCCATTCATGCATTGTTTTCTTGTTCATCCAAGCAAACATTTAATGATCACCTAATACAGTCAAGGCCTAGTGCTAAGTACTGTGAGAAATATAAAAATGGAGACTGTTATATAGTCAAGAAGGAGATACAAGGAGAGGAGAGTAATTGGCCTCTGACCAATTGATTCTCCCTTCCCTCCAGTTTATTTAATCTCAGAAAGCATGGAACAGCTAACAGAAGTAACAAGATACTATTATGTTAATAATATGCAAAGATGTGCCATGAGGGTTCCAGGAAAGGCAGATAATTTCTAGCTAGGTCAGAAAAGATGTCATGTAAATGATGGAATTTAAGCCAGGCCTTGAAGGATGGGTATAATTTCAACAGGCAAGAGACAGCAGGAGGCAGAAGATACGATACGAACCAAGGTGCCAAAGTATAGGAGCACTTTCAGGTAATGGAAAGTCTATTTCAGCTAAAGCGTGAGTACTCAAAGGGGAGAGCAGTAAAGCCAGAAAATTAGGTTGGCAGAGAATTAATCTGGCAGCCACATTCAGAATCAATGGGAAAGAAGAGATCCTAGAAGTAGGAGAAAACCAGTTAGAAAGCTATCTCAACAGTCCAAGAGAGAAATAAGGAGGCCTTGAAATAGGATAGTGTCAGTGGTAATTGGAAAGAGGAAATGTATTTGAGAGATATTAGAGAAATAAAATTGACAGAACTTGGGGATTAATTAGATATAGAGAATGAAAAAGAGGAGAGAGTCATAGCTGACTCCAAGGTTTCTAGCTGGAGTGTTGCCAAGCTAAGAGTGATTCCTTTAACAGAGGTAAGGTGTGAGGAGAAAGAGCTGCTTAATGTGGGGGACAGGAGGAGGAATTTGGTTGAGTACATGTTGAGCTTGAGGCTGGAAATGTCTAGCAGACAGTTGGAAATGTAGATCTAGAGATGAGAGTGATGTTGGACTGGTGATAGATACGGAGAGAGAGAGAGAGAGAGAGAGAGAATGTCGTATTCATCTGCATAGTTGAATCTATGCAAATTGATAATATTACCAAAGGAAAAAGTAGGGAGAGAAGAATGCTGAGGGCAAAGCCTGAGGGAATACTTACATTGAAGGAGGGAGAGGAAGAAGAGGAGGAATCAAAGGAGGCAGAAGTATAGGAGAACTAAGATATTGAAATGACAGAAACCAAGGGAAAAGAGGCTCTTCTGCATCCGTGAAGTGACTTTCCACACTAGGAGTTTCTTATAACAAGGAAATCACAAGTTTAGACTGGGACTCAGTGCAGTGATTTGCCTGTAGTAAGCACTTAATAAATTATTTTTTAATTCTTTTAGACTGTGCCCCACCTTTGCACCCCCAAAAGCAAAATCATCAACCAAACAAAATGTTAAAACACATGTCCACACGAAGTTTCTCTCCATTGTGTGCCCAGGAGGGGGAGATAAAATTGGCAAATGCTTCAAGAAAGTTAAAAGGATAAGGAAAGAGAGAAGACCACAGAATTTGGTGATTTGAAGGTCATTTATGGCCTTCAAGAGGGAGGTTTCAGTGAAAAGAAATTGGAGATTACAAATAATTAAGAAGTGAGGGATGAGGAAGTAAAAGCAATGGGTGCTAGCTACTTTTTTGAGAAATTTGACAGCAAAAGGAAGTTGCTTGGTAATTTGTGAATGGTGGATTTACAGGAAGGTTTTCCTAGAATAGGAGAAAACTGAGAATGTTCGCAGTCTCTGATAAAGGAGCCAATCAAGTAAGAGAGATCGATGTTGAATTTCCAGTCATCCGACATCTAGTGCTCAGCTCCTGTTGGAGCTGTTAGCATGCCATGATTTGTAAAATGGCTGGATAGTCGTTTTACATAGCAAAGCTAACTGATCCCTACAGGGATCAAATTGATAACCCAGGGTTTAGGAACACTCAAACTACCAAGCTAATGCAAGCACTGTGCAAATGCAGTCATCAATCCTCTTTACAAAGAGCTACCCCTTTGGAGCTTGCATAGCACTTCTGTTGACAAAAGTTCTGGCTACAAGCCAACCCATGGGAGCCTAGGTGAGAAAGAAAGAAAAAAGCCGTGACTTGTCTGGGTGTCTTAATATAGTTTAAGCTGTCCAGTCTCAGCTACTGACTCACTCTGTGGCCTTGGGGAAGTCACAACCTCTTTGGTTGGCCTCAATGAACCCTGAGATCTTTTCTAGTTCTAAAAGTTGATGATGCTCTGAAATCCTCCATTTTTTGGTACGAAATATTTCAAGCATCTTAATGACTCCCAAGTCACCAATTCCACTATTGTTGGCCTTCCTAATATAGACCACTCAGGAGGCCTTTGTGTAGACAGAGATTTAGTCCAAAAGCAGTTCACATTCCTGACAAAAGGATTTCACAATAACAACATAATTGCCAGGAATTCAGATAGCTTTTGTGTCCCATAGCATTCAAAGTGCTTCCACTGCATTATACTGTCAATTGGATAAGACCTCTGCAAAGGAAGAATTTACTTTTATTTCATTCAATTCAATAAGACTGACCTCCCTTTTTTTCAGATGGAAAAAGAAATCACTAAGAAGTTAAATGACTTGTCTGAGGTCACCTAGTTAATTCAAGGTAAAGCTGCAGCTAGAGCCCAGGCCTCTTGACTCAAAGGACCCAGGTTCAAATCCTACCTCTGATATTGCCTGGGTGACTTTGGGCAAGTCCCTTAACCTACTTGGGCCTCAGTTTCCTTATCTGTAAAAATAAGGGGGGGGATGATCTCTGAGTTCCCATCAAGTTAGAAATCCTCTTGACTTCATTTAGTCCTTTCTGCTACATCATATTTCTCCTGAAATTGTCAATGGAAGTGGCAGCAGGGGCTCTTAGCAATATTGAGGGATCTGTGAGGTATATCCTATTTTTCTAGGTTTAATAAGAATGGCGTTGACTGTGAACATGAAATAAAGGCATATGCTCTAGCCAAACTGTCCTACTAGCTGTTCCCCAGATTCAGGATTCCATCTCCATCATGTCAGTTCCTTCACAAATGGTAACCCCAGGCCTTCCTTCCCTCCGTCCCCCACCCCCATGCCTGTAATAAACTCCTTTCCCACCTGCTCCTCCCCAATCCCGAGTTTCTTTCAAGGCTCAGCTCAGGAGCTACCTCCTAGCTGAAGCACTTTCCCAGTTTCCCCAAGTTGTTCGTTCTTTCTCTCTCTTCAGTTTATCTTGGTTTTGTCTCTCTGCAGTCATGTTGTAGACCCTAGTAGCATTTAATATCCCTGAGGGCATGGACTGCTTTTATTTTTTGTCTCTGACTCCTAGTATAGTACCTTTAAATATACAAGTAATAATAATAGCTAGAATTTATGTGGTGGCTACTATGTGCTAGGCGCTATGCTAAGTGTTTTTACAAAAATCATTACATTTGATCCTTACAACAACCCTGGTAGGTAAGTGCTATCATTATGTCCATTTTATAGTTGAGGAAACTGAGGCAGACAGCAATTAAGTGACTTGCCTGGACTCTCACCCCTAGTTAGCGCGTGAGGCCAAATTTGAACTCAGGTCTTCCTGACTCCAGGCCCAGTGCTCTAGCCTATTAAGTAGTTTATTAAGTATTAGGCACTTAATTAATATTTGTTGAGTTCTCAAGCAGAACTGATCTATGGGGAAATATGTCCAGGAAAGGGATTTGCTGAATGTCACAAAGGATGACAAGAGAGATATGAACTAGAATCTGGATTTCAAGACTTGCAGCCCAATGGTCTTTCTGTTCCAGCTTGCTGCCTTCAGAAAGTTGCACCTAATTATCCTTTCTGAAGAATTTCCTTCAAATTTTTACTTTCAGTGTTTTGGGTTGTCAGGATTAGAACCTTAACAAGGGAAAAAACAAAAACAAAAAATATGATTAGCCTTTTCACTCGGGAATACCAATAGACTATGCATCTGATGTCACTCCATTGGACTATCCCATGAGAGTGCTCAGAATGTTCCTCGGCTTTTCCTCCAGGGATCAATGATATGCAGAAAAGAATCTTGCTTGTTCAAGGTCACTGCTTATTCTTAGCAGTTCTAAGTCTTTTATTGACTCAAAATGAATGTTCTCATTTTTAAAAATTCAACAAAAGCTATAATAGTGAAAAATATTTTAACATCCTCCCCCAGAGTTGGAAGTTTAAACTCAATTACAATGTAATTGTGCCTAAATGAAATGAAGATGAAAATGACTGTTTTAGTTTTCCAGTCCAAACCAAGCAGAGAACCTAGGAAAAAGTGAATGTGTTTTGGGAATTTCTATAATTTACTATAAACAAAAAGCTGTCCTGGTTACACAAGGCAGTGTCATACCATGGGCAATTCTTGTTGGATGGGGCCCTCAAATTTCTCAGTTACAGTCAAGACAGGAAATCAAAAATCTCTCCTTTCTGATAAGGCCCAGTTTGCATAATGGTCCTCAAAAAGCAGTTGAGACTCCAGAGGTGAATAGCCCTCTGTGATGGATGACAATGCTTGTATTACTTTAGACATAAAATAAGTTGGAGATGGCCAGCAACATGAGAAAACTTTACTATACTTATGCTACATATTGTTCAGTTGTTTCAGACCCTTCATACCCCCCATTTGGGGTTTTCTTGGCAAAGATGCTAAAGGAATTTGCCATTTCCTTCTCTAGCTCATTTTACAGACGAGGAAACTGAGGTAAAGAGGGTTAAAGTGATTTGCCCAAGGTCTCATAGCTAGTAAGTGTCTAAAGCCAGATTTGAACTCAGGGAGATGAGTTTTCCTGATTCCCAGCCCACTGCTCTATCCACTGCACCACTCTACATATTAGAGATAAACAAACTCCACACACTGTAGACCAATTTTCAGGTCAACAGAGATGGACTCTCGTGGTTTAAAATATCATTCAAGAAACTCCTCTAGGAGATTTCCTGGACTTTTCAGCTGTGGCAAAAAGAAGTGGAGAGTTTAAATAATTAGTTCAATAATTTAAAAAAAAACCTTCTAATATGGAAAATAACGGTCTGGGTTATCCAAATTGGCTGTCTAAATTTATTGAAATCATAGCTCAACTATTTTCTTCATTTGGGCTAGGTTTTCACAGGACTGGAGCTCAAAGGTCTACTCTGTTCAATCCATTTTAATGCTGGGTGAGAAGATGTATCCCTGTCCTTGCCACATGGCATGCCAGTGTGAGAGCAGCAGCTAATCACACAAATCAAAACCACAGAGTGGTTAAATCTGATTTTGTTTGCATAAACATAAGCTCCATTAGTGTGGACATAGTTTAGATGAGTGCTGACCCCCCCCCATACATCAGCATACAGTATCACAGAAGCCTTTAACTAAGGGGTTGCACCAGCTTGTACCACATGTCATCACCCCTATATAACCTTCAGATTCTATTTTTCAACAAGTAAAGCAAAATGTATTGAGGTGGTTTGAGAAGATAATTCTCAATCATGGCGGGAGGGAGGGAAGGAAAGAGGGGTGGAAAAGGACAATTTTTTCCATTACTCAAGAAAATGTAAGCTCTTGGGGCTGTCTCCTGTTAATTTTTGTGTTTTCACAAACACTGTTCATTAGACTTAAAACTCCCTACTTCCTTAAGCATTTTAATAGACCAGAGTCCAGACCCACAGACACAAGGCAAACTTCCAGTCCCTCAGGCTAACAGAATAATAAACTAGAGCCAGTATCTCTAAGAAATCTCCACAGTTTTTTAGTTTTAATTTCATTGTAAGCAGAAAAAAAAAAGGTTGAGGTTTTGGTTTTTTTTTGCTTGTCTGGAGGGATTCCATCACAAAGTTGGTCAATAGTATTATGGGGCAATTTATCAGTTGGTGACTCTTTCTTACTTCTTTTCTTCCTTCTTTCTCTTCCTTTCTTTCTTCATAATTTGCTTCCTTCCTCTGTTTCCAAAGTTATATGTCTAGGAAAATGCATCACAACAATATTGTCCAACTCAAGTTTCAGCACACTGGGCATGGGGCGTAACATACTTCTTCTGGCCACAAATACAGGTTGAGATCTATGAAAGAACACTAGAGTGAGTATTGGGAGACCCTGGGTTCTAGTCCCGGCTCTTAGGGCCATTGCTTTTTATTTACCTATCTATATACCTGTTATATCTACACCCCACACCCCACCCAAATGGAAGCTCTGTGCCTTGAAGGCAGGGGCTATTTCACTGTTTTTGCCTTTGTATCACCAGCATTTATAACAGTGTCTTACACATAGTAGGCATTTAAATATTTGCTGAATTGAATTAAACTACGGTGTGACTTTGGATAAATCATTTACACTCTAAAGGCCTGTTTATCTATCTATGATATAAGATGTATGGATGAGATGATCTCTTAGATCCTATCCAGTTCTGACATTAAATGGCTCCACAAAGAGTTGATATCTTTGGTCTCTTCCAATTCCATGGCTTCAGCAAGTAAGCACAATGCTAAGGAACGCATGAGTTGGAGCACTTCTGCAGCTAAGAATTTTAAGTTTCTTTTGTGGCTATGTTCATAGGAGACATGAAGGAAACATACTATGTGCTGAGTACTTTGCCAAGAACTTTTCAAGTATGATCTCATTTGATCCTCACCTCCAAGGGGTAGGAGGGAAAATGGAGGGAGAGAGGGGAATGGAACAAGCATTTACATAGTACCTACTATGTGCCAGACACTGTCCTAAGAGCTTTTTACAAATATTCTTTCATTTGATCCTCACAACCACCATTTCACAGTTGAGAAAACTGAATTAAATAGATGTTAAATGACTTGCTCAGAGTCATGCAACTGATGAGCTTCTGAGGCTGAACTCAGGTTGGCTTTATCGGACTGCCACTGAGTTAAGCTTTAATTTGACTGGATCCCTAACCAGAGCACAACCTAGCAATGTTTAAAATATGGCCAGAGTACTTTTAGGGCCATTCTTCCTTACACAGGCAAATGGAAAGGCTAAGGCTATAGTTTCAAGTGCTAGAAAATAATTTAAATAATCACAAGATTTTAAAATGATTATTCCAAATTGGCTTGAAAAGGCTTTAAAAAAAAAAGCAGAGAGAAATACAACAAAGATGTGAACTTGTCATTGATTTACATTGAGAAGTTAGGGCATTTTTGGTAACTAGTTTCATTATGAATTGTAATGCTATTTTGAGAAAATATATTTATATTTACTTATATAAATATACATATAATGTATACATTTAGATGGATATAAATATGAGGAATTTTATATTCCTTTCACTCAATGATTGCAAGAGATTTGCAAACTTTGTGACACTAACTTTTAATAGTGGCCTACTTTTTCATTTGTGATGTAGTAGGAGCAGGCTTAGAGGTATAATAGTGGGACTAGCCAATGAGGGTCTAGAACATTTGTTATAGAAGGAAATATAATATGTGGCATAGTGGAAATACCATTATCCATTTTGCATTCTTGCATTTCAAAATTCATTAATATGCATTCTTAATCCAGACCATGGACCCCAGACCTGGTTCTGCAGTCTACCTATGTTAACTTGGATGAATCACTTCACCTCTCTCAGGTTTAGCGAGGTGGTGAAGTAGATAGAACACTGGGCCTCGAGTCAGGAAGACCAGAATTCAAATCCAGCCTCAGTCACTTACTAGCTGTGTGACCCTGGGCAAGTCACTTAACCCTGTTTGCTTCGATTTCCCCATCTATAAAACGAGCTGGAGAAGGAAATGGCAAACCACTCCAGTATCTTTGCCAAGAAAACCCTAAATGGGGTCACGAAGAGTCAAACATGACTAAAACAACTCTTTCACAATAAATATGGAGATAGTAACACTTGAACTATCTATCCCAGGTGGCTGCTATAAGGATCAAAAAAAAAAAAAGACCATAAATGTTACAGCACTGAAATAAATCAACCACCAAATTAAGTGCCTATTGGTGCTAGGTGTAAAAATATAAAAGTGAGACAATACAGACTGTTAGTGAGCTTACATTCTTATAGAATATTGTAAAAATCTTCACAAATAAACAAATACAGATTAGATAGAAAATAAATAAGAGAATGGGAGGGGGCACACTAAAAATGGGGAAAATCAAAAAAGGTCCCTTGAAGAAGGTGGTACTTGAGCTGAGCCTTGAAAAGAGTTAAATATAAGAGGAAATTAAAATGTATGATTTTCAATTTCAGTATAAATGGTATGACATTGTGGATAAAATGCAAGGAAATCCTGGGTTCAATACATATATAAATCAATTCAATACATCTCCTGGCTTCTGATACATACATTATTAATTGAGTAATTTTATGTAAGTCACTTAACTTTTTGGTGTCCCAAGCAACTTCTAAAATTGTAAGTTACAGACCACTGCCAATCTGTACTAGGGAAAGGAGTGTCCACACTTGGAGTTCCCCACCCAGATGAAATCAGTGGTTTGGACCAACCAAAATAAAACAAAAACCCACTCCACGATAAAAGCATAATTCATGCTGAAACTCCTTTCAATTAACTTCAGTAAGCCTTTAACTTTGCTTACCTATAACATTTGCTCTTCTTAGAAGCTCCAAATAATTTGAGAAAGTCATGCTGTCCCCAGTAAATAAAGGGTCAAAGGATATGAACAGGCTGTTTTCAAAGGAAGACATCCAAACTATCAACAAACATGAAAAAATTCTCCAAATTACTAATAATTAGAGACAAGTAATTAAAATAACTCAGAGGTTCTACTTCCCATTGTCAGATTATCAAAAATGACAAAAAGGTAAAAATGAAAAATGCTGGAGGAGCTAAATGAAATGAAATGAAAATGAAAATAGGCACACTAATGCATTGTTAGTGGATCTGTGAATTTATTAAGACATTCTGAAATGCAATTTGAAACTATGCACAAAAAGTCACTAAAGTATGCATACCTTTTGATACAGCTCTTTTTCAATCAATCAATCAGTCAATTAACATTTATTAAGTGCCTACTGCATGTCATACACTGTACTAAACTCAGGGATATTTAAAAAAAAGGCAAAAGACAGTCCCTGTTCTGTACCCCAAAGAGATCAAACAAAGAGGAAACTGCGGCATATGTACAAAAATATTTATAACCATTCTTTCATAGTAGTCTCAAACTGAAAATTAAGGGGTAAACTGCTACTGGGGAATGAGTGAACAAATTTTGGTATATAAGTGAAATGGGATATTATTGTGCCATAAAAAATTATGAAATGGACAGTTTCAGAGGAAACTTGGAGACCTCTATAAACTAGTGCAGAGTGAAGAGAGAAGTAAGACAATAATATAAACAATGGCAATATCATAAAGAAAAAAAAATTGAGACTTTAGAACTCTTACAAATGTAACAATAAATCTTGAGTCCAGAGAGTTAATGATGAAATACACCACCTACCTACCTCCAGAGAGATGAAAGACTTAAAATGGAAAATGAGATATATGTTTTTGACTTGGCCAATGGGAAAATTTGTTTCCCTGAACTGTTCATATGTTTATGAGGGTTTTCTTTTTCTTTGCTTTTATTGTTCAATGAGGGGAGAGATTTACAGTGAGAAGGAATAATATTAAATGATTATAAAACAAATACATTATTTTAAAAAAATTCTCAGAGAAAAATATTCTGAGTTTTTACTTCCTAAATTTCTGGGGTTTTTTTTTTGTTCCAAATGAAAAACTGAAATTGCTGATATCCATTGGAAGGCACCAGACCATTAGAATTAGAAGGGACTTGACACATTTTTTATTCCAGTTGTTTCCTCTTTTCAAGGAATTACTAAATAGTATCCCACTCTATTACATTACAGCCACCTCTCCTCCACCCCCCAAATCCCAGAGACCTGTGAAAGTTTGAAGGAAGCATGTACAGGTTCCAGAAATCACCATGAAATTAGGATGGATCAAGAGAAAAAGAGTCAGATGTCACTGATTCATGTGTAATCTAAAATGAATGAATGAATGAATAGGAACCAGGAAAGGGAGCGGGGAATAAAAATAAAGACAGTTTTTGATACAACTTCCTTTATTGTTGTTGTTCAGTCATTTTAAGTCACATCAGATTCTTTGTGACCCCATTTGAGCTTTTCCTGGCAAAGATACTGGAGTGGTCTACCATTTCCTTCTCCAGTTCATTTTATAAATTAGCAAACTGAGGGAAACAGTTAAATGATTTGCCCAGGGTCACATAGCTATTAAATGTCTGAGGCCAGACTTGAACTCAGGTAGATGAGTCTTCCTAGACTCCAGGCCCAAATATAAATTAATGCCTGACCAAAAGAAGCATCTTGATCCAATGGAATCCACAGAAATTCAATGGTATATAGTAACATACCATCTCAGGGATCAATCATAAGAACACCAGAAAATCTCGTCATTTTCCCCCTCTTTATTATGCTTTTCTAAAAGAAGAAATGTTGGTAGATGATCTTTTTCAAAGTGATCAAGTGGATCTCCCAGAAGGATGATACTGTAGAGGGAGAGAGCAACAAATTTAGAGAGAAGAGACTAAGATCTGGCTACTTGCTGTATGTATGTATGACCTTGGACAAGTAAGTGCATCTCTCTGGGCCTCAGTTGTTACTTCATCTGTAAAATGCAGAAATTATGTTTTCTAAAGTCTTCCAGCACTAATATACATGATTCTGTCATCCTCCATGGCAGTTGTTTTCAATAAATGTAGGGCTTATAATGCCATTCAGTGCTACAAGCATTTATTAAATGCCTACTGTATACAATGAATATGAAACACCAGGACCATTGTATTCATTATTGCTCTTACAACTTTCAAAGTTGTTTGTTTCGGTTTTACAATGTTAGTGTCAATGTATAAATTGTTCTCCTACTTCTCATTTCATTCTTTATCATTTTATAGAAATCCTCAAATTTTTATATTTTAAATTGATGCATTGTATGCATCAATATTAATATAATGGTATGTAATTATTATCAGTATAAATAATATAAATTGTTCTTCTGGATCTGCTCACTTCACTCTGCATCAGTTCATATGTCCTTCCACATCTTTTTTTAAATAATCAACTTCCTCATATCTTAGAACCCAATGGTGCCATTCCTCAATTAATGGACATCCTTTTAGTTTCTTAAGACCTCCTTGACACCTTCTTGGATTTTTGCCACCATAAAAAGTGCTCCTCTAAATATTTTTGTACACAAAGGACCTTTCCTCCTTCTTTGATCTCTTTTGGGTATAGATCTAATACAATAACCATTCATGATGCCTGAGGACTAATGATGAAAGATGCTATTCATTACAAAGATGTCACAGAAATAGGGTTCAGAATGATACCTATATATATACATACAATATAATATATTATGTATGATATATATATATATATATAATTACAACCATTGAGGGAATTTGTTTTGCTTGATCATGCATATTTGTTACAAGAAATTTTGTTTTTCTTGGGGTTTTTTTGCCCTATCAATGGGAGGATGGAGGAAGAGAAAAAAAAGATTTCTATTAATGTTTTTATTTTTAAAAATAGAGAGGTGGGGGGGGTGGTGCTACGGATGTGACATGTTACGTGCATTTTCAGATGAAGTAACTGTATTACTAGTTTTCCTTAACTGTTTTCACTTAGTTCCAAGAGACAGCTCATAAAGTGGGAATAACCTATAAATGTTTGTAATAGAAAAACAAAGCGCATCCATAAAACTAAAAAAAAAAAAACAGCATGGCCTACTGGCCAGAGGACAGGCAGTCAGTGTCAGGAAGACTTGGGTTCCAAATATCCTAGCTTGGAAACATGGGCAAGTTGCTCAGCCTCTCAAAAGTTTTCTAGAAACATAAATTACCACCAGGTTGCCCAGGTATAAAAGCCCCCTACTGAGAATTCCCTAGTTGGATAAAATCACAGGTTGGGGGCAAAAGCAACAACCACCCAAATGATTAGAGGAGATAGGTGAAAAATATAATCCCTGTCCTCAAGCAGCATATAATCTGATAGCAGGGTTAAGACTACACAAATAAATATAATATCAAATTGAGCCTACACAGATATAAGTGAGATTCAAACAGGAAAGAAAGATAATTTGTTACTGGGAGAAATTCTAAGAAAATTCTATTTGTATTGATAATTAAATTCAACTAACATATCTATAAAAAGTATTAATTTAAGGAAAATGTTTAGCAGATAATCAGGTTAACATTTTTACCCCATGCTAGACTAAGAAATATTCTTCTTTCCTGTTCATAAAAAAAAGCAGAACAAAGGAATCACATTTGCAAGCCAATCTATTGACTTAATAAGTGTAAATGTCATTTGAAAGAATCATTTGGTGCTCATATACTGTGGACCTGGAACTACTTTGAGTTTCCGAGTACTTTATGCAGTAAAGTTAACATTCGGAAAGATTTCACCATAATCCAATAGTACCTTAATGGGCCTCAAACCACATTTTAACCCATGAATTCTCAGGGAGAGCTTAGGAATTCCATTTTGTAATAAAGAGCCATTTCATGGTCAATTGACTTCATCCAAAAATAAGAAAAGGAGCTTGTGGAAAGAAAAAAAAACAGTTTGGCACAAACCTTAAACTAAATGGCTCCTGGTCTAGGAGATTTAAAGCTGTCTTATGTGCTACAAGGAACATTGAATGAATTCCTTGTAAACAACAGGCCCCATATGAATGTGCCTATTATGTCTTTTCAGGAAGATCATGACAATAGTAGCACTTTACTAAAGCAATGATGATTTCTGGGTCAAACAAAGACCACCCCCACCCCCCACCCCCAAAATGGTCTACTTGAGAACAAAAGTCAAGATGCACCCTAGGCTGCATTTGGACAACCCTGCCAAGAGACACAATGGGGGAGGGGGGATCCTTAGATGCCTGGGGCTAAATTATGGACCACACAAATCACACTGAAAGCTTCTGTATCCCAAGAAGTAGAGAGATTATTCTCTTTCCTTTTTTTTTTTTTTTAAGAGAAATACTCTAATCTTGGGTCAGCTAGGTGGCACAGTGGATAGAGCACTGGGCTTGGAATCAGGAATATACATCTCCAAGAGTTCAAATCCAGCCACAGACACTTACTAGCTGTGTGATCCCAGGTAAGTCACTTGGCCCGTTTGGCCTCAGTTCCTCATCTTTAAAATGAGCCGGAGAAAGAAATGGTAAACCACTCCAGGATCTTTGCCAAGAAAACCCCAAATGGGGTCACAAAGAGTTGTACATAACTGAAACAACTACAACTCCAGTCATGGGGGTGGGGGTAGATGTAGGAGGGGAAGGAAGGAGAAGGAAAAGGAATGAGTAGGAGGGGAGGGAAGGATTACCCAGCATGGCTTCAGTCAATCAAGAAAAAGCAATGGCAAAAAAAGAAAGGCAAAAGACAGTCCCATCTCTGGAGGAGCTCACAATCTAATGTTGTAATGGAAAGAACACTGCATTTGGGGCCAGAAGACTCAGATTAAAGTAAGAGTCCCATCAGATTGGGAACTCCTTGAGAGAACTTGCCTTCTTTGTATCCTGAATAATCAGCACAGTGCTTGGCACATAGTAGGTACTTAGTGAATGTTTATTGACTGACTTTATCAACTGACTGAGGTACAACTCTACCTCTTACTACTACCTTTATGACCTTGGGAAAGTCATTTATGCCTCTCAGCCTCAGTTTTCTCATCTGTCAAATGATGGGTGAGGGACTAAAATGACTGCTAGGGTCCCTTTGTTTTTGTTCAGTTGTTTTCCTGTCATGTCTGAATCATGACGCCATTTGGAGTTTTCTTGGCAATGATACTGGAGTGGTTTGCCATCTCTTTCTCCAGCTCTCTTTACAGATTAGGAAACTGAGGCAAACAGGATAAAGTGACTTGCCTAGGGTCACCTGGTTAGTAGGTGTCTGAGGGCAGATTTGAACCCAGGAAGATGAGGCTTCCTGACTCCAGGCCTGGCACTCTGGCACTCTATTGTGCCACCTAGCTGCCCCCTAAGGTCCCCTACCTATTCTAAATCTAGGATTCAGATCATCTACTACTTTCATAAAATAATAGGATTTAGGGCTGGAAGGGACATTAGAGGACATTAGATTAGTCCAACCTCATCATTTTACAGATAAGGAAACTGACACCCAAAAAGGGAAAATGATATTGTCCTTAAGGGTTTTGAAAATGGTTCAGTAAATTTTGGTTTTGAAATTTCCCTGGGTAGCAGGAGACCATAGAATAGAATAGAAGAAAATCTCATCTAGTATTAGCCATCATTTTGCTGATGGAAACTAAAGTCTAGACAGGGGAAATGATGAGTGACATAGCCAGTCAGCAGCAAAAGTAGGACTAGTAACAAGGTCATAAGATCATAAAATTAGAGCTAGAAGGGACACCAGAAACCATGTAGCCCAACCCTCTTAATTTACAGATGAGGAGACTAAGATTAAATGACCCAGAGTCATACGGGCAACAGGTGGCAAAGGGAGGACTCAAACCCAGGACTTCTGACTTCAAAGCCAGGGGCCCTTACACTGCCCCCCAAACCTCCCACCCCTACACCTGTCCAGTGCTCCATTCACTACATCATGCAATGTTCTATTTTTCTGAGACTGTATCACTATAGATATTTTTCATTGTTACTACAGCCCTTGGCTCAGTGTGGAGAATAGAACAATAAGGATGTTAATAATGGTTCCAAAAGGAAAGAGCTCAGGAGATATTTTTCAGAGCAGATACCTTTTAAATCTAATAAATCTAATGACCAATTAGATTGGTCATTATTACTTAGTGATAGCCAGGTGTTTTGTTAAATGGATTAATGTGCTTCATCTATACTATATGAGGGTCAACTCAAGAAAGAGAGAGAGAGAGAGAGAAGGAAGAATGAAGGAAAGAAGGAAGGATGGAAGGAAAGAAAGGAGGGAGGAGGAAAGGAAGGAAAAAGGAAAGAGAAAGAAAGAAGAAGGAAAGAAAGGAAAAAGGAAAGAGAAAGAAAGAAGGAAGGAAAGAAAGGAAAAAAGAAAGAGAAAGAAAGAAGGAAAGAAGGAAGAATGGAAGAAAGGAAAGGAGGGAGGAAGGAAGGAAGGAAAGGAAGGAAAAAGGAAAGAGAAAGAAGGAAGGAAGGAAAGAAAGAAAAAAGAGAAAGAAGCCAATATTTATTAAGCACTTACCAGGAGCAAGGTACTACGGAAAAAGCAAAAATAAATAAATAACCAAAGAGTTTTTAATCAAGTCCCCTACAGAGATACAAAAAAGTATAATTGAGCAATCAACATGATTTTTTTCAGGCATTCATTTATTGTTTTTGTTATGTGGGCAAGTAGACAGAACAGCAAGTACAAACAGATTTTATTAAATAAGTCATTCAAAAGATATTTAGGCTGACTTGGGGACTTGTGATATTTCTGGTTTTGCCTGAGAGTTTTGGGAGTTTGGGACTGATTGCATAACTTTGCCTACTTTATCATGACTAATAAGGGACTTTGGTACCGGCTTTTTGGGAGTCTTTTTCAGGGCTGTTACCACTATTAAGGAATTACCTTCTTTCTTTTCCTCTTTGGGGATCCTGGGCTTCTTGCTTTTGTCTCCTACCTGAGATGCCTTCAGCTCATCTGTTTTTTAGTATCCTGAGCCACAAGGCCCTTCTCTCCCAACCAGGAGTCTTAGCTTGAGATTTTTTAGCACCGAAGCTCTCTCCCATAGACTCATGTATTAAGGTTACTTTTCTGAAACTCTGGGCACTTTCACTGCTTGAATTGGAATTAGATGTAGAATCTCATTTTCAGACTTGCTCCCTTTGGGATTCTGCTTTTCTCTTTCCTTCTGCCTCAAACCCATGACAACGCAAAGCATGACGAACTTCAGGCATTACTTCAAGTTCAGCAGGCTCTGTTGTTTCATTTGTCATCTGCTTCTGTCTGTCTGTCTCTCCCTCCACCCCTATCTCTCTGTCTGTCTGTCTCTGTCTCTCTATCTCTCTGTCTCTGTCTCTCTGTCTTTCTCTCTGTCTGTCTCTGTCTCTCAGTCTCTGTCTGTCTGTCTCTGTCCCTCTCACTTTTTCTTCCCTTTTGATCAGAAGTGTTGAATCTAGAATAATTAACATTGCTTGCAATTGAAGAAAAGATTGGAAGGGCAACAGATTTCTCTATTTTTTTAGGTGTGCAGTTTTTGCCCTTTTTTCATTCTGTGATAGTTTTCATCTGAAAGCATCTTTACAGTAGCAGCCCTATTTACCACCAAGCAATCTCTATTGCAGCTGCCATGATTACTGACAAGTGAGAAAGTTCTGTAGACAATTCCATTGATTACTTCTGCCAAATTCTCAATCATAAGGTCTACTGATAAAGGTACTTTCAAGGATAGAAATGCTGAGGGTAAAAGCTGCCTGACTCTTTGATCAGCAAAGAAAAGGTTAAAACAACTGAAAAGTCATGACTTGGCTTCAAAGGATTTGTGTTCATATTTGCATATTGTGTAAAGGATTTTCTGGGGAGGACTCTTCATCCTATTCTGGTTCAAAAGCTGCTTATAGAAATTTTCTGTTCTGACGTTAAATTGGGTTCATCCTTGGTAAATAAGCAACTTGCTGTTTTATCAGGTCTAATTCAATGAGGTGATTCCTGCAGGACAGGAGCTAAGGGTCCTGTTGCTTTTGGCCCAGAGCAGACCTAAATGACCTTTTAACACCTAAAAAAGTTGAACTTTGAGCTTCTTTTAAAAGAATGGAATCTACTGCAAGAGAGCACCATGATTTTATGTTCAAAACAACAACATTCTCTTAAAAAGAATTAAATATTATGATCCTGTTTTGGTCCATGCCCCTGTCACCTAAGATGGAGGCACCCTTATGGGAGATAACAGGGACCTGATTCAGGGAAAAGACATTCTGCATTCCCCTAGGGGAGCAGCTTCTTTCCATCAATTGTGTAGATGGAATGAGCTAAGTCTATCAGACTGAGACAGTCTTGTTCTCTTTCAAGTGGTGTTCATGGGGAAGAGTCCTGTTCACCCCTAGCATGGGCAGCATAATCCAAGTTTGGTGAGGGGAAGGACTACCCCCCCCTCCACACACACGCACGTTAGGCCCTGTGGCTCTGAGAAATGAGCTCAGGGGGTTTGGGTCTCTTTTATTTGTCCTTTTGAGTTCTAGGTACAAGCAGTGGAGTTCTAGATATGGAAGTTGGAATCATGGTGACCTTGGAGCCAGCAGTCAAGACCAGATATTGCTGCCAGTCCATCAGGAAAGCCCTGAGAAGCCAGGGTCTGGGAAGGCAAACCTGAGGGGCCTTTGTTCTTGGATGTTAGTGGAACTGTACTATATAGGAATGGAATTAAACTCTGGGCTTAATTTCACCCTCCCCTCCAAAGACCGAGATTTTATAAGCAGGGATTATGCTTTCCCCAAGTGTTGGGAGGAGTATTTGTATTAATTTGTGCTGTTTGTGTGTTGAAGTAAATATGCTTCTGGAAAAGCTAATCTGACTGTTAAGTGATAAATAGACCCAGAGTGCAGGAGACCCCTAAAATTGAGGGAACACAATTAGTGGAGGCTTGAGCCAATGACAGAAGCTAGACACTCCCCATATTCTTAAGGGTATATTCCTAGGGGAGGGGTGAAATGTAATATAAACTAACTTTCAGGCAGTGAAGGGGGGGTGGATCAGAATCACTGTTGCAATAGGAAAAAATATGCTTGGCATATATGTTGAGATCTGAAAGTGATTGTGCTTTTATTAGGATTACAACATGAACATACCAAATACTGTTGCTTTATTTGTGAACGGAAAGGCAGACGTGGGGGAAATACCTTATATTTTACAAAACAACAACAACAAAAGAAAAAACTGATTCCAAAAGAGAAAAATTTGTTAAGTCAACCACTGGTCATTCTGGAAAAAGCTTTCTTACTAACATTGCACAATAAACTTAATGAAAACTATTAAAAATATTGTCAAGATGAGATGTCCAAATGGTGTAAGTTTTCTGTATTTGCAAAATAAATTTCAGGAAATCTGAAAGGATACTTTAAAAAAAGGAATATTTGTGGGTCCTTAAATAAGAGAACTGATGAAAGATGAACATATTAAAAACATTTTAATTAACTGAAGAACCTCCATGGGAACCATTTTTTTAAAAGTGAATAAAAACTTTTAGGGAAATTACCAAGCAGAAAATTACCAAGAAATTGTCAGTAATCTTAAGTTATAGAATATGACATGGCATATCCATTTCTTAGATACACATTTGTGTTTCTTTCTGGAAAATCTAGGCACTATAAGGGATAAGCACAGAAAACATTTGCAAGATTTTTCCACAGTAGAAATGTCATAGCAAAGCAATAATAACAGTTAGCATTTATATAGGGACTGCTATGTGCCAGGTACTGTGCTAAGCGCTTTCTAAATACTATCTCATTTGATCCTCACAATTCTGGAAAGTAGGGACTATTATTAGCCCCATTTTTACTTGAGGAAACTGAAGTTGAGTGACTTGCTCAGGACCGTACGGTTAGTGACTTTCTGAGGCTGGATTTGAAATCAAGTCTTCTTAACTAAAAGCCCAGAAATATCTGAGGCTGTGAAATAATTAATAGTTATATTTCAAGTGAGATAAATGAGCAGAATTTTGTTCATTAAAAATGAACTTTTAAAATATAACATTGAATAAAAAATTAGGGGGGCAGCTAGGTAACGCAGTGGATAGAGCACTGGCCCTGAAGTCAGGAGGACCTGAGTTCAAATCTGGCTTCAGACCAAATACTTGACACTTACTAGCTGTGTGACTCTGGACAAGTCACTTCACCCCAATTGCCTAAAAATTAAATAAAAAAATAAAAATAAATTAGACCTTCAGTAATTACTGAATTGGAATATTAACAAAGGAATATACTTATTTATTTTTAGCACTAATGGCACATTTACAAACATAATCCATGTGCAATAATATAAAGAATTTTAAACAAAAAGAGAAATGCAGAAATATTGAACATACCCTTTATAAACTGTAAGGATTAACAATTAAAATCAATCAGGGAATATAATCACACTTAAATGGAAACGAGCAATTCAATCTATGTAGTAAGTGGATAAAAATAAATCATAAATCATTTTTATTAAAGAAAATTATAACAATTAGAAATTATGCCAAAATATTTATAATGTAGCTAAAGCACTCTATGAGGGAAATTTTTAATTCTAGGTACATCGACCAAAGAAAAAGAAACATCCAATAAATTAATTGCATATGCAACTAGAAAAAAATCTAGAGAATCAACGTTAAATAAACACAAAAACTAAAAATCAGAGATGGACAAATTTGCCCCCCAAAAGACTATTGAGATGATAAAGAAAATTAAGGGCTATTTTTTAAGAATAACAACAAAATAGAGAAAACATTGACTAGTTTGATTTTTTTAAAGAAAGAAGAAAACAAATTAGCAAAATAAAAAAATGAGAATAGGAAATTCGAAAAGGAGAACAAATAAAAGAATGGTTATTATTGTTGTTATTTATCATTATCTAGTCTACAGCCAGTGACATGCCAACAAAATTGGAACATTTTGAAGAAATTAGTAACATTCATATAAGTAGCCAGTTTAACAGAACAGGAAATAACCCATACAAATGATCTCAGAAAGAGAAATTGTACAACCCACATTTGAACTGAAATTGTAAAAACTCAGGGACCAGATAAATTTACAGGTGAATTCCACTACTTTATTCAAGTTTTACGGGATCACGTGAATGTAGGCATTGTTCAAAGTTAGGAAAACTATAAATTATAAACATTAGGGAAACTATAAACAAAATAAATCATACTAATAATAAAAAAATGAACAAATGTGCACATCAATCAGTGCAGGAAACTCCAGCAACAAAATATAATACTTGCTTATATTTCAAACAATAAAACATAAAAATAAAAGGATTGTTCCTTAATACGACCAAAGGTATCTATCTAAAACCAACAGATTCTGAAAGGATTCTTCCCAATCAGAGGGAAGGGCCCCAGAAGTAAAGAATACTTCTGATGTGTGACTTCCAGGGCTGAAGTTAAGGTTGAATGAACATTTGTTGGATAAGTTGTACAGGGAATACTTAATCAGGTATAACTTGAACTATATGGACACTGAGGTCTTTTCTAACACTATTGTGGTTCTATGATTCTGATTTGATGATATCTATACAATGTGAGCTATCATTACTACTATTATCACTGCTACTGCTACTGATGATGATGATGATGAAGAAGAAAATAAGTATGCCAAGTGTTCAATTAGTGTCCCCCAAGGTCCTTGGCATGAACTGTATTCAACAGAAATCCCAGTTAAGAAAAATATGTGATTTAGTCATTGGTGCTACCAACCACTGCCATAACAAAACACCTTTGAACATAGAAATGAGAAAGATACCAAATAACTCCTAGTTTACTTCACCGGATCCCGATCCCGGACCTCTCAATTAATTAACAAGTATTTACTGAGTACCTACAAGGTACTTGAGGATGGAAGTAGGGGAAAAAGAAGTAGGGGGAATTCAAAGCATATTGTAGGTTCCTCCCCCTAAAAATTACATTGCATTCATTTTGTATGCCCTTAGATGTGTACTTGCTTACATTATAGAATGTAACCTCCCTGAGGGCAGGGAACTTACATTTTTGTCTTTGTATCCTTAATGTCTAGCACAGTGCCTGGTACATAGGAGGAACTCAATGAATATCTGTTGAGGATGTTGAGGATGCATTGAAAAACAGTTGGGGGTGAAGGGAAGAGTCCCTCAAGAACTGTACACAAAAGAAAAAAATATACACATTGAGGGTGTGAGGGGTAGAAGGGAACCACCTAACAATATTCAACAGTGTATGCTCAGTGCTAAATTGGTTGTTCATATACTGTTATGAAATAATAATCATAACAGTTGTTTTTTTATGAAATGCTTTAAAGTTTACAAGGTGTTTTACATCCATTATCTCACATGTTCCTCTGAGGAAACTGAGGCACATAAAAGTCAAGTCCAATAACTGTGTGAGGCAGGTCTTCCTAGCTCTGAGCCCAATACACTATTATTCCTCGCTGCCCTTCTAACTCAGAGAGAGGAGAGATCACAGTAAGCTAGAATGGTCAGAGAGGATGTAGTCTTAAGCTAGAAATGCTTTGGGGCAAGCCGAGTCAAGGAATGAGGTGGGTTTTCAGGGAAGGGACACATTAAGAAATGCAGAGATTTGAGGGTAAGGATTACCTTACGTTCATAGAGCACCATTAACTTGTCAAAGTACTTTCAAATATATTATCTCACTTGATCTTAATAACACACCTGTGAATCAAGAAGGGAAGGAGGGAGTACCTCCATTTGTTGTTGTTCAGACTTGTCCAACTCTTTGTGACCCTATTTGGGGTTTTCTTGGCAAAGATATTGCAATGATTTCTCTAGCTCTTTTTATAGATGAGGAAACTGAGGCAAACAGAGTTAAGTGACTTGCCCAGGGTCACACAGGTAATGGGTACCTGGTTGAACTCAGGTCTTCCTGACTCCAGGTCCATCGTTCTGTCCACTGCACCACCTGGCTGCCCTCCATTTGACATATGAACAACTGAAGCCCAGAAAAGGTCAAATGTTTTTGCCCAAGAACAACAGAGCTAATTAGTGGTGACAAGGCCATCTCTAGATAAGGCTGGAAAGACAATCGATCAATCAAAAAACATTTATTAAGCACCTACTATGTGTCAGGCTCTGTGCTAAGCACTGGCAAATTGGAGTCAGATCATAGAAAATACTAAATGCCAAGCTAAAAAATTTAGACTTGGGAAATAGGGAGCCATTGGGAACAGGGTAAGATGAGCAAACCTGGGCTTCAGAAAGATTAATTTGTCAGCTACCTTAATGATGGATTAGAGAAGAAGAAGAAATTAAGGGCAGGAGTACCGGCTGGGAAATATTTGAAGAAGTCCAGGAATGAGCTGATAAAGGACTAAATTAGGGTGATATCAATGAGCACCTTCCCAGGAGTAAAAGGAGCTCATTCTTTATGGATTTGACTAACTTTTGTGGGTTTCCCCCTCCCTTAAACTTGCTCAGTTATTTAAATAATGCTCCAAGAAGCTAGAGCACAACTTACAAGTGGAGTGGTAGATTTGTAGTACATACATTCTCACAGGCCTCAAGGAGGACAATGTAATCATTCCAATCCAGCTTGTAAAATCCTACCCTCAACAGTTGTTGTTGGGGTTTTTTTTTAAGAGTCAGCAAAATGTCATTTTTGGCAAAGAAAGGCAGAATCTTAGGAGGCAAGAGGTAAGTGCACAAACCTGCCAAGTCTTGAAGGTCCCTTCATAAACTGTGATTTATCTTCCAGTCCTTTGTTTGTTTATCATCTCTCTGGGCCAGAAGTACAGTGGTTGGTGTTGGTGGGCCTCTTTGGGGTAATTTGATACTCCTTGGGAAGGGGCCTGGTGAAAGCTGAGCCAGGCCTGGAGTAGGCCACAGTGGCCTTGCAAATATCCCCACTACTCACTCCTCTTCCCAAAGCTTTATTTCATTGCTGCATGGAGGTCAGGAATTCATAGCAGTTGGGGCTGCTACTCAGTCCCAACAGTGGGGGAAAACCAATAGAGTTGACTCCTACTTGCAAAAGTCAAAGACCTATTAATAAAGGGGGGTAGAGAGTGGGATGGTGGGAAGGGCTTGCTCACCTCACTGGAATACATCCAAATCTCCCTATTTCAGAGGCCTGAAGCAGTCAGGGGTCAGAAAGCTGCTTTCTTAAAGGGGCCAGGGACCTATGATGGCTGGAAAGGAGCTGCTGAGGTAGCATTGATCAGTCATTGTTAGAAGGGGAAAGGACCTTAGCGACTAGTTCAACCTCTTCATCTTCTAGCTGAGAAAATTGACTCAGAAAGAAGAAAGAATTTGTTCAAGATCCTGCAGCAACCAGGACTAAAACCCAGATCTTCTGACTTTCAGAACAATGCAATCAAGCCAGCTATAAGAAAACAGGGACATGACAAGTACAAGAAGGCGCCTTCTTTTATCTGGTGTGTTCACCAAAGCTCACTAGTTTTCTTTAATTTCTACCACTAATACAAAATTTGTGCCAACAGTGAAGAATTTAAGCAGGATTATAGTCCCCAAATTCCTGGATGCACCCATTCAGACAAAGTAATTAGTTCAGACTTTTGCTCAGTCCCGGGAAAAATTGAATACGCACAAACTTTTAGCTATATGAAGGAAGATAAAAATACATTTATATATTATGTATATGTATATGCATATATATGCATATATACACAGCTTTACATATATATGTATATATATATAATATATATACAGCTTTATATAAGTATATATATTTCCATTGGTATACATAAATCAAATGGTCAGAAATGGCTTAATTGTGGCTTAATGTTGGCATTAGTCAAGCCACCTTATATTCATATGGCACTTTTAATTGTCAAGCCTTTTCACATTCATTATCTCATTTATCTACACATCCTTCTGAGCAGGTATGATTATCTGCACCCTAAGGATCTCCAGACCTTGCTGTCCACTCTGCTACTGGATTCTAAGGACTTCCACACCTTCCTATCTGTACTGACTCTGTATCCCAAGGACCATAAGTCCTTTCAACTGGATCCTGTTGTCTCCCCCAACTGCAGTACGAGCACCTTGAAAATAGAGTCTGTCCTGCTAGGGAGTAATAGAACTGGGCCGAGACGTCTGTGTCAGCAGGTTCCCATTTTATAAAGCAGATCCTAGCAGGGATCAGTGGTTTCCTGGCATGACCACTCTCTCGATAGAGGAGTGATCCACAGGTCAAGCAAGATAAAATAGGCTTATTGAAGAGTGTCCTGGGCTTTTCAGTTCTTCACCAGCAGCAAAAGACATTTCTCACAAGTGAGATAATTTCTGGGAATAGGATGAGAAGAGCCATTCCAAAGACTGCTGATACTCAAAAAAGTTTTAGCACTTTCCAATTTCTATCTCAGCAGATAGGTTTCTCAAGGAACCACATGTTTTGACAATTTAAAAAGCAAAACAGCAACAAAAATCAATTCCTGGTTAGAACTTAAAATATAGAACTATTTCTGATATACACCCTCTCCTTCCCAGTTCTCCAGGGGTTCATTGTTGCTGCTTTGAGAGACCCAGAAAGTTCCACAGAAGAGGCAGGTGGGCCTATGATGCTAACAGCAAGAGGCCTTCATTATGGATACATTTTAGATAACGCTAGGAAGAATGGTGACTTAACTTGAGACATTCAGGGATGATCTTTGGACCACAGCAAGAAAGAAGAAAGGGATCAATGATGCAATGAGAAGCAGCCCTCCTGATCTAGTGCTCAGGTTATCCTGGGATATTATCTCTCCTCCCACTAGAGTTGGCCAAAAACCTTGGTCCACCCACAGAATAGGGCTGTTCCAGGATATGAAAGAGGACTGAGGAGGGGCAGGGTGTCTCTCAAGGACATCAAATTGCCATCTCTAATATCACAGAAAGGAGACAACAGTTAAGAATTTTTCAGTACAGCAAAATTCCAGATTTATTTGGGAAGGGCAGGGAAAGACAAATGTGGTCAGAAGATGGAGGTTTGAGAAATGAGGAAAGGGTCTGCCTAGAGAAGGGATATTGTGCGGCAAAAAAGACCAGACCCAGAAAAGAAGAGGTCTTTTGAACTAGCACTGCACCTCCTCCTTATTACTGCTCATTGAGAATACAATGCTGCCTATAAGTGACATTTGCAGTTGATGATAAATACCTGTGGGACTGGGGCCAACCTACAGAGACTAATTGTAACTCTGCTTTGCTCCATTGGTACACTGTAATATACCTCATAAGCATACTTGTGGGGACTCCTCATATTTTGAAAGGTCTCAAATGACACTCAAAAAAGGACCTGCTTCAGACAGATGACAGGCAAGACAAAGATGATATGATCTTGGAATGGGCTATGTTGTAAAAACCACTCTGACAAGCAAAGGACTACAGTAAAATTGAGCTCAAGGCAACCCTTGAGGATCTCTGCTACTGGAGGGAAGTTATGGCAGTTAGGGGGAGCAGTGGATAGGGCACTGAGCCTGGAGTCAGGAAGACCCAAGTTCAAATGCAGCCTCAGACACTTATTAGCAATGTGACCTAGGACAGGGGACCATCACCAATCATCCTGACCTATGTCTTGCCACTGGACTCTGATGACTCTTGGAGGAGAGAGTGAGGCCAATGATTTTGCATGGCTCTGCCTCACTCAAATCCAATTCACTTGAAGTCAAGACATCACCCTCCTGATGTCAATGGTCTTCTCTGAGAACAAATGATGAACAACAACAAGAAAACCTTAGACAAGTCACTCTGTGCCTCAGTTTCATCAGCTGTAAAATGGAGATAATAATAGCATCTACCCAACAGAGTTGTTGTGAAGATCAAAGAAGATAATACTTGTAAAGGATACTTTATAAATCCTTATTCCCCTGTGTCCTCCTTCCCTTATGGCAGATAATTCAAGAGCTTTTATAATCACCACTGGAATGCAGTTTGGGATTCTTCTCCCTTCAGGTTTTCCTGTCTAGTTTCACCTTGTTTACTATAAAAAGAAATCCATGCCTACATAGTTCTTTAATATTTGCAAAGCTCTTTGTTCAAAATCTACCTATAAGGTAGATAATCTAAATATTATTATCTCCATTTTACAGATGAGGAAACTGATGCCCTGAGAGATTCAGTGACTCACATATAATCTTATAGCTAGTAGGCTATAGGATCGTACTTTTAAAGGTAGGAGAGACCTTAAAGGTCATTGAATCCAACTTCCTCATTTTACAAATAAGGAAACTGAGGCAAAAAGTGGCTAAGTGACTCATAAACTAGCAAGTATCTGAGACAATATTAAAATCCAACTTTCCACACTCCAAGTCTGGCACTGGATTCACTGTACTCCATTGCTTCTATGTCTGCCCCTGAAGGGTAGACAACCTGGGCAAGGTGAGTCAAAACCAATTTGACCTAAAAAATAATTCACTGTCAACAATTGAAAATAGGAAATTAAGGGTGGAATATACTTTCTTAAGAACACAGCCTCTTGGTATAACTGTACAAGGATATCCCACAAAAACAAAGAGATTTCCTACCACAGAAATCCTCTAGAATGTCCACCTAGGTTCTTTGGTTTTTCATTCAGAGGCTATAGCAGATAGTTCACTGTGCTCAAATTCCCAATCAGACACTTCCTAGCTTTGTGACCCTAGGAAAGTCACTTAACCATTCTAAGTCTGTTTCCTCATCTGTAAAATGAAGATTATAGCACCTACTTCACAGGGTTCTTGAGAGGATCCGATGAGATTGATATATGTAAAGTACTTTGCAAACCTCAAAGCACAATATAAATAGCCACCACCATCATCATCATCTTCATCTTCCTCCTCCTCTTTTCACTATCCCCCTTCAGTAAAAGACTAAACTTCTTACTTCTTTCATACCCTGAATCAGAGGGTAAGGGAAGTTCAGGGGAAGAGGTTAGGGTCCACTATATAAAGCAATGTATCAGTGTTTTTATAAGGCAGGTACACAGCACAGTGGATAGAGCACCATGCTTGGAATCAGGAAGATTTGAGTTCAGATTTGGTCTCAGACATTTGCTAGCTGTGTGACCCTAAGCAAGTCACTTTAACCCTGTTTGCCTCAGTTTCCTCATCTGTAAAATGAGCTGGAGAAGGAAATGACAAACCACTCTAGTATCTTTGCCAAGAAAACCCCAAATGGGGTTATGAAGAGTTGGAAATGACTGAACAATAAAATTGTTCTTTTCTTTTCTCCCATTTTGCTTTGCCAAGATTTTTAAAGGACAAATGAGGATTGATTGAGAATTCACCTCAGTAACAAACCTCACCTTAAAAAAAATGATAAGAGGGAGTGAAGTGAAGGTTTTCCTAACTATACCCTGCCATCTCACAATCTCACTAACAAGGTAATCTTTATATGTCTAAAAATAGTCCCACAATTGTCTCAACCCACTGCTTCAATCTTGTTGGCAGAGAAATAGCTCTAAATAAGCCTCTGCTGCAGTTTTCAAAGGAAAAAATCCAAGCTATCAACAACCATATGACAAAGTTGTCCAAAACACTAATAATTAATCACATGCAAATTAAAGCAACTCTGAGGTTCCACCTCACACACATCAGATTGGTGAAAATGAAGAAAAAAAAAGAGAAAAATGACAAGCATTGGAGTGGCTTGGGGAAAATAGGCACACCAATGCACTATTGGTGGACCTGTGAATCACTGCAGCCATTCTGGAAAGCCCTACAACTCCCAAAGTCACTAAACTTTTACCCAGCAATACTACTACTAGACTTATACCCCAGAAGATCAAGGAAGGATGAAAAGGGACCATATGTTCACAAATATTTACAGCAGCTGTTGTTGTTATAACAAAGAATGTCCATCAATAGGAGAATGGATACACAAAGTATGGCATTTAAATTAATGTAATATTATTACACTATAAGAAACAATAAAATGGGAAATTTCAAAGAAACATGGGAAAATCCATATAAACCAAAAGTGAGCAGAACTCAATTTATACAATAACAATACCACTTATAAATAAGAAACTACTTTGAAAAACTCAAGAACTTTGGTCAGCGAAATGACTGACAACAATTCCATAGGACTGATGATGAAGCATTCTACCTACCTTCTAACAGAGAGGATAGAGTAAAGACACATAATAAGATACATTTTTAGAAATGGCCAAGGAAAGAATTGGTTAGACTCAACTATGCAGAGTTGTTCCAAGGGTTTTCTTTTTCTTTTTTCCATTTGGGTGAGAAAAATAGAGGGACTAGAGATAAGATAGATCGGAAGGAAGAAATAAAAAAAAAAGAGAAAAAGAAGAAAGGGAGAAAGAGAAAGAAAGAAAAAGAGAAAGAGAGAAAAGGGAAAAGGAAAGAAGAAAGAGAGAAAGGGAAAAAGGAAAAGAGATAGAAAGGAAGGAACAAAGGAAGGGAAAGAAAGAGAGAAGGGAAAAAGGAAAAAGTAAAGGGGGGGAAGGGGAAAAGAGAAAGAAAATGAGAAAGGAAAAAAAAAAAGAAAGTCACTGAAGTATTTTTATTACACAGAAAGCCTGAAGGAAGACCAGAATCATAGACAAGCAAGATAGCTTTAAAATTTATGGATTAAAATTATTGTACCATATTATGTTATATTATTATATTATATAATATCATATAATATCATATTATATAATATTTTAACCAAACTGTATCTAATAGAGAGCTTCAGTCTCATGTACAAATCCTTTTCTTTACCACTATGTATATGGAAATCCCATTTTGTTTGATGTTTGTTAAATTCAGAATAAAATTTTATTTGAATTAAGTAAGTCAGTGTCAGTAGTTCAGAAAGTTCCAGGCCCTAGGTCAGAACTCACTCTACCAGCTCCTGCTTCCTCATGAGACAAGAGTGAAGTTTGTAAATGCCTATTTCTTCACTAAGTGTAAAGTACTTCTGGTCCAATATTTTTTTGTTTTCAAGTTATATTGATATATTTTTTTAAAACACCCTAGTAATTTCTGAAAACACTTCTTTGCTCTCCTCTCCCCACAACATCTCCCAGCCCAGAATTCTGTTTTTCTTTACAACAAAAACATCAAGATGACTAGTCACCTGACAATGTATACAACATTCTTCCCCAACAGCCCCCTTCTCTGTGCTTAGAGAACAAAGGGAAATTTCATTATCTGTTGTCCAGGCTGATCCAATTTTTTCTTTTCTTTTTTTCCCCTTTTTTCTTTCTTTTCTTTTTGCTGCCTAGCTTTATCTTTTTTTTAACCTTGCCCTAATTCACAAGGCTGAAGTTGATTTGGGGATTTGTTTTCCTTTGTTTTTTTCTCAATCTCCTCCTTGGCTTTTCTGTTCTAAATTGCCATTCATCTGCTTTCCGTTCCACCTGTGTAGAGCGGCTCCCAGCTCTCCCAGCTCTCCCAGGTGGCCCCTGTTTCCTCCTCCTGCCTCTGATGATGGTAGGCATCCACTCTGGCTTCTCCACCACTGGTGCCTGGAGCGCTGAATGAAAGACGCTCTTTTATCACTGGACCCTTTCAACTTCCTTTTTTTCCCCATTTCTTATGAAAGTGTAAAGGTCTTTTTCAAAAGCAGCAAAATTATTCAAAACAATAACAACAATTTTTTTAAAAGTAGCTAGACTACAAAAATTATCAAGCATGCTCAGTCCTCTGTTCTTTATTCTTTTTAAATAGCACAGCATTCCACAGGAAGAAGGTCCTTCTATCTGATTGTGTTACTTTTTGCTGAGGTCAATTCTCTTAGTGCCTGAGCCACTTCCCAGGAGTAAGACATTCCCAATTCCCTTGGCATTCACTCTTTTAGGCCATAAAGCTACTATCAGTTCCACTTTGACAAATGGGGAAAATATGGATATGATCATTATCATATGTTAGAAAGACTGCACATTTCTAAGATCCCTACCACACGTTATGAAAATGGTTTCCTAGAATCATACAATGTTTAAGCCAGAAAAAAATCTTAGAGTCTTTCCTAACTTCTCATAGGCTCTTGAACTTTGAGGGGAACTGAGTGATCTCTTGCTCCATCTCCTTACTTTACAGATAAGGGAACTGAGGCCCTATGAGAGGTTCTATGACTTGTCTAAGATCATAAAGGTAATAGGGTAAAACAATAATAATGGTCAGTCAATCAACAAGCATTTATTAAGCACCTATCACGTACCAGGCACTGTGCTAAGTGCCAAGGACACAAAGAAAGGTAAAACACAAGTTCCTGTGTCAGTCTAACAAGGGCGACAACATGCAAACAATTATGTGCAAACAAGACATATACAGAGTAAATTTGAGATAATCAATAGAATGCAGGTGCTAGCCTTAAGAGAGAGCAGGAAAGGCTTCTTGCAAAAGGACTTTAACTCAGACTTGAAGCAATCTGGGAGGTAGAAATGAGACGAGAGAGAGTTCTAGCCATGGAATATAGCAAGTGAAAATACCTATGTAGCAAATGACAAGGGAAACTCATACCAATGGCCTTTGGGACTCAGGTTACCTGGAGTGGAGGGGAGATAGAGTGTCCTCTTCTAGAAATACCAAGGAGGTCAGTGTTACTATATTGCAAAGGATGTAGGGAGGTAAGGAGTAAGGTGTAAGAAGACTGGGAAGATAAGAATCAGCCATGTTATAGAGGGCTTTAAAAGTCAAATACATCTTATATTTGATCATGGAGGTAAGAGAGAGTCACTATTAACTCTTTCAGGTCCCTTGGATACTCTCAAATCATTGGCTCCATTTTGACCCTAGAAAAACCTAGAGTCGTTCTTTACCGAGCACAGACAGAGGCAAAGTGTCTGTTTTCCAAGACCACCTGCTAATTATATGACACCAACTAGTCAAATGGTAGTCATCAGTTCAAGACTCTGGTTGAATTTAGTTCAGGAAATGAAAGGGATAGTTATTTGGGGCACGGTAAACATGCTGGTCTAATTCTAAGAGTCTCCAAAAGACATTAGACCAGGCTCTCCTCTTACGAATCCAAGATTCCTGCCTTGTGTCTTTTTACCAGCTACACATAAATGTCCCTTTCATTTCCCAAACTTAGTCTGCTGACTTGAATTGAGTTGAGAAAGAATTGGAAAAATGGCAAACAGCTTTCTGAGATTCTCCAAAAGACATTACACCTGACTCTCATCTTATGAATCGTGAAAGGTGATTCCTGGAAAACAGAATGAGACCCTGGACCCACATTATTGACTTGTACATGTTATTATTCTCCAGATGGGGAGTAGTTTGGAAGCTCTGACATTTTATTGGAAGATAAAAATGACTTTAGTAATTCACATTATCAGTGATAAATTTAGGACTCTCCCAGAAATCTAACTTCACAATTCTTCCCAAGTCTTATTGTATTGCTGCTGTTGTCCAGAATGTACAAGAAAGGGAAAATATCTGTAAGGATGGGATCTATTGATTACTCCACCCCACATAAAGGTAACTATCTTTGTTAGGTAAGAACACCTCTTTATTGAATTAATCAATTAGAACCAGGTGTGAGTGAGGAAGGTCCTCCTTGAATCAACCCTAAAGATTATTTCAACTAGGTGCAAGAGAAAATCTATTTCAGTTGGGTCTGGGACTTGGTCACACCCTAAAGAACTTGTATAAAACTCACATCAGAAGCAAAGAGAGATTTGAGGGTGTGGTCTCAGAAAGGAAGGAACAGAGGTGGAGATATTAAAAGATGAACCAGAAGGAATTAGTATGTCTCCCCCTCTCCCTCCCAGCTCGGACCCTGCTATGTGGTCCTTGGATTCTTCCTTTTGTAAGGAAAGGGGAAAAAAAGTTTAAATTTTAAATTTCACAAGCACGCACCTCTAGCCACCAGTCTTTAAACTCCATTGTAGAAAACATTTATATCAGCTCTTCTAGTGGTGGCAAAGAATTGGAAATTGAAAGGATATCTATTGATTAGGGAATGGCTGAACAAGCTTTTAAATATAATTGTGATGAAATACTACTGGGCTATAAGAAATGATGAGCAAGATGCTCTCAGAAAAACCTGGAAAGACTTGCATGAACTGATGTGAAATGAGCAGAACTAGGAGAATATTATACACAGTAACAGCAATATTATATGATGATTGACTGTATTTTCAACAATACAATGATCCACGATAATTCTGAAGTACTTGTGATGAAAAATCCTATCCATCTCCAGAGAAAGAACTGATGGAGTCTGAATGCAGACTGAAAATACTTTTTCTTTTACTTTCTTTATTTTTCTTGGGCTTTTTTGTCTATATTTTCTTTCACAGCATGACTTACATGGAAATGTGTTTTGTATGACTATAAATCTGTAACCTAAAAATAATAATAATAAACTCCATTGTAGGCTCCTTATAACAAAGGTGGCTAAGATCTCATGCCCCAGAAGCAAAGATGCTAAGTTAGCCAAGAAGATAAAGGTGAAAAGGTTGTTCTGCATTTTACGGTTAGGGAAAGATTTTGATTTGTAAGATACCTTTGCAAAATGTATATTTAATAATAACAATTAACATTTATATAGTGCGTACTATATGCCACATGTCAGACTAAGTAAGTACTTTACAATGATGTCATTTGATCCTCACAACAACCCGGAGAGATAGGTGCTACCTACTATTATTATACTTATTTTACAGATGAGGAAATGGATGCAAACAGAGCTTAAGCAACTTTCCAGGGTCACACAGCTAGCAAGTATCGGAGGTCAAATTTGAACTCAGGTCTTCCCGATTCCAGGCACCAGGTTCCATCCACTGAACCACCTAGGTGCCATTTATTTTTAAGTAAAGCTTAGCTATTAGTTTAAAAAATAGTTCAGTTAAGTTTTAGTTTCTTTAGTATGTTTGATGATAAAAAAATATTGTCCATTATAATTGAGTATTCAATAAATGTTTGACTTAAAAAAAATGAAAGTTACTGTGTGTACAACATAATAAAACGTGCTATATCCACCCATGGATAGAATGTGAAAGAGTTACATTCTAGATTGGGTACCACTATATAAAAACACAAAGGTAAAAGTTAGAATGCTGTGTATGGAGAACAAATTACAAGTCAGTTTGCCTAGAACAGAGAACGGGTGAAGGGGGATAATATAAAATAAGATGGAAAAGGTAGGTGGGGGCCAGATAGTAGTAGACTTTAAAGGCTAGTCGAAATGCATTACAGTCTACTCTAGAGACCATTGGGAACCACTGAAGATTTTTGAGTAGAAGATTGACATGAACAGATTTGTGTTTTAGGAATATCCATTTGGCAGCTTTAGAGAAGATGGACTACAATTAGAAGTAAGTTCCTTGTTGACCAAGACTGAATCACCATTTACATACATTTCTGGCACCTCGTATAGTGCCTGAAACGTAGTAGACATCTAATAAATGTTTGATTGATTGATGTATGTATGTTTCAGTTGGAGAAAGGCTAGATGAGAAGCAAGGGGGATATTATGAGGCTACTGCAATAGGTCAGGCAAGAGACAGTAGGGGCCTGAACTAGGCTCACGGTCAGTACGGATTTACAGATAATCCAAAAGTCATTGATATTCCTAACTTTGGAAAGTATGCACACATCTACATCAGTAATATAATTATAAAGACATAGGCAGAGATACAGACAGCTATAGACATGAAGATACAGATATAGATACAGATAGATATAGATAAAGATATGGGGGCAGCTAGATGGCGCAGTGGATAGAGCATCGGCCCTGAAGTCAGGAAAACCTGAATTCAAATCAGGCCTCAGACCAAACATTTGACACTTACTAGCTGTGTGACCCTGGGCAAGTCACTTAACTCCAATTGCCTAAAATAAAAAAAAAAAGATAAACATATGGATAGTTATAGATGCAGATATAAAGATACAGAGATAGAAATTATAGATGTAGATACAGATACAGATACAGATATAAATAGATATAGATATTGATGCCCATAATACTTATTCTTTCCCAGCCCCTGACACTCTCTGGGTTCATTCCTACCATTAACAACCTGGATAGTAGTAGGAAGACATCTTGGAATATGCTGGTAAATGTTCAACAATTGGGTCTGGGGTAGGAGGAATGTATACCCAACACACTTTTTAAAAGCTTAACATGCATTATTAACATTTTCTCCATCACTTTTTTAAAGTCTAGACAAGTATCAAAATAAATCAAATCGTGATTTGTAGTGTTTGCAAATTCAGAGATGTAAATGCTCACATTCAAAATTTTACTTTTGGTTTTTGTGAGGTGGTCTAAGCTGGCTCTAGCACATCCCCGATTAGAAATCCCAAACTGCAGAAAATCCCCAAAGTGGAAAATTGAGAATTTACTGCATTTACCTTTTGCTTACATTTTGAAATTTCTCCCCCTCTTGGAAATCAGTGCAATTTGAAGGAGAGTTTTCCAAATGGTCTCTGCAGATTGGCACAAGAATTTGTGGCAAGTTTTACAAACCGTGTTATTCCTCTAAAAGCCTTCTGGGAGAATCCCTGGTTACAACATTGGTGGTCGTTAAAAATGGTAGATTCTATTTTGGGGGCTTCTTTTTTAACTAACCTTTCATGCCAAGAACATCCTGAGAATTTAAATTTGGGGAAAGGATGCTGATGACTTTCATTTCCAAAGCATCAAAGTGGGACAGACTAGATGTTCTGAGACCCTGGATTCCTGAGTGTTCAAGTAAGGAAAACAATAATTGCATAGCTACCCTGAGACTTTCTATGGCTTTGGCCTGACTGTCATTATGGGGGATTATGTTGTTATTCAATTACGTAATAGGTGGTTGCATAATTCACCCAATTGTATACAGATTTTTTGGAAATCCATTTTCCCCCATAAACAAGAGCATAATTTTAACCACAGGGCCACTTACAATCTTCTCCCCAAGCTGCCTTATTTGCATTTTTTCCTGATGCAGCTTACATTTTTTATTTACTTAATTGGGTGCTTTTTCACATCAAGTCTGATTACCAATACAAAGCCCCCTCTTCCCATACACCATCCCCCATCCTCTTACTTCTCACTCTTAATATCCCCATGCCTTTTTGCAATTAAAGGAAAAAATGAAAAAAACTTGAAAACAAATCTCCTATATTAAGAAACAAAGGGAAGCTGATTCAGAAGTGATTTAGAGGAGTGCCCAAGAAGATCTGGGGCATTGACTCCATAGCTCCCTACCCTAGCCATGTACCCAAGGCTCTTAGCTGTGGGATTTCACCTGCCCTTCCTGCTCTCTACCAAGAAGCTCTCAGACACAAAGCCAGCGGAACAATCAAGAATGGAAATTAAGAAATATTTTAGGTGGAAAAATTATAGAACCAAGCCTTTTAATCTACTTTAAAATCCAGCAAGCACTCTCATCCCCCTCTCTCCACTTTCCATTTACATTCCATTTCCATTTCCCCCATATACATGTGCAATTTTTTGAGGCTGTCTCCTCCCATTAGAATGTGAACTCTTTAAGGGCAGGGGCCATGTTTGGTGTGCGTGTGTGTGTGTGTGTGTGTGTGTGTGTGTGTGTGTGTGTGTTTCTTTGTATCCTCAGCACTTAGCACAGTTCCTGGCACATAATAAACACTTAATAAATGCTTGTTGACTGATTGGATGTAACCATGGGAAAGGAAAAGTACACAAAGGATGGAGAAAATTGACGGAAAACAGAGTTTCAGGTGAATTCTTAATTTTCAGAGACAATTTATAAAATATATATGGTGCCATGGGGAGTAATCTCAAAGGGAAGGGACTAGCAGTGGGGATTGAGGTTGGGAACAGAAAACGATTCCTACGAAAGGAAAAATTTGGGATGAGTCTGGAAGGAACCCAGGGAAGACGGGAGGCAGCGGTGAGAAAGGAGAGCATGTGTGAAATGGAGTATAGCACAGAGAGATGGAGTGTATATGAACGAACAGTAAGAAAGGTGATGTTACTGGATTGTAGAATGCATGAAAGACAGTAAAACATAAGAAGACTAGAAAGGTATGAAGGGGCTAGTTTTAGCAAAAATTTAAGAACCAAACAATATTTTTCTATTTAGTCTTGGAGGTAATGTGTCACTAGATTGTACTGAGTGGGAGATGATTGGGTCAGATCAAGACTTTAGGAAAATCATGTTAGTAGCTAAGTGGAAGGTGGATTGGTGTGGGAAGAGACTTTAGTCTGGGAGACCAAACAGAAGGGTACTGCAATAGCTCAGGTATGAGATGATAAGGGCCTGTACCAGAGTGTGTGGCTGTATGAGTAGAAAGAAGGGCCCACACAAGCGATATTGCAAAATTAGAAATGGCAGGAATTGGCAACAGATTGGATATATTGGGTGGGTGCAAATGAAGAGTCAGCAATGACACCAAGATCCCAAGTTAGGTGATAGAAGAATGGTGGTCCCTTAAGTGGTAATAGAGAAGCTCAGAAGAAGGCAGGGACTCAGGGGAAAGATAAGGAATTCTGATTTGTTCATGTTACGTTTGAGAATATCATAGGATATTCAGTTTGAGACATCCATGAGGCAGTTGTCTATGTGAGATAAGAGCTCAGGAGAAAAGTTAGGGATAGGTAGATAGATAGATAGATAGATAGATAGATAGATAGATAGATAGATAGATAGATAGATAGATCTAGGAATCATCTATATCGAGGTGATAATTGAACACATAGGAGCTTATGATGTCAGCAAAGATAATAAAGAGGTACAAGAGAAGAAAGCCTTGGCAGGATAGACCCTTGGGAGTATATCCCTGGTTATTGGACATGTCCTGGATGAAGGTCCAGAAAAGGAGACTGATAAGGAGTGGTAAATGGTGTATGGTAAATGATGAGGATATGTAAGAGAATAGTCAGGAGAGCTCACTATTATGAAAATCTGGAAGCAAGTGATTGACAGTGTTAGAGGCTACAGAGAGATCAAGAAGGATGAGGATTGGCAAAAAGTCATTAGATTTGACAATCAACATTGGGAAGAACAGTTTTAGTTAAAAGATTAGATTGGAAGATAAATCACAGAGCGTCCTAAGTTAGAAAAAGAAGGAACCTTAAAGATCTTAATTCAACCCACCCATCATACAGATATAGATTGGGGTAGAGTGGAGGGCTGTGTGCTAAGTATGATTATCATATCAGCAAGGATACTAACGTCCATCTCTCACCGCTACTGGTTTCTTTCCTAGTTAAGTCTCTACAAGTTCAAAAGATAGTCTAGTTATGAATGAATAGGTTTTGGGATATTACTAAAATTGAAGAAACTATCTTTCCAATCAGCTCGTCACCAACCTCCCCAGTCTAATGTGGTGGAAAATCTCCTCTCCCCTTTTGGGATATCTTTCCTGCTCTTGATCTCAAACTGTGTACTTACAACTAGGTTGAAATAATTATAAATGTCTATATACAGTCAATCCTCAATATTCCTGTGTTTAATTTTTGGTACTTGAAGCATTTGCGTGATTTTATTAGTAACCTTCTTTCAGTTTTACATTGGCAACTGTGCGATTCAAGGCTATGCACAGTAGAGAAAAAAAAATCAGGGACGGGATACATGCCAGTTTGTGGAGTGGCTGGTATCCTACCAGGCACTTTGCTGGTCTTGCTGTAAGAAGTTCCCTGTGCATTTGGAATGTCCGTGTCAGCCTTGGAACCTTCTGACAGCAGTGACTAAAGTCCTAGCAACCTCTCACTTGGTTTTCAGAGGGCCGCAAAAGTAGAGAGGTTTACAGCAGAATGGTATTATCTGAAATCAATGTTTTGTTTTTGTTTTTGTTTTTATTGAGATGTTAGCACAAAAGGTGACAGAATTCTAGGGAATTCTTAGTGAGAAAAAAATGTTTTGCATGTTCTTAATTTTATTTTGTGTAATGCATTTTATGAGTTTTTTTCATGTTACTATGTTAGGAAAAGTGCATATTATCAAAATTAATGTTTTGTTATAAAGAACTGTGTGCAGAAATATGTATTTTCAGCAATCTCTAGCAAAAGATTACAGATTTTGATGGTCACAGAAACCTAACCCCCTATTTCCCATAGGTTCAATGTATCAATATTTGCACTGTTTCTAGGAATATTATCCCTGTGAAAGTTGAGGTTTGACTGTAACTTGCATAGAAATATAAACAAGCATTAAAATGCTCTGTAGAAGACTATGATGGCATATGAAGCTGAAATAAGGTTGAATCTTTCTCTCTCCTCGTCTTCTCACTAGTTGAAGGGAAAATTGGGGGCGGGGTAGTGCACTCTAAGGAATTGAGAGAAGACAGGTGCTATGGACTGGTCTCCAGAAGTCTCACCAGCTCCAATCTGTTGGTATGTATAGGTCTGATCTCCACTACAGTCTGCTTTTGTTGGCTCATCCAATCACATTTTCACTCATCTCTTTAGTGCTTTGCTTCCATTTCCAGTTGGATCATTTCTTTTCCATTGCAACAGGGCAACATGCTATGCCCTCTCTCTTCTCACTTAGCAGAAGAAGCCAAGACCTGAATATAGCCTTTCTTCTCTCTGTCTCAGCCACACAGCTTCTCTCCTGGAAAGACGTTCCCTCTAAAGTCAAAAGCCCTGGAAGACTGAGTAATGCATGCCCACTAGCATTCACATATCTTCCATTCTACCTAGTCTCTGTAGCAAAGTCCCTGGGAGATGGGTTATGCATATAGTGGCTGTCTCAATGTGGCTCACAAGGAGGCAAGAATAGACGTCTTTAGCATCTCCTACCCCGACCCTTCTCCAAGGGAGAATTCATTCCAGAAGGGGAAGCAGGACATTGAGGTCAGAAGCTTGACACTCTGCTCTCCTCTGAGAGAGGGAATACTGACTAGAATGATCTCTATCTGCTCCCTCAAATATTGTTAGTTTAGGGGAAATAACTTCAGGTTCGAGATTAACTTTTGATCACCATTCATTAATTGGGTGAGGGATGCTGCAAACTTTATATCCAAGGCTTGACTCTCTTCCACCAAATTCCAGGTCCACGATGAACACACAAAGTGAACAGCAAAGAAACTTATTTATTCAAGTGAATAGCAAAACAGAAATCAGAAAAAAAAATACATATGAGAAAATATACGAGGCAATACAGATTGAAGAAGCTTTACCATTGGGAACAAGATACCTCAACTCAACCAAGAGAGAAAGTCCCAGATCTTACCCAAGAGAAAATTCCCCAAAAACTCTAGTGCAGGGGTGGGGAACATGTGGCCCTGAGGCCACATGTGGCCTTCTAGGTCTTTGGGTGTGGCCTTTTCACTGAGTCTAAGTTCTATAGAACAAATCTTTGTATTAAGTGGATTTGTTCTCTGAAGTTTGGATTCAGTCGAAGGGCCTCACTTGAGGACCTAGAGGGCCACATGTGGCCTTGAGGCCACAGGTTCCCCACCTCTGCTCTTGTGTGTAGTAAGCTATAAATGGGGACGTGATCGAAGTTCTTCATGTAAGCTTCTTTCCAGACTCCTTGTCTCCCTTCACTGATCTGAAAAGAGGTTGGAATGGCCGTCTTCTCTCTTGAAGCTGGAAGCCAGAAGAACCCAGGATCACTTCTCTTCTGCTTTTACCAAGTCCTCCCTACCTTTCATTCAGGTGTAGGGCATGGATCTCCAACAATGAAGGAAAAGTTCCATACCAATGTGCTTTGTGGCTCCTTACATACAAATAAGCAAACAAGGGCTGTGAGGCGATATGACTTGTACAAGGACACAGAATGAATTAGTAACAGGAAGCAAGACTAGAACCAAGTTTCCTAATTTACAGTTCAGTAGTCTTTCCACTCTATCACATGGACTCTCAAGTTGCTGTGAGCTGATTTGCTCAGGTCTCAGAATTCCTTGTTTCCCCCCATTCTAATGGGGGGAGCACCTTGAGAGCAAGGAGTCTATCTCTTTGCTTCTAGATTTATACCCATTGCTTAGCACAGTGCCTGGCACATAGTAAATACTTGTTGACTGTCAACTGAAAGTATATAAATGTTGCAGCCAGTATTTCATTGTTTCTTGGACACTCAGTTCATGAGAATTTGACTCGCCCTATATTTACTACCCATGAGAGATAAGGCAAATTGCTGCCTCTCCCTGGAACTCAGCTTTGTCATTTGTGAAAGAAGACACTAGTACTAGATGACTCGGAAGACCCCTTCTGAGTCTAATGTTCAATGACATTGTGGGCTTATTAAGAAATATGGTACAATGGGGGAGGGGGGTGCAAATTCCTCTTCTGCTCCTCATTCTCAGTGTGACTTTGGCCAAGTTACACACATGGACATGTAACTTTCATGGACCTCAATTTCCTTATCAGTAAAATGATTCAGTTGAACTAGATGACCTCTGAGGTCTTTCTCATCTTTGGAGCTATAATTCTTTGGGGATCTTTAAGGGCCTTGTTCCTTGCTTGCAATGATAGTACAGTCAATGATCAATGAGATAAGACAATATTAATTGAAAAAAAACTCTTGCTCTTTCTTAGCAAAGTATTCTTGATTTTAACCATCTGTAATCTTGTATTAACTCCTTCCAATTTCATTTTGGAAGAGAATCTCTTGAAATTTCATGGACCTATTTCCTTATAATCTTCCTTTGTTTTTGTAATGAGATGAGAGAGAATAATTTTCATTGAAATGATTTTCAAATAATTAGGCCTCCCTGTAAATCTTTTGGTCCATAATGAGTAGCCTGCAGTGAGGAGCACCCAAGTTTTACGTGGTCTTTATCTGTGGCTTTGCCATTCTTAAGACATGACAGAAATTCAGCCTAACATTTTGAAAGAGTAACTGATTGCAACCCAACACCCAAAAGCTTTGGAGAATGTTCTGGTCTTTGGAGGAGATTGATATAGTTTCAAACATTCTGGAAGTGGTTTTCTGCCAAAGTAAATTTGACACATGAATTTTCTGTCTGATTTAAGTCTTTTTAACCCCCTAAACTTTATCAGAAAGGCTCCTGCTACATACACAAGTGACTTTTAAGGCAGGACTGGGAGAAAGAAAAGTGGAGAGTAATGGAATTAAACCAGAAACATAAAAATTGACCAAACTTTTTTTTAAAACAACCTCTTGATTTTTTCAAACAACTGGTTACCAACAATGCATTATTTGTGACAAACTTAAATTCTTTTTCTTGTATTAATTTACTCTGGTCATTATTATTAAACAATCTCTAATATTCTTATTTTTCTTAGTAGGGGAAAACTGACTAACTGGGCTTTCTCAAAGGCTTTGAAGTACTTGATCATATCCCTTAGATTTTTGACCGTAAGTTCTTATATCTACAAAATGAAGGTGTTGGACTGTCTGAGGTCCATTCCAACTCTAAATCTGTAATCCTCAGAATTTTGCAGTTATCCTCATAAGGGATATAATAATCACTCCCATTTTACAGAAGTATAAGCAGAGATCAAATGACTTTTCTGAGTTAAACAGTACACATCAGAACTAAGGTTGAACACTAATTTCTTGGTTCCCATTCCATCCCTCTTTCCCTAGAATTCATATTCAGGACATATCTTTTTTTTTTTTTTAAGAGTGAATCTCCCTATGTTGCCCAGGCTGGACACATAGGGTTCACTCATGGACAGATCCTACTCTGATTGGCACAGGAACTTGAACTTACTCCATTTCTGACCTGGGCCAGGTCTCCCCTCCTTAGGCAAACTGCTGGCTCTCAGTGAGGACGCTCATTGTGGTTTAGCCTCCTGCAACTCAGAAATTCTGAACTCGAGAGACCTGCCACCATGCCAGGCAAAGCCATACCTTTGATGTCTATGGGCACTAGCTGCAGGATACTTTCTTCTGGTGCTCATGTCATAGAACTGAGAGGACAACCCCAACCCCGTATCAGCCATCATCCCTACCTGGCTCTGATCACGTTGGCATCAGCATGGATCTCTCCTGGTGATCACCTGGCTAGTGATCACTCTGATTTTGGTTCACTGTCTGCAAAACCTATTGTTCAATTGTAAAGGTCTTTTGCAATTGCACCTAGATGTATACATGTCTGTGAATACACATATACATTTATGTATCTTTGTGTGAATATACTAGTGTATACATAATGTGTGCACATATATATGCATGTGTGTGCATATGTAGATAGATAAATAGTTTTAGAGTTAGAAAACATTGTTTACCAGTTGTCTCATCTGCTCCTCACAACAACTCTGTGGGATAGGCTGTTTACCGTCCCCATTTTACTGATAAGTAAATGAGGCTCTTAGAAGTGGATGTAGTCAGAAGACCAGGTTTGATTCCTGACTACTGTTTAGCAACTGAGTAACTTTGAATGCGTCACAACCCCTTGTGACCTCAGTTTCTTCCAGGATTAAATGAGTGGGTGAATTCCAAGGTCTTTTGGAGCTCTAAAACTTTGATCCCCAATATCAGAAGAGGCAGCCTCTAATCAAAGCCTTCAGACCTTGTATCTGATACTCGTTTCCACAGAAGCACCATTCACTGGAAAGGCATGTCTTTCTCTGTGCCCCCAAAATTGTTCATACTGTTCACACTGAAAAAAAAACCAAAATGACTTTGTAGTAATTTATCTCTGCAAATATTTCTCCTAAGTAGATTGTAAGCCCCTTGGGGGCAGGGACTTTAATTTCTGCTTTTGTATTACCAGCACCTAGTACCGCACTTGACACATTACTGGAACAACTATGTTCTTTGCTGGATATATGGTTCAAACTGGGCAAGAAGATATGAGTCTTCAGAATCCCAGACAAACAAAAGCAATCCATGCTAAATAACATACTAAAGCAAATACCTAAGTCTAGTAAATATGTTATGTTTTGGACAAAGGGTTAAGTGCTTTGAGGGGAATAGTAAGTGATGAAGGAACAGCTCATTATCATCCTCATCGCCTGATTTCAGTTCAGAGTCTTTCAGCTAAGCCTGACTATGTGACAGGAGAGTATCAGTGACAAAGAAAAGTATAAATGAAACATAGTTAAAAGTGACTCTTTATGTCTGCCGAAGATACCCAGTCTCCAAGCCTTTGCTCAGACTTTCCTCCCTGCTTGGGATTTCGTCCCTCCTCCACTGTTTCTCCTGATCTGACTCCTGATCATCCTTCAAGGCTCAGCTCAAAGTTCCACTTCCTCCATGAAGGCTTCTTTGACTGCTGCCACCTTAATGATACCACCCCTGGCAGCCTGCAATATTCATTGCCTATATAAGATTACTTAGTACTAAATCATTTTTTCTTCTTTTTTGTTTTATATGGACAGCTAGGTGCAATGAATAGAGCACTCAGATTGGAATCAGGAAGACTCATCCAGTCTCAGAAACTTACTAACTGTGTGACCCTGGGCAAGTCATTTAACCTTGTTTGCCTCATTTCCTCATCTGTAAAGTGAGCTGGAGAAAGAAATAGCAAACCACTTAGTATCTTTCCCAATAAAACCCCAAATTGGGTCATGAAGAGTTAGACACAACTGAAAAACAACTCAACAACAAACATGTCTCATCAATTGGATTGTAAGATTCCCGATGTCTATAAGCACCATGGAATCATCAAATCATATAGTTTTTGGCCAGGGGATCCCTACAACTTTGGAGATGGAACTGAGCCCCAGCAAGGTGAAGTGATTTATGGCTAAACTGTGTACGCTTCTGTATCCCTGTAGTGATGCTTAGCACAAGAGACTGGCACACTATAAGAGCTCAAAAAAATGTGCTGCTTTAAGAATATGCAAGGCAGAGATATGGTTAAATTTTCTAAAAAGAGAGAAAAGCTTAAATTCTCTCCTACAAGGAAAAGCTCCTTCTTCCAGGCCCCTTTGCAAACTTCCCAAGAGACCTACGGTCCTCTGCCATTATCACCTAATTGAATATGTGGACAGCCTATGGGCTGAGAGAGGCAGGGGAATGCTTTCCCTGGCCAGGGTGATTTGGAGGGATGCTCTGTAGGTTCACAGCATTCCTGGGACTCAGATGATGTTGGCAGACAAAGAACCCAAGTGACTTCCTTGGTAACTGTGACAATGTTAACTTCCCCTATAAGGAGCTGAGGCTGCTGGCCCTAAGCAGGCGAATAATCTGCCTAATTTTCTCTCAGGGGACAAACCTTCCATCTTTGGGAAAGTTATGTAGGCTAATCTCTTTCCCCCTTGTAAACAATGGGGGATACTACTTGCCGGTGGTCCCTCAGCTTCAGTCAGTTATTTTGCCCTACAGTGTTTGCAAGATTCCTTCTGTCGTTCAGTCGCTGGCGGGTTCTCCCCTCTCTGCCATAGACTCCTCGGTGCCTTTGCTCTCTAACTGTTCACATGGAAGGGATGAATGTAGACTAGCAAGGCCCTGTAAAAGAGTGTGGCAAATTCAAAAAGTCAGCCTTAAAGGCATTCTCTTCAGAGTGTTGAGTTTTCTCATACTTGGGCAAATGATGAGAGATGGGGAAATACTGCCTGCCGCTCTCTGGAATGGAGTCCCCCTGGGGATGTCTTTCACATTTATCATTCATAGCCATCGATCGGTGAATATTTTGTTGAGCACCTACTCAATTACGCGGAGGCAAAAGGGAGAGATAGAAAGCATGCTAGACTTGGAGTCAGGAAACCTATGTTTGAGTCAGGTCCTTGAATTCATCAAGGACAAATAAGGGTGCTCTTAAGAGCACTAGTTTTGTAGTCAAAGGATCTGGGTTCAAATTCCACCTATGATACTATTTATGTGACTTTGGGCAAGTCATCTCACTTCCCAAGGTTTTGGTTTTTTCATCTTCAAAATAATTGAGTTGGGGGCAGCTAGTTGGCACAATGGATAGAGCACTGGCCCTGAAATCAGCAAGACCTGAGTTCAACTCCAGCCTCAGACACTTACCTGCTCTGCGACCCTGGGCAAGTCACTTAACCTCGATTACCTCCAAAAAAATTTAAAAAAAAATAAAAAGGTTGGATGAGATGGCCTTTGAGGCTCCAGAGTTAAGATATGATGATTTTATGCATCACCTTCATGTTAGCCATTTTCGTCCTGTCATTTCTAGTGCAGAGGACAATGTCTTTGACATAGAAAATAAGGAAAGTCAGAATTGAGCAGTTCTGTGACATCATCCTATCCTTCCCACCCAGAGATCCTATCCATTCTTTGGCCCACCTTTTTCTTGCACTACAGCTAAAAATAAAAAACTTTTTTGCTGTCCTTAGCTCCCTTTGCTAGCCTCAGTTAAAGCTGAGCTCAAGCACGCCTGACATGCTTTTTAGGATCCCACCACTTTCTTATATTCGTTCTGTTACCTGCCGTGCTTCTATCTTTTTAAAGTCTGATTTAGTTGGCGAGTTCCCTATACAATCATATTAGTCCTTTCAGTTAACTCCTATTTTTCTTCCTTATTGGAATCTTTTTTTCTTTTCTGTCTTTGGAATTTCCTTCCCAAGCATCTCTCATCCCTAATGGGCTGACTTCCATGGGATCCTAAGATGCTTCCTCTGAACCCTTTTAAATCTGCTTCCACCAAATCTAGGGTGAATGTCAAGATATGCCTAGATTTCCTCTCTTCTATCATAAACAATAGAATTTAATTAAATTAGATAATGAATTTATTAAGTGCTCACTATATGCCAGGCACTGTGCTACCCTCTAGAAGCTTACTACATTCTAATGGTAGAAGGCAACACGTAAAAGAGAGTTGGAAAGTGAGGGGATGGGGAAAGAGAAAATCCCCACACAAGGACAAGGAGAAAAAGTAATCTGGATGGTCCAGGAATGAGCTAGGTTAAAAGCGAGCATGGCTGATTTGAGTGCTTCCTCAAGATGGAGCTTCCAGGGAGGAATTCACCAATCAGAGCAAGGAGTGGAGGTATCATCTGCATAAATGGGACTCTTGGGGCAGAATGCAAAAGTGGTCCTGAGAGTTGGGGACTAAGCTGAGTTAGAAGTTAGTGATTCCTTCTCTTTGGAGCTCCTTTCATTTCTATCTCAGGAACCAGCTCCTCCCAGTAAGAGAGAATTATCAGATCCACAATAGAATTTTCCCTTGTTGGTTCCTGTGCCTTTTGAAGGATGAAAATTATCATTAAGGCAAGTCAAAAAGTTATCATCTATTCTGATTTTGGCAAAAAGAGTCCTAGCAGATGTCTGGAAAACTAAAGTCCTCCATCACTAATACATCACACCTCTGAGCTATGGTTCGTGACGCTTCCCAAACTCTTTCATCTATTTCTTCTTCCTGTTAAGGTGATCTTTGGTAATTCTAATAACAAAATTACTTCTGTTTCACCCTCCATAGACTTTCAGGCAAGTACTCTCCACCATGTTTTTCCTCTGTTTCCTAGATTTCTTCACATGAATATACTTTCTTGATATATTGTGCTATCGTCTCTTGCCTTTTTATTTATCCTATTTCTCTTGAATGAAGTATTCTTATACAGGCAGCAGGGTACTGGAGCCGGTTCTAAACTGCTGAGGACAGGTAATTGTTAAATTTTCAGTGTAAGCATCTACACTTTGGAAATTGGCAAAGGCTTGATCAGGGCTTGATTTTTTTGTTCTGTTGACTGTCTAAGCTTAAGAACATAATGGAGAGAATGTTAATAATGTAGATTAAAAGCATATCAGGCTTTTTTTTAAAAAAAGAAAGTTGGTTGTTAAATATTATTAGCACATCTGTGCATCTAGCCCAATATTCTAGTAATGGGTTTCATCCCAAGTGTCAGTGATAGCTCTGAAGACAAATTTCCCTCCTTGAGTTAGGACCTCTGTTCTACCTTGCTGCCTAAACTTTAGGCATTTGAGTATAGACATTTGTTGTCCTTCCTCTCCCACTCTCTCTCTCTCAGACAGGGTTTCGACCTTTTTTTGTGTCATGGACTCCTTTGCCAGTCTGGTAAAACCTATGGATGCATCTCAGAATAATGTTTTTAAATGTACAAAATAAAACCCATGGGGTTACAAGATGAACCAATAATATTGAAATATAGTTATCAAAATAGTTTTAAATGAATTCACAGATCCTGGATTAAGAATATTTGTTCTAAGACTAAACCTACTCATTGCCTTTAAAACGACTAGTGTCATTTACTCCAACTATCCCTTCTGCCATCCCATCTGTCCGATTCTGGTTTCATTTGCCAGTAACCCCATGTTTTGCCTCTTGTTTCACTAACTACTACCCTGGGACCCCTCTCCTACCTGACCTTTTGCCACTCCTAGGGTGTGAATTTATAGGGGTAATCCCCTTTGTCCAGTTACTCTGTTTGCAATCCAAGGCTATGACTGCTGCTGGAGAAAGTCATGAGCTCAAGCTCATCATTTCAACATTTACAAATTCCTATTACAGGACCTCAGCTGGGCCTTTACTGATGCTAAGCAATACTTCTGTGCAACCTTTGTTGTATCCCTATTGCATTTCTCCTACAACCTTTCCAAATCTTTTCTCCTCTCCCCTGAACCCAAGAACCCTCTATCAACAAATACCCACATTTGATTTGGGGGCTGCATCCTGCTTCACTAAGAAGACTGAAACTATTGTTATCCATTGTCATGCTCCTCCATTCCTCAAGACTTTGCAGCACAATTATTCACTCCTTCTCTTTTCCCTCTTGTTATGAAAATAGAGGTGTCTTCTCTCACACTAATTCCTGTAACTATGCTCTCACTTCTATCTCATATCTTCCCACTGTTTCAGAATCAATTTCCCCTCTTTTGCAACAGCCTACAAAAGTGCTTAGAAGTCCCCAGTGCTAAAACTTTTTTCCCTTGACCCTTTTACCCAATCCTCTCCTCTTTATGTGTTTTTCTGTTTCTTCTTTTTCACTTCTAATCTTTAAAAAATCTTACCTTAACAAATTAATAAATATTTATTAAGCACCTACTATGTGCTAGGCACTGTACTATGTGTTGGGGATACACAGAAAGGCAAAAACACCATCCCTACCCCCACGGGGCTCACATTCTAATGGGGAAGTTAATATACAAACAACTCTGTGCATAGAAGATACATTCAAAGATGAATTAGGGGTAGTTTCAGAGGGAAAGCATTAAGGTTAAGGAGGATGGGGAAGGGTTCTTGCAGAAGGGGGGACTTTAGTTGAGACTTAAAGCCTGGGAAGAGAGGAGGTGGAGACAAAGAGGGAAATTATTCCAGGCACGGGTACCAGTCAGTAAAATGTGCCAAATCAGGAGATAGAGCATCATGTGAGAGTAACCACAAGTTTGTCGATGTCATTGGATCACAGCATACATGGAAGAAGTGTGTGTAAATCTTGAGAAGACTGGAAAGGTAGGAAGGGGACAGACTATGAAGCACTTTAAAAGTAAAAAAGATAATTTTACCTTTGATCCTGGATATAATAAAAAAAAACCATTGGAGTTTATTGAATGAGGGCAAAGGGTGAGGACCATGGTCAGAACTGTACAAGATCAATTTAACAACTGAGTGGAGAATGGACAGGAGCTGGGAGGGACAAGGCAGGGAGACCAACTAACAGACTGTTGCAATAGTCCAATTGTGAAGGCCTCCACCAGGGTAGCAGCAATGTCAGAGGAGAGAAGGGGGCGTATACAAGAGATGTCACAACTGAGCAGGCATGGGATGAGGCTGCGGGGTGAGAGTTAGTTGAGGATGACACCTAGGTTTCAAACCTGGGTGAAGGGGAGCATGGTGGTACTCTCAGCAGTAATAAGTAAGTTAGGCAGTGGGAATGGTTTGGGGGGAAAGAATGAATTTGGTTTTGGCATGTTGAGTTTAAAATGTCTATAAGACATCCAGGCAGCTGGAGATGTTAGACTGTATGTCAGAAGAAATTTCCAGTTCCATGTCTTTACTCATGCTGTTTCCTAGACAAAGATTGTCCTTCTACTCTTCCCCGGCAGAATTCCTCTTGCTTTTGTGGATTCATGTTCTTACTAATGGGTTCTCCTCCCACTAATGCAGATCATGAGCCACCCACACCACTTTATTCTGTGAAATTTTTACCTATGTCCTTCCATCTATCCATCAATCAATGTTTATAAATGTTCTGGGAAAAAAAAGTTCCAATTCCTATCCATTCTTTAAAAGCCCAACTCAAATGCCAATGAATTTGGCCTTTAATAAGTGTTTACTGTGTTCCAGACACTGAGCTAAGTACCGGAAATACAACAAAAAATGTTTTTCCGTGAAGCCTTCCCTGGACACCCTTATCGATAACAGCCTTCCCCTTTAGATGCCACATACCACTTTCTTTTCAACCACTGTTGTATACTTAGCTTGGATTATTATGTGCTATTGTTTATCCGTGCATCTTATCACCCTTATTAAACTGTTAATTTCATGAAGGCAGGAACCATATCTTATTTAAATTTTCTGTTTCCTCCAGTATCTGCCATAGTGCTTGACAACTAGTAGACATTTGATAAATTCTTGTTGAATGAATGAAAGAATAAGTGATTAAAATGAATTATGTTTCCTAGGCATGGGGAGTCTCAGCATCTAAATGGAGGCGTGGATTCAGCCAATAAAGAAACTTGAAAGTCCAGCGGAAACTCTAAACACCTCTCAGTGCTATTTTCTCAAAGGTCACCTCCCTACCTCCTCTCCTGAGCTAAAGGCATGAGATGAACACATGTGTTGGCTAGGCAGGAATCATTTGCACAGAAATCACCAAGGGAGAGAAAAATATTCATCATTAATATTTAATGTCCATTCTCCACTTCCCCCTCACATACTGTTGGCTACCATTGGCAACATGGTACTTTACAGCAGGAGAAATTTCTCACATCAGGTGCATGCTCCCAGGTGTTTATATGTCTCTCATACAAAAACACACACACTCCATCATAAACATTCAAGGGAAGGACATGTGTGAACTTGATCTCATGCCAGGAAGCTTCATTTCATCACGAGAATTTCAGTGAGATCAGGCAGAGCAAGGGCTTTGGAATCAGTACAGAAATTCATGGACTCCCTGAATCAAACATATTGGCCTCCAGGAAAGAGAATACATATTCTCTGAAAGGTATCCATTCACTCAGCTGGTGGCACATTGGGTAGAGTGCTGGGGCATTTAACTTCAAATTAGATCTCAGATACTTATTAGCTATGTGAATCTAGGTAAGTCACATCTGTTTACCTCAATTCCCTCAGTTGTAAAATGGGGGTGATCATAATAACACCTACCTCTTAGGGTTTTTGTAACAATTAAATGAGATATTTGTAAAAAGCACTTAGCATTTAGTGTTTGTTCGTTTGTTTCGGTTGTGTTCAACTCTTTGCCAAGAAAACCCCAAACAGGGTCACAAAACATCAGACATGACTGAAACGACTGAATGATACATGGAAATTAAATATCATAAAATGTTGTTAATAACAGCATCTACTTCAAAACGCTATTATGAGGATCGAATGAGATATCTGTGAAGTGATTAGCACAGTGCCTGAAACATTGCAGGCATTATGTAAATGCTGATTCCCTTCCCCCTAAATTTAGCCCACTCCTACTGAATGTAATTGGAATTGTTAGAGGAAGTGTCCTTCTATTGAATCCCTGTCTTTCTTCTGGGATGATTCCCAGGCGTACTGTGTATCAGGAAAACATGTTGTCTCTATTGATCAATAGGTATTTTGAAAGTACCTAGTATAATTTCAGTACTCTATAATATAGGGTAATCCCTTTATAACAGTAGAGTTGGAGACAGTCACCTAGAAGACTCACAGTATCTCTTACTGAACAAAGCTGTTATGTTGAGGGAGAGATAGATTTGAGCTATGATTTATTCAAATCCAGGCAATAAGAAGCGAATCTAGTCTGACTCTTTTTGCACTGCTTACTCATGATCCCAGGTAATGACTTGAGTTTTAAACTCTTTGTTAAGGTAAGAGTCTGCTTCCAATGTGAAGAATATACTGTCCCAAGCTTCTGGGGTTTGTACAGCTGTTCTCAGAGCTACTTCTAGGGACCAGTAAATTTTCAGTTCTTCCAAGGTGGTATGATAAGGGGTGAGGTGTTTCCTCTCCACCGCCACAACAAGCTCCACCACACCAGTGCTCCTCCTCGCCCCAGGACCGTCCCTCAGAATTGTGACCCAGACCCAAGTTCTGCTGCTTTAGAATTTGTTTAGAGTCATTTTTTACAGGTATTTGGAGGGGTTTGGGAGAGAGCTCAAGCAAGTCACTGCTTTCACTCCACCCCAAAAGTGCTTATATTTTAACACAGCATAAACCTTTTTAATCTCTTTCAAAAACATGAGCAAACAGAGGAAAAAAACTCAGACTATATTATCTTACTTTGGTGACAAAGAAGATCAAAACATACAACCAGAAGAAGACAACAAAGTCAAAGCTCCTACATCCAAAGCCTCCAAGAAAAATATGAATCAATCCCAGGGCTTGAAAGAGCTCAAAAAGAATTTTGAGAAGCAAGTAAGAAAAGTAGAGGAAAAACTGGGAAGAGAAATGATAGTGATGCAAGAAAATCATGAAAAACAAGTCAATAGCTTGCTAAAGGAGACCCAAAAAAATACTGAAGAAAACAACACTTTAAAAAATAACCTAACCCAAATGGCAAAAGAGGTCCAAAAACCCAATGAGGAGAAGAATGCCCTAAAAAGCAAAATTGGCCAAATGGAAAAGGAACTCCAAAAGATTACTGAAGAAAATACCTCCTTAAAAATTAGAATAGAGCAATTGGAAGCTAGTGACTTTATGAGAAATGAAGACATTATAAAACAAATCCAAAAGAATGAAAAATTAGAAACAATGTGAAATATCTCATTGGAAAAACAACTGACCTGGAAAACAGATCCAAGAGAGAGAATTTAAAAATTATTGGACTATCTGAAAGCCATAATCAAAAAAAGAGCCTTGACATCATCTTTCAAGAAATTATCAAGGAAAACTTCCCTGATATTTTAGAACCGGAGGGCAAAATAGAAATTGAAAGAATCCACCGTTCTCCTCCTAAAAGAGATCCCCAAAAGAAAACTCCTAGGAATATTGTAGCCAAATTCCAGAGCTCCCAGGTCAAGGAGAAAATATTACAAGTAGCCAGAAAGAAACAATTCAAGTATTGTGGAAACACAATCAGGATAACACAAGATTTAGCAGCTTCTACATTAAGGGACCACAGGGCATGTAATATAATATTCCGGAGGGCAAAAGAGATAGGATTACAACCAATAATCACCTACCCAGCAAAACTGAGTATAATCCTTCAGGGGAAAAAATGGTCATTCAGTGAAATAGAGGACTTTCAAGCATTCTTGATGAAAAGACCAGAGCTGAATAGAAAATTTGACTTTCAAATACATGACTCAAGTGGAACATGAAGAGGCTCCATCACTGACCTCGGAGGCCTACAAGGATTTATGAAGAACTAGATTTGAGTTGCCCCACCACTGAGTATTCAGAAAAATATACCAGCTTTGAAAATGTTATTCCTTCACAAAATATTAAATCTATCAAGCAAATGGAGGCAAAATGTAAGAAATAATAACATTTAAGTAAATAGTCCACATTGTACTTTATATGCAGTGGAGGTAAAGCTATTTCTAGCCATTATAAAAGTTTTATTGATGTGTTTTATTTTTTTTTTTTGACATTGTTGTCCCTTCCTAATGACTCTTCCCACCCAGTGGAACTCTCCCTTGCAACAAACAAGTTCTGTTGAGTAAAGCAAATTTAAAAAAAAAAGAAAGAAAGAAAGAAAAGAAAAGAAAAGAAGAAAAGAGAAACTAATCTACTATAGCATTCTACTTTTTATAGTAAATGCTTTTTGGATGCATGCCCCCTTATTAGGTCCCATCCATGTCTCTGACATGATAAGTGGTAGCATACCTGAGTTATTTTTGAGTAAGGTAACTGATTAAAAAAGAAAGGATATCATCTCATCTTGCTGATGTCAAACTGATGGAGATGAAAGCAAAGTAGCCATGAGCTTATTTCAATGTTTAATCCAATAAAATTTATTAAGCATCTCCTATGTGTCAGGCATTGTGCTCGACTCTAGGGATACAATTAATTTTAAAAAAGACAACCCCTGATGCTTATAATCTAATGGGGGGGTAATAACACACAAAAGGAGGCAGGAAGGGGGGAGAGGATTCCAGGGAGTACCTAGCACAGGGACATCTTGTTCCATGCATGGAGTTGAAACCAGGCAGAGTAGCAGATGCAAAGTAGAGTTACAGTCCATATCAAATCACAAAATGGCAAAAAACAGAGTGAACCATACAAGATCAGGGTTCAAATCTTACCTCTGACCCACTATCCACTGTCACCTTGGGCCATAAAAGGCTTCTCTCTGACTTATCATCTATAAAATGAGGGGAAATAGACTAGATGGTCTCTAAGATGCCTTTCAAATCTAAATCTTATCATCCAATGGTTCTATGACTTGATGCAATCCCCAGACTGAGCCATTGCATTTAAGGAGGTAACTCATCCCCCTTTTTTCCTGATGTCACCACCAACCCCAGTGGCATTAGCCTTTCCAATTTCCAGGCAAGAATCCCACTTTTGAGTCACATAATTTGTTTACTCCTCCAAGAAAATATCTGAGGGACAAATGTCCTAAACTGTAGCAATATAACCTTTTGGTGAAAAAAGCCAAGGAATCCCTCATCTCTTCATCATAATTGATTGATGGAAATCTCCTGTAAGACATTGATTTTCTTTTTTGAACTTGCTAAGTTCTTAAAGTCCTCTTAAAATGGAGCAATCTTTAATTTATTCTTATCATTGGATCCTGATGCTCTCTGGGATGGTTTTACCCACACTGCTCTCCTGTGGAATGTTAATGCTTACTGGTGAGTATGACAATCTCGCTTAAAGAAACCAAATCTCAAACCAGACTCCCGAGATCCCTCTGACAACTCCCCTTACTCCCCCCTCCATCCGTGGAAATGTCAAAACTTTCCTTTTTTATTTGAAAGCATGTTATTTCGGTTCCAAGATAACAGATGTCCTATCCCTGGGCCATGAATTCCTGGGTAGCCAGAGTCCGCAATTCATGTTGGCCTCAAAGGGAAGAACTGAAATCAATGGGTGAAGGTTACCAATGGTCAGCTTTCCATCCAATATAAGCAAAAAACATCTTAATTCTTACAGCCATTAAAAAGTAGAATGACCTCTCATGGTAGGCAGTGAGTTCTCCATCACAAAAACTTCCTGACCACTTGCAGATGTAGAATTTTGTTTCTGGTAATCATTGAAGTAGATTATCTTTGGGGTCCCTTCCAACTATAAGATGCCATTATGCTAACTATTGACACAGCACTTCACTGTTACACAAGGGCGATTGGTGGCAGAGATAGATCTACCACTACTATGAGTTCTCCAGTCATTCTCTCAAGCTCTAGAAATATAACGTCACAGAATCATAGATTTAGAGATGGACAGGTCCTTATATATCATCTGGTTCAATTCCCTCACTTTAACAGATGAAGAAACTGAGGCCAGAATAGGTTAAGTGACTTACTCAAGACCACTCAGCAGGAGAGATGGGATCCTCTGACCACCAGCCCAGTTTTCTTTCTGTTACACTAGCAGAGTTGGTCACATTTAGTGAGCCATTACAGGAGTTAAACTTGAATAACCTTATGATAGGATCATAGAGCTGAACAGGAACTTGGGAACCATCAAATCCAGCTCCTCCATTTTGTAGATATAAGGCTTAGTGAGACTTGCTTAGTATCTTGAAACTAATAGGGTGGCCTTTGCATCTAGGTCCTCCTGACTCCTACTAGACCAGCCATGCCTATCCACTACACCATGTATGATAACATATTTCTTTTGGCCTTTCACTTCCAAAATGTTTCATATCCATGATCACACTGTATTCCCCCAACATTGCAGTGAAGTAGAGATAGGCAAGAAGTGCATGATCTTCATTTTATCAATGGGTTTGATGAACATAAAACAGTAAATGATTGGCTATAGGTCATACAGTAAGTGAAAGATCTGGGATTAGGCCTTAGTTCTTTAGACTTCCAACTCCATGCTGTTTCCAAAATCACAAACGTTATACTAAGTGCTAGGGGAAATGATAAAGTTTAGATAATATACAATCTGTCTTCTAGCTCCCTGTCTAATACAAAAAGAAAACTGTAGACTGGGGCTCTTCATTTCCAGTCCCAGCACCTGCTTGTTGCTAGGTACATCTCCCAAGTGAAATGTCCACATCTTCCCATTTGGCATTGCTAGATAGCATGTGCCAGTCAATGCCCTTTTTGATCTTGTTGTCTAATCACACAGAGTATAGCTAGCGCTCTACATGGCACTGAAATATCTACATTAAAAAAATGAACAACTCAATCATTTGACCCCTTATTTGGTCTGTATGATAACATATTCCAATTTGATTGATTTTTCCTTCTACTTGAGACTGTTTACCAAAAACCAAGTTAACCAGCTGAAAGATGAACCATCCAGCCAAACCCATTATTTGGCATCACAGAAACAGAGAGAAAAGGTATTTTTTTACTTGCATGCAACTTTAAGAAAACCTTCAATTCCAAGGTTGCATTACAGATGCAGCTTTAAAGGAGAGACTTGCTCGGTTGGTTTCTAAGTCATTCCAATCTAACCACATCCCTGTTGTTCATTAACCATAAATCATTTCGTTCTCCTCACTATAACATATTTTCTAGAGAAGAGAAGAATCTGTAGGCAGTATTTACTCCAAAGAAGATATTCTAAGATTTATGTGTAATGAAGGTGGAGGATCTCTGCTTTTAGAATTAGATGTCCTAGGTTAGAGTTGACTTTCTAACCATGTGACCCCAAGTGAGGTACTTGACCTATTTAAGACTCAGGTGTTTCATCTGTAAAAACAAAATAAAACAAACAAATGTACACTGAGGCAGCATGGCACAATGGAGGGAGGGTCAGCATTGGAGTCAGGAAGATCTGGGACCAAGCCCATATACTGCTGCTAGGAAAACCTTTTACAAATTGTAAAGTACATGTAAATGTGTGAAATTTCCCAGGAGAAGAAGCACATGAGTTCTATGATTCATCATCATAGAACTAAATCCAATCCATTAATCCAGTGTGTGTGTGTGTGTGTGTGTGTGTGTGTGTGTTCCCTTTTGGAAATGATTTGTTATGCATCCAGGCCAAGGTTTGCCCAGGTCACCAAATTGTTCTTTTTTAGCAGGTGTCCACCAACAGGTCGACTGATCATAATGATTAGGGTATATATTATAAAAGAAGTCCCAGCTGATCATAAGGCATTAGATAGTATCATGCTCCCCACTCAGTGTCCCTAGTCTAGGTTCAACAACTAAAATGCTAGTAAGCTATAGCAATTTAAAGGTAAGCAAAATTTCCCATCCTATCCCAGTCCCCAAGATTATAAAACAGGCATCCTCTCTACTGGAATTCCATGGTCAGGACTCCCTTCTGCTAGATTTCATACCATTAGTGACCCCTTTCTCACTCTATTGAAGTTAAGAAAAAAATCAATCCTCTAATGCAAAAGATTATAGTGCCCAGTCTATAGAACTCTGTGAGTAGGAAGAGGCCAAGTCAAAATACCAATGGGAAAAATAGAAAGTATTGCCCTAAATCTGCAACCAATATTGGTGAACATTTGATGATTTTGTACATTACAGACTTATTTGGCTTTTAAAATCATTGAGCTATGTAATATTAAACTGAAGGTTTGCTGGCTCTGGAAATGTCCTTGTATTTCCGGGAGTGCTGCCAGTCCTGAGCACTAGTTATTCTCTCATACACTATTTCTCACTTATAAGGCACATTTCTTTCCATTGCTCCCACCCGCCAAGACTATTGGCCCAATTAAGCTGGCCATCATCCTTTTCCAAGATGCAAGATTACAAGCATCTCCATGACCTTTGTCCAATGGAAAAATGTGATTTCTTGTTCTTTGCAGGCCTTTCACCCGAGATCATGAAAATGTATTGGGGCATTTGGTTCCCAGCCTTCTTTTCCTGGTTGATAGGAGCTAGCAGCAACAAATGTTATTTTTTTTAAAACATCCGATAAATGTCTAGCCTTTTATAGCTCATGATAGCCTATTATACAAACTCTTTCCCAAATGGATCATTGACTTTAGGGAGCATTTTGGACATCATAGTTGAAAAGGGCTTTATCATTCCAGAGTAGTAGAAGCAGAAACATACAGTACTTCAAGGTTTACAAAGGACTTTGTAATTATTGTTCTATAAAGAAAGTACTTTTCCCATCAGTCCAGAAAATGGTCCTAGCATCATTTTCTTCCCATTTTGTGGATTCAAGAAATTTAGACTCTGAGGATTCTCCAAATCAATGCAGAGTCACTGAGCAAAGAGAGTTGGCAAGGTAAACTGGATTCTTATCCAACTCCTTATCTTGATGCCCCATCATTGAAGTAAGATTGAATTCTCTCATCTGAGAAATGTATAAAGATTCAACTACTTGGAAAGAAATGAAAGGAGCCATGAAGGAATCACAGAATAACAGAGCTGGAGTGGACCTTAGAAATCCCTCAGTCCAAACCCTCATTTCACAAGATGGAAAGACTGAGCCTTAGAAAGAGGAAGTGCTGTGTTGAGGATCTCCCAGAAAATGTGTAGCAAAGCCAGCACTAGAAGCCAGGTGGCCTAACCCTTAGGTCCAGAGATCTTTCTACTACACTGCCAGTGGCTAGAAAATCTCACAGTTAGATATGACTCCTATAGATATGTAGCACAGCTCCATGACAAGAGAGTTAAATTTGGAATAGGAAGAGCTTGGTTCATACCAATAAGATGTGTGACTTTGGACAAGTCACTTCATCTGTAATGTACAAAATCATCAAATGTTCACCAATATTGGTTGCAGATTTAGAGCAATACTTCAAGACCCAGACAAAATATTACCTCATTTCCTCATCTGTAAAATGGGGAGATATTTGGATTACTCTCTCACAGGGTTGTTGGAAGGATCAAATAAGTGCATGAACAAAAAGAGACTGAAAAAATTTGACCATGGTGCGTAAATGTGAGCTATTATTTTTGCTTTCTACTTTTTCTCTCTTTTTTACCCCCAATATGCTATTGACAAGAAGACCTCTGAACCTGATGTGGAACTCGTAATGCAAATAAGGGTCTTGTGCTCCCACTGACTAATTTAGGTGGGCAATCTGGATACCAATATGCCTCTAGTGATACTCTGTGGCTGCACATCCTAGAACATCACAACCACAATTGGAGAACCATAATCTGAAGTCAAAATGAGAGGCAATTATAGTGGGCATAAGTATGTTGTAGCACAATACCAACAAATGTAATAAAAGAGGCAGTGTAGTACAGCGGGTAGAGAGCTGGCCTTGGAATCAAGTTCAAATCCCACTTCTGATTATTTTGGTTGTGTGACCTTCAGCGTATCACTTAACTTTTTGGCACCTCAGGCAATTCTCTGAGAGATTGTAAGTGGCAGAGAAGATGTGATTGAACGGGCAGAGAAAATTTCTCACCTAGAGTTGTCTGTACTGATGAAAGCACAGGTCCAGAGAAGTGAGGGGAAAGGCAAGGGAAAAGATATCAGAGAAATGCATGATGGACTGGAAAAGAAGGGATAACAAAGGAAGAGCCTGTGTGTGACGATGGTACCCATAATGTCAAGAGCCCCAGAGGAAGACCCACAGCATATCGGATGGACCTCATATAGAGACATGGATGGATTTCTATTTGCAATGTTGGAAAGAATATGTGCAACAATGAGATATCAGATTCATAGAGTATCAAAGCATACTGACAGCGCTGACCCTAGACAAAATTTCCAATCATGTGGAATATGTATGGTAATCCCTTGCCCCCCATCATTCCATGAACTTAAATGTAGTCTGTACTCTCAGATCCCACCCACAAAAGAACCCAGTGCTTTCATAATAGATTCCCAGTGGCTCAAAATACACTTTCCCATGGTACCTCATCCAGAGCTGCTCCCTATCCCCCCCACCATCTCTCTGTCTCTCTCTGTATCTTTCTCTCTCTTTCTCTGTTTCTGTCCCTCTCTCTGTCCTTCTCTGTCTCTTTTACGTGCACTAACTCACTCACACATCCCTTTTACAAAATCCTAACCATGCTTCAAAACCCAGACAAAATATTACCTCCTCCAGAAAGCCTTCCTTGATTTTCCACCCTCCTCCCAATTTGCTAGTTCATTTAACAAATATTTATTGAGCTTTCATTACATGTAAGGCTCCCTGCTAGTGAGCTAGTGATTCCCCTCTTCCCTAACCCCCATCACTTTCTGTTCATACCACACTTACAATATTCATCACAACCTACCTTGTCTTATGTTCAATTTTGTACTTTTCATATGTTCTCTGCTAAACTACAAGACATGAATAGCCATGTCTTATTCATGTGCGGATACGCTCAGCATCAATCACAGAGCTTTGTAAACAGGAGGTACTCAAGAAATAGACAAACATTGTCCTTAAATAGGTAAGAGATCATCAAAGGGAAAAGAACTAAGATGGTTTTTCACCTGACCCGCCCTATGGGCACCTCAGTCTCTCCAAAGGCAAAGGTAGCTGTCTTGCAAGTGCCTGACGTCCAAACTACTCTCTCCTTGGCCTCACCAAGACACTAAGACTCACCCCTGCTGGGGCCTGGAAGGCCGTTTCCACTTGTGACACTGGCGATAACTCTATATATTTGTGAAAATATGCGGCCATGTCCAGAAATAATAGCCAAAGGGGAAGTTGGCTAGGAAGACACCGTCCTCGTATGTCAAAATCCTTTCTCCGTAATCCAAATCACAGAGCAAAAACGTGACTTGTCTCTGGAGAGCTGATCCCTTCACTCAGAAGGAGAGGCCCCGGAGGGAGTCAGGGAAGAATAATTTCCAAGCTTTTTGACTGTCAGGGGTCACAAAAGTGTTTTCTCAAAAAAACAGGGGGAGCTCTTTCCCAAGGATTTTGTGGGTCTGGTCTCACACTGCCTTCTGCATTTAATATTGAGATTTCAACCAACTGCACTACCCAACACTTGTGTAGCTATACCTGAATATTCTATTTAGCCATTTATAAGGGGAAGCAGTGTGGTTTAATGGCTAGAAGGCCAACCTAGCAGTGAGGAAGGCCAGAATTCAAGTCCCATCTCTGACAAATAGTAGCTGTGGGAGCAATTGTAAATTGTATAATCTCTCAGGACCACAGACAAGTTTCTAACTCTAAGTGACAGACTAGTTGCCAATCGGCAGCCGGGGGAGGGTGGGACAAGGCAGAAGGAGTTTCCACCCTGAGTGGTCCCCCCGTGTATAAAGTCACAGTTCTCGGCAATAGTAACAACAATCCATAAACAACTGCACTTAGCCAACCTGTCAGTCATTAACTTTTATTATCAAATGAGATAATACATGTAAAGTGTTTTGCAAGCCCTAAAGTACTGTATAAATAATAGCTATTATTATTTTATTAATATCGACAATAATAATAAACACTATATGTGTGCAGAGCACTACAGAAGGACCTCTGGAGGCATTGCTGAGACTCTGACAGCACTGGAGAGGCACAGTAGTGGAGGAGAAAGATCAGGGGTGCTTAGAATCATCTCTACCATTTATCAGCTCGGATATTTCAGGCAAAGCCAATTAACCCCTGTAAGCCTTAGATGGGGCAGTGATTAGAGTACCGGGCCTGAAGTCAGGAAGACTCATCTGTTCAAGTCAAATCTGTTCTCAGATACTTCCCTAGCTGTGTGACCTTGGGCAAGTCACTTAGCCCTGTTTGCCTCACTTTCTTCACTTGTAAAATGACCTGGAGAAGGAAATGGCAAATCGCTACAGTGTCTTTGCCAAGAGAACCCCAAATGGGACACGACAGAGCAACAACATCCCTCCATTGGGTTCACTGCTATCATTCCCTCCCAGGCAGTCTAGGAGCTGGCAACCAAATCCTTCAGGGGTTCTCTACATCGTATGGACACTTAGTCAGACACAGCGAGACCCTCAGCTGCTGAAAATTCCTCCCCAGACACCCGTGCCCTACGTTTCCAAAGCAAATATCCCTGAGTCCCTCACTTGGACCATCTGTTTCACATTCTGAGGGAGAGTTCCACACACTAGTGTGTTAAGAGAGTCTGAGCCAACTCCACCGAAGGGGGCTGGGGAGGGAAGGTGGGGGGAGAAAGAGGGACAACAACCACCAAAACATCTCCCTAAAACCAAAAACTACCAACCAGCCTCCTTTCCCTGATGCTTTGGCCAGAGTTAGGGGGTACAGCTGACCCAGCTAAGTCAGTCCTGCTCATTCTGACATTCTCTCTGAAACAGAAACTACACCCATCTATCCCAGCCTCTGAATTAAAAGCCCTAACAAGAAGAAGACAGAAACTTTGTGTTTATTTCAAGGAAAACCAATCCCTGTCATGTCATTTATGTCTAAAGATATCAAGAGTCACAGTCCTTGATATTCTGAGGAAATGAGGCAGCAGGGAGTGGCGTGTTAGGTGTGTATGTAAGGTAGGGAGAGTCGAGGTAGGCGAAACCAGGAGTAATAGAATAATCATTTTTTAGGGCTCTTTAGGGTGGCTCTGAGCCATAGAAATTGTGGGCGAGGGAAGGCAGCCCAGTTGCTCTGTGGTCTTTTTATAATTGTCCTTCACAGGGTGCGATGTCATAGGGGACTGCAGAATGCTTTTCAGACATTTTTTTTTGTTAGGCGGGCCTCTGTTGTGTTAAGGTTCATTAATCTGCCTGCCACTGAGCCTCTGTGAAAAGAGGAAATTGTTTCACACTTGCTGAAAGACAAGGCTTATAAGAGTTCAGGGGAGGAGGAGAAAAAGCAGATTAGAGGTCAACACTAGCCATGGATAGATGAGTTTGGGGCAACGCCATGTCACCCCTAGGAACTGCAGAGCCAGCAAGGCCAAACTTGTCCCCAGGACAACTTTGGAAAACATGCTTCCATGCCATTAATTAAGCCAATCATGGAGGTGGTTGTGCTTGGTCTGTGCTGAGAACTTGGGACTGAAACAATCGCAGCCTGTTTCCTGACAGAGAGGACAAATGGAGGAAGTGGGAGCTGGAGGAGAAGGAGGAGTGCACATTACCATAAAGCAAGGTGTTTAAAGGGAAGAGGAAGCATCAGGTGTAAATTGCCATGATGAATTGTTTAAAAGAGGCTCTTTAAAAGTGAGAAAAAATACCCAATAGTCAAAGAATTGAGACTGGAAACTTTTTTCAGGTCAATTATTATAACTATTTCTCATTCTTATCAACTATGTATTCAATAGCATTCTTGGGACAAGTCACTATTCTACTACTGTTCTTTTATGTTTAATATTCAAAGAACTATTGTTTGGATAAATGAAATGATGGATATTTTCTGTAACTGAAGGAAAGTGTTGAAATGTGGACTCATCTTCTATAGACTTACTGAAAGCATCTTCAAGACAGCTCCCAATGCCAGATAGGATGTTGAAGATGATACATACTTCTTTCTGCTCCTACATGGTTCTGACTTCTTCTGCTATTTCTCTATATTTTGAAAACCTTTTCATCCTACTTAGTTTGGAGGCGGCATAATGGATAGAGTGTCAGACCTGGAGTCAGGAAGACCTGAGTTCAAATACAGCCTCAGATACTTACTAGCTATGGGGCCTTGGGTACATCATTCAACCTGTTTGCCTCAGTTTCCTCATCTATAAAGTGAGGATAATAATAAATGAGGATAATAATAGCATCTACCTCCCAGGAGTATTTTGAAGATCAAATGAGATGATAATTACAAAGCATTTAGCAGTGTCTGGCACATAGTATGCACTATAGAAAAGTTAGTGTCATCATCATCAATCATCATCATCATCATCATATGGCAACATCTATTAAAAGCATTTTTCTTCAATTTTTGCTTTCTGCTCACACCCTTCAGAAATTCATTTAAAGTCAACATGAGCAATTATGATTCTTATTTATTTATGACTTGAAAATAAGAATTATACAATATTGGTACTGTAAAAAAAATTAAAGATGACTGCCAATAACTTAGAATCATGAACTATCAGAGCCAGAGGAGACCTTAGAAATCATCAAATATAAGCTCCATTCTTTTTTTTTTTTTGCAAGGCAATTGGGGTTAAGTGACTTGCCCAGGGTCACACAGCTAGTAAGTGGCAAGTGTCTGGTCTGAGACTGGATTTGACCTCAGGTCTTCCTGACTCCAAGGCCATTATTCTATCTACTGCACCACCTAGCTGCCTCCAAAGCTCCATTCTTTTTAAAGATGAAGCAGTAGAAGGCGGCAGAGTGGTTAATGAATCCCCTAAGATCACACAGCTAGCTAGTAAGTGGCAGAGCAGGAACTGGAAGCCAGGTCTTCTGGCTTCAAGCACTCTTTCCACTACAATTGCTGTGACCCTGGAGCAATTTTCTTGGCTTCTCTGGGCCTAAAGTTTTCTCATCTGTAAAATGGATATAAAACTAATGCTGTGTAATTCACAGGATTTTTCTAAAAGATAAAATAACATTTTTTGTGGGGAGTCTCTCTGAAATATATAAAACACCACGAATATGTAAAGTCTTATTAATGATATTCCTGCTACTGCTACTGTTAGCATTGTTATCTTTGCCTATAATTTCACCAAAAAATGAGTACGAATTTCCAGAGAAGGATTTTGCCAGATTCTGTTTCACCAGGAGGGGCATCATAACTATTGGTAGAATGATTTCAGGCATGAGTTCCTTTAAAATTGTTAGAAGTCAGGGTGATGGAATTTTTATAGCAAAGAGGATGCAAATGAGTCATGAAGATGCCTGCCTAAGGACTACACATCCATCTTTGATGATGACGACAGACCCTCCTGGAAGGAAGAGGCTCATACAGATTCAGAAGGAGCAACAAAGTGAAGAAATAAACTGAGATGAGTTCCCGCCATTTTAATGCTGACATCAGGATATGTGCTTTCATTCTTCTGTTTCTCTTTCTATGTCTTCACTACTCTATTAATTTTCCTCCAACTCCTGCTCTTCCTCTTCCCTCCTCTTTTTGCTACCATGCAAGAGAGCTGATTGAGTAAAGGAAAAAGAATTTCCCTGATTCTGAACTTGTATCATAGTTATGGTCTGTACCACACATTTGTAGTCTTAACCATGTAAGACCTAGTTTTGTTCTTTTTTCTCTGTGATTATATATCTTCCCATCTCAACTGTAAACTCCTTGAGAGGAGGGACCATGAGGTCTTCTCCTTCTGTATCCTCCGTAATAACCTTGCATACTGTAGGACAAATAGATGAATGCAATGGACCTAAACTGAATGGTCTATTACTGAGATCACAGTTCCGTTGAAGTATCCACATACAGGTTTCCATGGTCAAGAAATTCTTTTTCAGGTACAAATCTTACTAGACAGTCAATAATGTTTCTTCTAACTATGAAATTCTATATCTTTGAATGTATATAGACTCAGTTATGGAAGACAAGTGGAATATCATCATGGTACTCAACCAGTTTTGATGACAAAATCATCTTTGGTCCTTCAGAAAATACAGAGAGAAGTCCCATTTAGTTCACACTGTGTTAATCTGTAATTTGTGACAACTCCAAAGGGATGACAGAACCTCAGACCTGCTTAATAAATCCATTCTTCATAAATAGTGTAGAAATCTAATGTAAATAAGATTGAAAAGGAAGAATGTTTTAAAAATTCATGGATTCAGTTATCTTCAAGCAGCCTAAAGCATTTTAGAAACGCCAGTCTCTGCAATCAGTTGATTTGCTAATTATAATTCACTTTTACCTATTCATTAAAGTAGGTCTCCCAAGACCCTACTTTAATGCCTTTAATGCCATTGCCTCTACTAGGTTGTCTAATTCAGTTTAAGTCAATAAATGTACTTGAAATAATTAGAAATATATTATTATATGTATTCTATTGCTTCAACTATTTACTAATTGACTATTCTACTTTTCTGTCATTTTTATAAGCATCCTACTGTAAACTCTCTTATGGAGTTTAGCATTTAGCTATGTAGACAAGCCAATTAATCTCTTTGAGCCTCACTTTCCTCGTCTGTAAAATCAGGATACTGGTTACCTACTTCGTAGGTTTGTTGTGAGGCTAAAATGGGATAATGTCTGTGAAAGTGTGTAGTAATTCAAAAAAGCTATATAAATGTGAACTTTTATTATTATTCCATCTGGCTTTGTTCTTTTTCCCTATAAAATTGTAAGCTTCTAAGCAAATGAGAAAGAGCACTTTTGCTTTTATCTCCCTGTGGTGTTGGAAAGCACATCATACCCCTTAAACTCAGTGGCTTTTTTCCCACCAACAAGCCTACATTTTGGCTCACTGGTACCCCCTTCAGATTTCCAGCCACTTCTTGTCCTTGTTTATGAGGGTCCGCCAAGCTCCAGGGACAAATTTAAGCTATTAAAACTTAAAATTGTTAAAAGTATTAGAGCTTAAAACCCAAGGAAAACTTTTGAGGATACTCTGTACATTGCTTTAAGATTTACAAAGACATCTACATAACATTATTCTGGTTGATCCTCACTATTCTTTGATGCAGGTAATTCAGGTATTGCTATCCCCACTATACAGGTGAGGAGGCCAAGGCTCAGAGAGAGAAACGATCTATCCCAAATCATATATAGCTCGTAAGTGGATGAAAACGATCTTAGGCCAAGTTCAGTCTTCTTTCCATGACACTATACTTCCTTGTCAACACCTCACTTCCTTGCCCTCTTCCAGCCACAGTAAACTTGCCGCTGACTTTACCTCCCTCTTTGTATTCTTCTTAGGCTGGGGCTTGATATTGTCAGCCTGAATTCTATAGGATAACATTGGCCAACAAGAGCTGCGCCTCAAATTTCTCTAGAAGCTACCTCTCCACCCATTACCATTGCATGCAAACATCCTGGTAAGCACTTGGATTCTACTGTCTCCCAAACTGGGTTTTGTAAGGTCCCTTCCCCTGTTCATAGTAAGCACAAAAAACAATACCTGCCCTCCAGAAGCTTACATGGGGCAGAATGGAGAAAATATCTTCCACATCCTGGCAATAGTCCATAAGGTTTTGGCATATCATCGGGAAAATGACCTGCATAAATAAGGCTAAGTCATTAGGGCTCTTCACAATTGCTTTAGCCTTTCAATAAATTCTTGAGGTCTAATAATGTTATAACAAACTAAATAATAGTTAAAAAGAAAACTCAATTCAATAAGCATTAAGTGCTTACTATGTGCATTTATTATTTACACTGTTTTATAACTGGGGATAAAAACAAAAATAAAAACAAGTTCTGCTCTCACAGAGCTTATATTCTACTGGATCCATTTTGTTCTCTGGAAAACACATGAGAAACTAACATCTCATCTAGGATACCACATTGTAAACACATTAGAGGAGCGAGGAAGTAAATACCTTTGGCAACTGTGAGTAGAAGAAATACTCATGACCAAATGAGATAAAATAGAAAATTTTGATTATGTAAAATTATTTTTGGACACAGAAAACCAGTAAATATTTAAAAGAAAAGCAAGCAATTTGAGAGGAAAATCTTTCTAGTAGATTTCTCTGATAATGGCTTAATTTCTAATACATATAAGGAACTGATTTAAATGCATAAGAATAAGAGGCATTCCTCAATAGATAATTGGTCAAATAATATGAATAGACAGTTTTAAATGGAAGAAATCCAATCTTTTAACAAATATGTAAAAAAATTACAAATCACTAATAACTAGATAAATGTAAATAAAAGTAATTCTGGTGTCCCAATGAATAATTATCAGATTGATAAAAATGACAATGCCTATTCCAGTCTTTAAGAAGTAAAATATACCTAGGGGAGAGGAAAAAACATAGCCTAAACCAGGGGTGGGGAACCTGAGGCTTCAAGGCCACCTGTGGCCCTCTAAGTCCTCACAGAACAAATCCCATTAATAAAAGGATTTGTTGTGTAAAACTTGGGCTCAGTCAAAAAGCCACACCCAAAGACCTAAAGGGCCACATGTGACCTCGGGGCAGCAGGTTCCCCACATCTGGCCTAGACTAAGATATGAGAGAGTAACCAGAAAGCCAGGGTCAAGTCAAAGAGTTCACCACTTCAATAAAACCCAGAAGGTTGGCAGAAGTCACGAAATGCAGAATAAACCAAGATCTCTGAGGGGCAAAGGGCTTTAAGGAAGAATTTTTGCCTCTGGGGCTGGTACAACAGGAAAAGCAGCATGAAGTATATGCTCACTTGAGAGGGGGGAGCATGATAGGGCAGAGAGTGGGTTGAATTCATCAGCCTCTAAGACCCTTGCCAGCTCTAAAACTGTGATCACATTCTTCCATAACCACAGGCCATAGAGGAGCTTTCTGTTTTAACTAACTATTGTTGCTAACTACAGTTATGCCTTCCATATCATGACTTTCCCTAGCATGGTTTCAATATATCTCAGGTTCGCATAAGAAATTAAGTGGGATTTTTTTTTCGGAGTTTGCAGAAGCCCCAGAAGACACAGGAAGGGCAGCAGGTGACACAGAACCTATGACCAAATACTTAACCCAAATTTTACAATAAGGTACTATGAACACTGCATAAAAGAAAAAGAAAAAAAATCAGACTTCTTCTCTGGTACAAAAGGAGGGCCAAAAAATTTTACCCAGATTTTTCAGATCATGCGGATACCATGCCCTAACCCCCCATGTGGAAGGGATAATTGTAGATGCTAAACAATGCTGTTTCTACATTTTGAAGGACTGCAAAGACTGTCAAATACCCTCTAAAGTCAACTCTAGGGTCCTCTAAATCCAGGACTTAGAAGGCAAAGCCCCAGTTGCACTCTCCTCATCGCTATTCTAGGGGAGTGGTTAATGGTGTCAAGCACTGTGAAGGGAAAGGCACAAGCCATCAGTAAATACCAATCTGTGTTACACGATTTTACCTTTTATGTCTAGCTGGCCAAACTACCTACTCCACTGGCTCCCAGAAACCACCACTCTGGACTTTAGCTTTCTCATCTGTAAAAATGGGGATCATAACACATGGACTGCTTAACTAACTTACATGGATGTCTCTAGGAAAGTGTTCTGTAAATTGTAAAGTGTTATTTAAAAAACATATATACACATACATATATATACGTATATATATGTTACTGTAGGTAAAGAGCAGACTTTGAAGCCAGGAAGACCTGAGTTCAAGTACCCCCTGACAAATACTGGCTGTGTGACTACAGGCACATTGCTCAATGCTCCAAATAATTCTGAGACTCTAAGCTGCAGAGAAAATTCTAACTTGGATTGGTAAAGTGAGTTTCCTCACCTGGGAGCTCCTGAGACCAATAAAATCACAAGGCCTGTCCCTATCCTTATTCCTACTACTATTAGTATTATTATTATTGCCTAGAGCAGGGGTAGGGAATCCATGGGCCTTGAGGTCACATGTGGCTCTCTAAGTCCTCAAGTGAGGCCCTTTGACTGAATCCAAACTTCACATGTGGCCTCAAGGCTGCAGGTTTCCCACCTCTGACCTAGAGGTTAAGTGACTCAACCAAAATCATACATCCAATATGTGTCAGAGGTAGAAATTGAACTCAGGTTTTCCTAACTCTAGGCCAACTCTCTAGAGTTACAAAGAAGGAGCTCCTCTTCATTGGTAGGGAAAGGGAAAAGAATAAGCATTTATAAGGCACCTACTATATACAGGCACTGTGCTAAGAACTTTACAAATATTATCTCATTTGATCCATACAAGAACCCTGAGAGGTAGGTGCTATTGACCCCTCATTTTATAGTTGAGGAAACTGAGATAAATAGAGGTTAAGTGACTTGACTAGGGTCACGAAGCCAGTAAGTATCTGAGGTGGGATTTGAACTCAGTCTTCCTGACTCCAGCCCATCATTCTATCTCCTATGTCCCCAGCTGCCTCTCTGGAAGGGAAAGCAGATTCCAGAGATGATTATTGTTCTGTCACTGCCTAGGGACTAGCAAACTTTGGCATATGCCACCAAAGGTGACATTTAAGATTATTTTTAGCAGTTACCTGTGCTTAGGGTGGAAGGACGAGCCAACTGCGTCACCCACATCCCTTCAACCAACTGCTCCTACTCCAACATGCTTGAATTTCCCCCCATCTCCAACCCCTACTTGCAAGATAGTGGATAAATGCAGTCTTGGCCGGTCACTTTAGAAAGTTGCCAATCCTTAGTTATACAAATGTCCAATCTCTCTAGCTCAGCTCCTTTCTCCTCAGTGAGTTTCCTCAAGGAGATACCCGTTATCTCAACATGCTAATCATCTGGCTCTTCCTCCGGCTTGCTTCACAGGGCTTAGCTCATCTTTCAACGAGGTAGTGTTTTTTTTTTTCTCTTCTCCAAGGTACAAGAAAGAACATGAGGTGCCCAGATGTAGCTGGGGGCTTAGGTTACACAGAGAATCAGCTAGTGCGTGTGGCTCCTTGCTCATCTCCAGGTTTTTTCTCCATTCAGTCCCAGAATTTGATTGCTACGGGCCAGATGATCATAGACATGCTCCATCATTATGCCTTTTCACCGTAACTCACCATAGACCCAACCAGGATGGAATATTTAATTTCCTCTTCACCAAGGGACCCCAGGTCCCTGAGATACCTGACTGATTGGGAAATGAACATCAGACACTTTGTTTCTTTGTAAAATGCCATGATTAATTCATCTCTAACTCATGCCCTGTTATATAAGCTGGAGTGGACTTCATTCATATGGGAAAATAAGAGAAAGAAAAAAGGGGGGAAGGAAAGAAGGAAGGAGGGAAGGAAGGAAAAAGGAAGGAAAGGAATAAAGGAGGGAGGGATAAAGGGAGAAAAGGAGAGAGGGAGGGAAGGAGGAAGGAAGGAAGGAGGGAAGGAAGGAAGGAAGGAGGGAAGGAAGGAAGGAAGGAAGGAGGGAAGGAAGGAAGGAAGGAAAGAAGGAAGGAAGGAAGGAAGGAAGGAAGGAAGAGTTGGAGGGAGGATGACAAGAATAATTCCTGCTATTTTTCCCTTCCCATGACCCCTCCTGGCTCCACTGAAATTGTTCTTCCCCTCTGAAGCTCACCAAATATCCTATGAGTACACATGGTCTGATGTAAACAAATCAGTCTATCCAGAGTTCAGGGTTCTAGGAAGCAAAATTGATATTTGTTTAAAAGAGTGAGATGCCCATAAACCATCTGTAAATTTTAAATTGGAAAATAAATAACAAAAAAAAAAGAAACCCACAAAACTTCTATTTTCAAATGAACCAGCAACTCACAAGCAGTTTAAAAAAAAAAAAAGGCTCTCTTGCACAGACATGTCTTTTAGGAGCTTCTATTTGGGATCCTGCAGGGACAGGCCCTGGACCTGGACCTATGATTTCACTGCTAATAAGCAGGAGTATTCTGGGAAATAGTTAACAACCAGCTGGAGGTGGAGGAGAGGCATCCATGACACACTTTTAATTTTAATCTGCATTATTAACATTTTCTCCATCACTTTCTCAAGTCTAGACAACCAACCAAACAATAAATCAAGTCCTGATTGGTAATGTTTACTGATTTAAATGACTTTGCCCAAGATCGTGCCGCCAGGAGGCAGGACTAGATCCCATGTGTTCCTGGCGCCAAGGCCAGCTCTATCAAGTTGCCTCTGATACTCTAGAAGAATGTCTTATTATTACTAGTGATAATAGTGATCGAGCTCTAACTTCAGGGAAGCACTGTACTTTCCCAAATTCTTTCACATTCCTTTTCTCATTTAACCTCACGTAGCTCAATATGGTGGGCTGTAGTCATATTAAGAATTGTTACAATTCACACATATAAAATGTTAAGAAGTGCTCTCAAATATATCATCTCCTTCAAGTCTCACACCAACCTTGCATGGTGGGTAGAGAAAAATAGAAGGAGAAAGAAAAAAATAAGCATTTATATAAGTCCCACTGTGTCCAGAAAGTGTGCTAAGCACTTTCCAAATATTATCTCCCTTGAGAAAGCCCCTATTGGGCAACTTACACAAAGAGACAGTTCAGGATAAACAAACAGACTAGCTAGAAAGTGATGGTGCCAAGGACTTGAACCCTCCTTTGACTACACCTTGATAGTTATTAATCTCATTTTATAAATGAAGACAACGAAGGACAAAAAAGTTGTGACTTGCTCAGGGCACACAACTCAATGCTGACAGAGCCAGTTAGAATACAGGTTTTTTTTACTCTCAGCCCTGGGCTTTTTCTACTACAGTGTCCACTTAACCAGGTAATTTGAGACAAAGCAAATCCCTTTCCTGTCTGGGGTCAGCTGTATCCCCATCTTACAGATGAATAAACTGAGACAGAAAGGTCAACCACTGTCTGATATAATTCACACAAATCGTTAGCCAAGACAGAAATAGAAACAAGCAAGAAACAAATTCCTAAGCCAGACATGGAACATTTGCTCTACTGTCTATAGGGCATAGGATGATTTTCCATCTGCATGCCTGATTGGAATGTGACTCCCATCAAGAAGGAATAAGAATAGCACATTCTTTCTTTCTGCTCCACTGTCTCTGGGAAGAGAAAAACATAAACGGCCAGGCTATTTACTTTATAACATTGTAAACTTTGTTTGAGAAATTTCACAAAAATTTCCCCTCTCCATTCAGATTTCAAAATTCTTTTTCTCCTTGGCTCAGCAGGGAAATCAACTTGGTGATTATCTCAATGTACCCGTACTCCTCTCCCTTCATTTTCCCTTTCCAATGAATGTTAGAATGTTACCCTATGGATTAGGAAAACAGATAAGGAAATAGTACTGTATTGTTACCTGCTTGCTGCTGGGAAGACCATGTCAGAGATACAAGCTATATACAGACTATACCATGTCAGAGATATAGGATAAAAATAAGCAAAAAAAATCACACCACCAATGTCGAAATGAATGATATCAGCTGTTATTGTTGTTGTTCACCCTTCATTTCCCAAGAGGACTGATGACATCACAAGATGATGTCTTAATGTCTTGAGATGATCTTGTGATGTCTTGACTCGAACATAAACTGGATATAAGTGAGACAGGGCTGCACAAAGTTGTCAGCTTCACTCTTTCTTCCAGGGTCATTGAAGTTCATTGGCAAGACAAAAGTCAGGAAGACGGTGATGGCCCAGGAAGCAGTGGATGACCTTGGCGTTTTCAATGTCTGACCAAGCGCTAAGCACCTGCTTCCACCACCTTCGTGGCAGTTGGAATAAATTGTTCTTACCTGCCCATTCCATCCAAGAAAGTCTTCCCATGCTTGGGGTAGACATCCCTCTACCTCACTGATGGGTTTGAGGCCTGTAGGTTACCCTCAACCTGGTTTAGCCCATCTGCCAAAATGGTTTGCTAGGGTGTGATCATTGTGCTATCTTAGACTGTTTCTGTATACAGTGCAGAACTCACCTAATGATGAGTAATTGATAATTGATGCCTTCTATATGGTAACATGATTTAGAGAGACCACCAAGTTTAGCCATATCACCAAGAGAAGGAGTCTGATAAATTCAGACTGAAATTGACCATCAGACCATGGGTGGGAAAGATTTCTCACACTAGATAGGAAGATATGATGTCCATGACTTCATAAAAACAACTATGTAGATAATCGGTTTAAAATCAGTCCCTGAGGTAACCAAAGTAAGTTTGGCCCAAACCAATTGACTCAGTGGCCATACACATGAAATTAGTTATATCATCCAAAGACTTAAAAAAGCCCAGGCTGACTGGAACACATTATGATTTTCACTCTTACAAAAGAGCAATGGAACATCTGATCTAAAATTCTTTCCATCACGGACACCACCCTGGTTGTAAATATCTCAAAACTCCTTGATATGTTGGTAGTTCCTTGTCTCCTAGAATATCTTTTAGTTTCAGATAGAAGTTAAGATATTTTCACTCTGGTGTAGGGGGAAGTATAGTGGGAAAGGAATCAAGAAAACAGTCTTACTCTTGGCTCTGCCAGGAATTTCCAAGGTGACCTTAGAGAAGTCATTTCCCCTATATGAACCCCCATTTCCTCATCTGTAAGATTGATCGGGCACCAACATGTAACCATAGATTCTTAGAGAGGCCTTAGAGATCATAATCCAAGTACTAACCCTATTTAGGAATCTCTTCTACAGTATCTCTGATAGGGAGACTTTTGATCTCTGCTTAAACACTTCCAATATGGGAACTGTGATATCGTAATTAAAGTGCAAGACTTAGAGCCAGGGGAGATGTGCAGCTCAACTCCTGTCTCTGTGGAAACTACCTAACTGCTTTGAGCCTCAGTTTCCTCATCTGTAAAATGAGGATAAGAACAAAGTACACTCACGGGGTTGTTATGGAGATTAAATGAGATAACATATTTAACACGTTTACCAGACCTTAAAATACACTATAAACGTTAGCTCTGATTATTCCACTAGCAGGGAGCTCATTCCCTCCAAATCAGTCCATTCCAGTATGAGACAGCTCTGGCGATGAATAGGATCTTTCTGATTTTGAGACAAAATCGGCCTTCCTTGAGCATTAACCCAAGCTCTAGTGTTCTGCAGAAGGTTGCTTCTGCTTCCACGTGACAGACCCACTGCAGATTTGTAAAGGCAGCTTCTTCAGCCTCGTCTTCATTTTCTCTCCTCCAGGCTAAACATCCCTAGTTCCTCCAACAGTTCCTTATTTGTTATGACTTCAAGTCCTCTTGCCGTCCTGGAGCAAATTCATTGGGGTTGTGTTGGGAGGACAGTGGGGAGAAACCAGTGTGACTAGAGCAAATAAGCTCCATTGGGGGGGGAGAGAGAGAGAGAGAGAGAGAGAGAGAGAGAGAGAGAG